>NW_013952422.1:1550505-1554365 GCF_001266775.1 Austrofundulus limnaeus
GTTTCTCGTTCTTAGTGTCAAAAAGGGATGAACAAAATTTTTAAATGATTTGAGTTTCATTTTCTGCTTCAGATGGCAAAAAAGAAAATTAGTTTAAGGCAGAAACGAAAAAAGGCTTGTTTGTTCATAATCCATGACTGTGCCAACTTACTGTATCCCTACAATGAACTGTTTCACCACCAGAAGGGTTGTCTGCCTTATCAAAGTTACTCAATAAACATCCCATTACAAGTAAAAAGCATTGATACTGACTTCGGTATCAAATAAATTTGCCAAGTATTTATTTGGTATCAGATCAATATCAAAGTCGTAGTACTGCTCACCCTTTGATGAAAGGAAAACTCAGAGGACGCAAACTGACAGAAAAAAAACACAGATTTTGTCAAAACTCAGAAGGAAAAAAACCTTTGTGTTCACAGAACAACAACTGTACAACACACTAATAGAATGAAATTTATCTTATTTTGCTTTTTATTGAGAAAAATGGAGATAAAACATGGAGGCAGTAGCTGACATGTATTCAGTAAAAGAGACTTATTTGGCCAAAAACCACATGAATTATCTCTGCAGCCTTTGGTCACAAAGCAAGAGTCATCATACAACTCATTTATGGACATATTTCTGTGTTTCAGCCTCTACAGAAATTAGTGTTTCATTATGCAGAGCTGTCAGGTGAGCGCCCCCTCTGGTGGGGGAATAAATAGTCGTAGAATACAAATAAACAAGCCTTTTTCCGTTTCTGTCTTCAAGTAATTTTCTTTTTTTCTATCTGAAACAGAAAATGAAACTCAAATCATTTAAACATTTTGTTTATCCCCTTTCGACACTAAGAATGATAATGGCTTTTTATTTTAATTTTAATTTCAATATTTTAAAACAAAAATCAAATATCCACTCATTTCTTGTTTTTAATACCCGTTTCAAAAATGAAAATCCAATGACCAAAAGATACACTAACCGAAGCCATTGGCAGACAGACTGAGCTGTATATTCCTGTCATAGATCATCTGTTTAGCAAGACTGCCCTTAGAAAGAAAGAAAGAAAGAAAGAAAGAAAGAAAGAAAGAAAGAAAGAAAGAAAGAAAGAAAGAAAGAAAGAAAGAAAGAAAGAAAGAAAGAAAGAAAGAAAGAAAGAAAGAAAGAAAGAAAGAAAGAAAGGTAATTGACGGGCCAGACTGAAGTCAATGACAGGCCAAAAGTGGCCTGCAGGCCACCAGCTGAACAGCCCCACTTTAGAGGTTGTAAGTTGGACAAAACAGATCTAAATAACCAAGAAACTCACAATTTTATACCTGCAGCCATTTTTTCCTTCAGCTTCATCATACAGAGTCAGGCCAGTCCACAAGAACATTTTTACCACTATTTTCAAATAGTTTCGGTCTCTGCCAGGAGGACTGTAATCACGACTGACAAGGACAGTTTTTTATGTCTGTCAAAAACACTGTGACCTGAAGTCCTGCAGAGAACTTACTATAATTCCAGCATTTACAACAAAAGGCTTTAAAGTGCACACTGACTGACATTTGTGCAATTTTTTTTTTGTTTAAGTGGCAAAAAGAGGCGTGAAAATTAAACAGTTAACAGACACAAAGTGGCCTTTTCAGGAATTAAAGGAGGTTGGATGAGGTAAAACACACATCAGTAGTTTTTAGTTCATATAAAGTGCAACATTTTTAACAAATTGAGAGTTTGTCAGTAGAAAAGAACACAAACAGGATCTTAAAAAGGTAGACTAAATTTTTCAAAGACAAACATCAGAAAATCAAATAGTTCCTTATTTCTTACTGTAAGACTTTAAAAACAAAACATTTTAAAAGTACATATTGAATGCAAAAGTACAAAATGTACTAACAACTGGAGTACCTGCTATTAAATGATTTTTTTTTTTTTTTTTTTGGCTTGCAAAAAAGAGAGAGTCAGCAAGATACTGGAGCAGAAAGAAAAACGTATCAATTTTTCCCCCAGTGGTCTAGACAAAACCTGTCCTGTGACGTCGTTCCAGGTTTAACGTGATTACGGCGGTTCAGAGAGAACAGCGAGCTGCTGCAGATTATAAAATCTACAAACCAGATGGAGTCATTTGCATGAGTGAGAGGGCTGAAATCAAAGGGAAACGGTGCTAAAATACACCGAGGTGCTGATGAAAATGTGTCCAAAGTGGAGTCGTGGAGATGAACTGATATTTGTCCAAAAAAAGAAAAAAAATACAAGATAATATGCAAATATGTTTCAAAGAGACTCTTTGATGACACAAACTTGGATTTTTCTAAAGTTTGAATTTTGCTCTCTTATGTAATTCTCTTGAGACAGAAACTAACCTAATGGGCTTTTTATTACAGTAAATGTGGTGTTTGATTATTCATATTACGTTATCATTCAAAACACAAGGAATAGAGAAAACTGAACAAGCTGAATATCTACGCAGCACCGGGAGAGACTAAATTCAACTTTTCATTTCTGCTCTTCTACTCCAAGTACACAACAAAATGTATTTACTGGGTAAAACGTTAACATTTTGCACGGCATGTCCTTTTTCAGTCAAAGCTGGCCACAAATCATTCAAAGCGGATATAAAGTGCCAGGTGTGACCAGGGCCTCGCTGCAGTCTGTGCTGATGTGTGATTTCAGCTCAGTCACTTCAGGGAAGCTGATGGTCTTGTAAAGTACCACTAATGGCTGGATTTCAGATTTTTGTTTTTACCTTTTTTCCTTCTGTTAAAAAAAAACTTTAGATTCCTTCAGGAATTTTTCCTCACTGATGATCAGAGTACTGTTGCCCCACCTTCATTTGTCTTAACCGACCCGTGAGCTTATTCTTTAATACAATAATCTGCCACCTGGGGTCTTAGCCCAACTGTTGAATCACACATCAGCATAATGATGTATAATATTGTGAGCAAAATGAGCTGACGGCAGTGATCACTGGAAAGGATTGATGTCAAATACCTCAGAAATGTTGTTGTTTTTTTTTTTGTCATCACCTCAATGACTTCAGTGTTTTCATCTTGATTCAGAAAGCCCTGCTCAACAAACCCAGAGGACCCATCTTATTCATGTGAAGGTGGAGAACTGTCAGAGGTGGCGTTCAGCAACAAGTTTTAGCTATTACAAGCGACTCTTTGTCATTTGTTAGCTAATATAATAAAGTGGAAGAGCCAAGAGGGGTTGAGATAGAGCTGAGGGCGAGCAGCTGCTGCCAGGCACGCAGCGGAGCTAGATTTAATTTGCATGTTCACTCATTTGTGTAATATTCATCGAGATAACGGCGCAGAGTTACAACAAGACCATTCTGAGGAACGAAGGGGCAGCTTTATGGCAAATAATAAACTCCTGAGTGTGAAAATAATAAAATAACAATATTATATTGAGGCAGAGCTTCTTGAAAATATTTTATAAAGGTTTTTTTTTATTATTGTTATTTTGTATTTCAGAATAATTCTAAAAGTCTAAGTAATAATAATACAATGCTGTCAATCACTCTTTGTTTTTCCTGAACCTAAAGCTTCAGAAATAAAGCCAGAGGGTCAAAGACTGCCTCTGCATAGCAAGTTGGACTTTATGGCTCCTTTCCTTTTGAGCTTAATTACAGAAGTAAAGTGTGCTGTCAGGTCACAGCTGCGCCTCATTATCACCTCCTGCATAAATACCTGCTGGATTTACATGTTGGCAGATCAACTTACAGCTTCTGCAGTCAGTCAGCTTCAATTCAAAGGTTTGAATTTTTTTGCAAAACTCCTTCTGGTCTGTCTTGTTGTTGAACACAAACCTTTTAATTTTCTAATTCTAAGAGTGGCTGGTTACTATGATGGAAATAAACTATTAATCAACATGTAGAAAAGTAAGATGTTTAGTATTTATAA
>NW_013952422.1:1554921-1559074 GCF_001266775.1 Austrofundulus limnaeus
ATGCTTGTTTGTCTTTGTGTCAAAGGTGTATAATGATGGGGTTGTGATGCTGTAATTCTGAGTGTTTTATGTGCTGCAGAACAGGAACTTGCTGTAAAACAGCAATTATGCTGAGTCAGGCTTGATTTTTAATAATCTTTTCCTGTTAAATAAATAAATCAAATCAACTCAAATCAATATGTTGCAGCTATGAGACACAAGTGACGAGTGGAGTTGTTTTTGTCCTAAAAGCTTTATTTTTTTAAGCTCAGCACTCAAAACAGTACAGAAAAAGTCAGAGTTATGTTACGTTCAGGAACACAGTAAAAAAAATCTAGGGCCTTCATTGTCATCTTGTAAATATACAAGATGAACAGTTTAGATGGAGGTATACACTTTGGAGTAAAAAAAAAAAAATAAACAATAAATAAATAAATAAAAAAATTTAATAGCTAATTTATTCATTTCATTAAAAAATAGACAAAACATTTCATACAATAAAACAATACAAATCAAATAAAATGAAAGGCAGCAGAAGAAAATAACAATCTTATATCTGCTCCTTTTTAAAACATATTTCAAACAATAATAACCAAATAATAAAACAAAACAAATAAAAAAAATTTCAACTCCTCAAACACAAATTAAATGATTTCATATAAATAAGCAAGCAAGCATGGGGTACATTTGAACCGTTAAAAACAAAAACAGCGTAATCTTATATAATTTTACTCTAACAATATCTATTTAGATGGACATAAGTCTTTGGAATAACTTGGAATAAAAATGTGTCATGTAATCACCCCAATCGGACTATTCTGATCTGATTCAGCTCGATGGGATTTAACTTGTAATCTGAATGAGAGAGGTGGTTGATAATCCGAATGGCGTACATGTAAACATTTATTCTGATCATGTTGATCTGGTTGTGGAAAACTGATTTCAGACTTTCATCCACTGGTTTCTGGTCTTTTGTGGAGGGATGGGTGGCAGCGCTATAGTTGCTGGCAACACAGAGCATTTAAGGATGTTTATTTCCTCCCGCTCACACAAACACAATAAATAAATAAAATAAATAAATAAATAAATAAATAAATAAATAAATAAATAAATAAATAAATCAATAAATCAATAAATAAAGCAGACATTGATTCACCTGTAGTTCAATCAGGGATACAGTAACATCTCCCCCCTTATTAAAACCTGGCGTGGGTCCATTCTGGGCGCTCAGAAAACACAAAACATTTGTTTATGTTCATCACAGTAAGTTTAGGGTAAGCTCTGCGCATGTCAGCTGCCCTGAGTAAAAACCTGGTGCATGTAAACACTCGTCACAATCAGATTAGTTAATTTTGTGCCCATGTAAACATTCAGATTATTTAATCTGAATACGTTTCAATTTGATCAAAGAAGTTTGCTCATGTAAACAAATGTCTGTATCTCTCACAAAAATATCTCGTGGCCACGCATTCATTATTTCTATCCAACGTCACTGGATGGGCTCCGTAGAAAATATTTAATATAAATCCAAGCAAAACAATAGAAGGTTTGGGTTAGTTATGAAACTTTATTCAAACTGTAGTTAAAGTTATGAATAAGGCTTTAATGTTGGCACATTCCACACAGGAGGAATAAAACCTGTTCTCTGTGTTTTAAGAATAAAAAAAGAAAATATGTATCTTATATTTCCTTAAAGTACATGTACTCATGGAACTGCAGTGCAGTTCTGTTGTTTTTATTTCTGTGAACAGTCGGTTGACGCTGTATGTCAGAGTCGTGAGAAACAACAAAGATCTGAAATCTCCAAGGAAATTTGGACCTCAGCACAGGAAGCCTGCTTGAAACCCATAAATAATAGATCAAGTCAAGAAATCACTCTTATGGAGGCAGTGAGGATGGAAAACAGCAGCACTTTGGCCGGAGGTCATACAGGTCATCTGTGCAGAAAAAAAAAATTAAAAATAAATGAAATGGTGCAGAAATTCAGAGGGAACACTAGAGACCAAAATCCCAATCTGGCTTTATGACTGGAAGCAAAACTAGCAGTCTACTAAAATAAAACATTATAAAAAATAAATCAGAACAAGTGGAAAACAAACCCTTCTAAAAACAATACATGTCTTCTGGAGCCAGGAAAACAACTTTAACATGGATTTGTTTGTTCTCGAGACCACGTGCTGAAATTATAGCTGTGCTGAATTTAAAACAGCTTGGGATTATAAAATATGCAGGGAAGGTCTGATGACTAGATTAGATTACATCAGCTCTGAACAGAGACTGTTTCTCCAGATAAAACAACACTCACCACGAACAGTTTTAATTAAGATTATCTGTTTGATATAAAATTCCTTTAAACACAACAGACGGAGACGTGTGAAACTCTGACTGACCAGGAGGAGAAAACGTGTTTCACACTGAAATAAAACCCAGGTGAAAGTAGAGAGGACCACATTTCAGATACATTTTGAATGAGGAAACAGGTGTGGACAGACTTCAGATCAGTGAAAAAGTCTTGTATGACTCAAACTCTCATTTATATTCTGCTTGGATTAATACATTCGATGTGGCACCCAGGGATTTTGCCTACAAGTCTTTGTTAGCAAAGATCATATGAACCAGTGCAGGAATTTGAGTGAAACTCTCAGAAAGTCATGGGTGTCAATCTCAACATAGAATGATCCTAGTTTAAACCCTGGTAAGAGGATGACGGGTGATATGCATTCCTTTTAGGAGTCCATGGCCTTTATGCTGTGTTCCTGTATTTTTCTCTGATTCCTACAAAGTCGATATAAATTACAGTCAGCATCATTTTCAAGTCATCAAGCAATAGAGTACAGCTTGAATGTTACTGAAAAAACTTCTCAATGATAACAGTTTATATTTCAAACTTTAAAAAAATCAAAGGGGACATATTGTGCAAAATTCACATTTTAAGCCATTAAATACGTTTTGTGGACTTGGAGTTTCTAGGAGTTCAAAAAATTTAATTTAGTCTCTCCTGGTGCTGCAAAGTTATCTTTATATTCTGTCAGAGGTTTGTAGTAACTACATTTACTTCATTACAGTACTTAAGTAGTTTTTTTTTTTTTGAGGATTTTGTAATTTTACCAATTATTTTTTGAAAAGGCTAATTTTATTTTGTCATATTTTAAAGCTAAAAATGATGCTTTACTTCTTTACTTTAAAATGTAACACCTAGTTACTCGTTACAAAATTAAATATGTTCAAACTCATCATGAAAGAAGTCGTTTATGCACACTAAAAAAATAATGTTGAATTTTCTCAACAAAGTCATGTCAACTGGCTCCACTAAGCCTAGTTGAGTAAATTGAACAAAGAGTAAACATGTATTGCTCAATTTACTCAGTCTGGCTTTAGTGGAGCCAGTTTGGTTTGGTAAATTCAACAGATTATTTCATAGAGTGTGTAAAAGTACTTTTACTTTTACTTTCCCAAATTTTGTGAACAGTTTTATGACGTTTTCTTGAGTAAAGTTTTCTCATCAGTGAAATCTATTTTATCAAAGTCATTTCATGTCCATGTAATTTTACCTTTTCTTAGTTATTTTTTTCAAGTACTTTATAGACCTCCGTATTCTGTTTGGGTCATAATTTTCAACCTGTTCAGTTTCATCTATTTTCCATGACGTTTTATGAACTATTACAAAATATTTGCAACAGAACTTCTAAACAAGGTCTGGACAACTACAATTTGGCCTTCTTCATTCTCCTCTGGTTCTGGGTCAGACTCTGGCTCCAACATGCACGGCTGGATGGACAAGTCTTTTCTTGTTGACATCTTTTAATTCATTTGTAAATAAAGTTTCTGCGCCTCTTTGTAGTCGTAAATCCTTCTATCAAACTAGAATGGACCGCTCTGGAAGCTGGAAGGGGGTGGGGTATGGAGCACCTCATTTGGATTTAAAGAGACAGCTTCAAAACGAGCTGATCTGAGACACACCTCACCTTCTCTGGGACTTCTAGTGTTAATCGAATAACAAAAAAATGCATCTTTATCACCTTTAAATACAACTTGCATAATAAATTTGGACTTTGTGTAAGGGTTTTTTTCCCATGACACCAAGATTTGACTTTTTTCTCTTGGTCTGTTCAATATTAATGTTAGTGTCATCAATAATTCCGAGCCCACCAGTCAGAGTCAGTCAGTCATGAAC
>NW_013952422.1:1559084-1568788 GCF_001266775.1 Austrofundulus limnaeus
TGCATTATATTATATATCAATATTGCTGTAAAAAGTAACTGCTAATATTATTTTACCAGTAATATTTAAGTGCTTTTTTCTGGACAGCACATAAACATGAATATATTAAGTAACTTCTACTCTTCTGGGCTAAAACTGAGGGAGCATGCACACACAAAGGCTGCTGCTCCTCATTCCCTTGCTTCACTTTTCAAGGAGAGGACAAGACATGGTCGAAATAAAACATAAGATGTCTGGTTTCTTTTGTTTGAATACATTTGTTGGTGTGCAATAGTTTGATGGTATAATGCAGGTGATATTTAGTTGTCAGGGAACAGGGAATGCATATTGTAGCATTCTGCTGTGTTTGGCTGTTTGTCATGTGACTGCAGTGGAAGATTGTGGGTAGGATTCATGTTTGTTGTTGTTAAATCATTTTAGGGAATTGGTTATCATTGTTCTTTCAGCATTTAGTCTGTTGTGTTACTCTAATTTGTATGTTCATTATTTGTTAACTTGTGTTAAACCGTTCAGCAGAAGTAACCATAAGTGAGAGTGGTAGGCCTAGTCATTAATAAGACCTGTGAGTTTCACTTTGTCTGTGTTGTTCATGAGGAAGAATCCAATAAAGTTTCTTCTTAACTGCCACCTGGTGGTGAAGTCTTGAACTACAACAAGAGCTACACCTCTCTCTCTCTTTAGCTATGAGATATCATGCTACAACATTGTGCTTGGCACATGTACTGTTATAAAGAACTTGTAAGATTTACTGGAAAAAATCCTCGTAACAATCTACACTTACTTTTAAGTAATTTTAAATGCTACAAATTCATGTAATATTTACTCATCATTATCTAGTAAAAGTTATTAAGAATATAGGTTAAGATTTGTGAATAAATCAGGTAAATTTTACTTAATTTGATCAAGTACATGTTACAAGATTTAACTGAGCAAATCAAGTTAAATTTACCTGATCTGTTCACAAATCTTTAACTATATTCTTAATAACTTTTACTAGATAATGACGAGAGTAAATTTTACATGAGTTTGTAGCATTTAAATTTACTTACCAAACGTTAGTGCAAATCATTTGCAGGATTTTCTCAAGTGAATCTTACAAGTTATTTTTATGGTGTAGTTGTGCTTTACCAGATAATTATGTTGTCCAGTAAAATATAATGCTTATAGGCTAAAGCTATAAGCTCTGTGTTCTGCACACAGTCATTATTATCTGGTAGATTTGAGCTCATTTGGGGGAAATAAATCTGTACCTGTGTGTTCATGTTTTGGAAAAAGTTGGACTTCAGCATGCAAAAAAGTAAGCTGATAGAAAAAAATTCAAATGATTTCAAAAATAATTCTGAATATCCTGACACACAGGTTGAAAATGAGAGGACATAAATATGTATGAGGAAGAAACTGCAAAACTGCAGACTGTGGAGCTCCTTAACTTTTATATTTCATTGTTTTTCTCTTTGCCTGGGATGAACGACTGCAGGGATTTGCCTAAAGGTTTATTTCCTTCCTCAGTCCAGAGTCACCAATCAGCTCAAATTCTTTGTGTTTGAGAGTCAGATTCAGGCTCCAGTCTATTTTCACATCCTTTATTTCACCACAGTTACATCCAGATTCAACTAAATAACAATTATGACAAACCAGTTCTTAAAGTAAATCAAATAAATGAAAGTTTTCCAGCTAAAGAAGCTAACAGATTGTATCAAATGTTTGCTTTGATTCAGTTCCACATCTGGTGTTATTTTAGTCATATTCATCCAGAATTACAGATGAGTAACCCAGCTTACACTGAGAATCATCAAGCATCTTGAGACTTTGTTTTATTTGTCCCATCAGGGCCACCGTAGGAAGTGACTAATTTGGAGCACAAAGATGACCTGCTGTTTTATGGATTTAATTTGAGAGCTCAAACAAAAACAAAACAATTCCAATCCTCCATACAATTTTAAAGACATACAAACAATTCATAAGAAAAAACAGTCATTCCACTGAAGCATTAAAATGTCATAATGAATCTTTTTGTGTAGTTTTAGCTTGATGGAATTGTTAAATTTTAGTTTCCCCCCATTAGGCCAGAAATTCTAAGATATTTGTCATCGTGTTTTAAATTTAAAAGCAAAATGAGATTTTTTTCTTGCACTACCTGCTTCCTTTTACTTTGCTGTTGACTGCACTAAGAGCACAAAAATAATCTTCAGGCTGAACTCTTTGTCAGCTGTCTGCTTATTGCTCTGTATATTCATCATAATTACTGTCTGTGATTTTCTTCAGCCAGGAACAAACTGTGCCTTTCCCGCCTCTGCTTTTTACGTACTTTTAACTTTATACCATTCACCTTCATTCTTTATGTCTATAATGTCACTACTTTCAATTTCTGCACATTCACCTGTTCTTTTCTTTATGAAGAAAACATTGGAGGAGTTGATCCTAAAGTGTGTGTGTGTGTGTGTGTGTGTGTGTGTGTGTGTGTGTGTGTGTGTGTTTTTCCTACAACGTGGGGAAAAAGCAGCCATGTGGGGACCGAAGTGGGGACCAATGCCAGGTCCCCACAGGTCCAAATGCAAATTACGGGGTTAGGTTCAGGACCAAGGTTTAGGTTAGTTTAGTTAGTTTAGTAAATGGTCAGGGTTAGGCTAAATTACAGAAGTACACCAAATTTGTTCTTTTTTTTTTTTTCATTTTTGTATCAGCAAATGTTATTTTTTCACATTACCAGGACCTAATTAGCATTTCACACAAACACAAAGGTCACCCTGACTGTGAGGCAGGAGGAAGAGTCAGACCAAAGTCACTGTGTCATGATCTGCAAAACTCCCATAAATCCAATTAAAACGTCTGTTTTAAGACTGACATTTTCATGGCAACCAAAGGCATGTTTCTTTAATATCAACACTGACGTCTTTCAGCTCAGTCCAACGATTTTCTTCACTGAATCTCTGCTGTGAGGAAAATCAGAAAACTGAAGCAGAATATCAAAAAGGTTTCATCTTTATGTCCAGAAATAATATGTCAGGGTTTCAGAATTATATTTTTTAACTTTAGAAGAAAGGTAATCTGAAAGTAAAGTGACATTTTATATGATATTTGCATGCATGTTTAGTTTTAATTTTGGGTCATTTTATTAGTTTTACTTCATATTTGAGTGTTTTTAACCTTCTTTTAGCTCCAAGGCCCTTCGGGATTAAAGCTAACTCTGAGTAATGTTGATACGTTGGTAATGCTGACTTTCTGTCTCTTCTCACCTTCTTGTCAAGACTCAAGAGTATTTTGCATCAGGACATTACATTCTTTATTTCAGTGTCACAGCTACATTGTGTTCAAAGATTCAAGAAGAACTTTAATGAAGCTGTAAAATTAAAATGAACAAACTGCCTCCGTCTGCAGTCCTTGATTTATAAAATGTTCCAATCAATGCACTTTCTCAGAGTTTTCTTTTTGCTTTAGATTTTCTCCATAAACAATTTATTTTCAATCAGTTTGAAACTGAAACCTCAAACCTACATGTGTATCAAACAACTCCCTGTTCTTTGCATCAGCAGTGAGAATCACTGAAGGAAAAAAGGTATTTTTCTCTGGATCGGCACCTATTATTGTTCTTTGGGGAGTTATTTTTATATGATTTAAATCAGGCTGTTTGTTTGGACTCTATTGCCTCTGATTGATTCCTGATGTTCATGAGCAGAAAAACAAATTACAAAACACACACGAGTCAACAGGAAAACTTAACTTTTCATAAACTTTAGAAATGTGTTGCTTATTTTTAAAATATTAAGTAGTTCAGCTCCTTTTTTTAACTGAGCTTAACAAGCAGAGTACTGTAGTCAACCAGGAAATTTGTCTGTAAATATTCTAATTTTTTTTAAAGAACAACAAAAAAAATCAAACTTTTACAGCTTTTTGCTTGAAGCTGTGGTATGAATGCACCCCTCAGACTGTAAACCAAAATCTTTGCTTTTTCTTTCATTAAACAGACGCCAGAGCTTGTGCACTTTGTGTTTTTAACCTCATTTTTGTTAATATTATTCACATTTTACATGGAATATTTACAAACTTCAACTTTTGGCTTTTCTCAACCATATATCAGATTTAACATCAAATGTTTTAAGGTTATTTTTTTCTCTTTTTTGTTTGTGCAAATTATCTAAAACTAAAGCCATAACATAGATCCTTTGAGGTTATAGGCTCTGTTAAATGGTTCTATTTAGTTCATATCTTAACTGTTGTGGATAGCTCTATTAACCTATGAAGTTTGGAAAAATTGATTAATTCTGGCCAGATTAGCATGCTAACAACTAGCGGTGTCAAAAGTCTGTTATTTAGACTTTTTTGTGGATATTTATAAATGCAAATAGTGGCAGCAGCAGCTAGCTTTAGCACTTCTGACAGGATTATCATGACTCCATAGAGATAAGTGTCATGTGCAGCTGACAGTGGAGTAAAATTAATATAAAATGCTATGAAACTGTTGGCATGCTTTAGGAGAGCAGTCATGATGTTGACACTTCTAGGACTAGCCTTTTGCTCATCATTCCTGTCAGAATTAAACTACTTCTCCAAGCTTAAGCTACTCAAAAACCATATCTACAACAGGTAAGATACCAACTGTTCATAATCTTTTCACAGAACTCACATCTAAACTATCAAGTTGAATAAAACATCAGGTTATTTTGTACTATAAATCACAGCAATTGTGTGGCTGAAACATTTTATAGCCCTTTCTATTGTGCTTTCCAGTCTGTAGTTTATTACAAAATAGTTTGCCTGCATTTTTATTTATTTTTTTACTAATAAACACAAAAACAAGCTTCTGTGAAAAAAATAAATCTCATGATTTAAAATATTAGCACAGCGTGACAATTACACAGATCTTTTACGGTGACTGAGATAATCAGCCGGCCTTTCAGGGATTCTCATCATATCAGAATCGACTTAATGAGGATTTTAGCAGATGGTCCCAGAGGGTGGGAGCCCCCCTGAGTGAAAGACATGAATGGAGGCTGTTGCTCAAAAGTGTAATGTTATGAACAACTGATCTTATGAGGTCTTTTTAACTGTCATTTTTTCCCCCCTTTCAAAACAGTGATGAGCTGGATGTTTTTTCTGCACTGTTTCTATATTGAGTCACTGGAAAAAAAAAGCTCTTCAGGGGGTAGAAACGGAACAGATTACCACAAAAACATATTTTTTAACCTGAGTCATGTTATTCTAGCTTGGCATAAACACAGTGTACCAGTTAAAGACAGTTCAGTACAAAACAAACCAGTAACTTGTCTTTCACTGCGGAGAACACCCTCAAAGATAAAAAGTTGTGTTGGCTCCACCTAGTGGTCAACTTGAGTACTTCATGCATGAGATGGAGTAATTTTATTCTACAAGCTGTCCTCTTTCCCCCTGATTAGAACACATTTTACTGCCTCACAAGTCAAGCTAGAAAACTTAATGTAATTGAGTCAAAAGATACGAGGCTGACTCAACAAATGACCAATTAGGCAAATGGATTTCAGCAGTGATTAAAGTATTGCCCTGCATAGAGAGTGAAGGACGGAGGTCGTCTCCATTTATCTTTTGTCTGTTTTAAGATGTGAGAGAAACCTGTGGGCTTTAATGTCATTAATTAAGATAAGGTGAATGACAAAAAGGCAGACGTGTAAAAGATCACTGGTCTTTGGTTTAATTGGTATTACAAACTGTAAAACAAGGCACTGTGTTCATTAATAAAACAAGAACGGCACAGAGGAATCAACTAAAACATGATGTGGGTCAATTAACCCAGAGATGACTGAATGTTTGTTTTGATTTTTTCTTTTCTATTCGCCTCCACAGAGCACCAGCAGGATCTTGCGGTAATCACCAGATGTGTCTCCCTGAAAAGAAAGAAAGTTCTGTGAGACTTCAAAGAACCCAAAATGGTTTAATTTTTCTCTTTTTTTTAAGCTTGCATGGGAGAGACATAACTTTCACATCAAAAGGTGAAACATCACATAAAACAAGAAATGCTACTATGGTTATTAGATCCCAGCAGATGCAGTTTTAGCTGAGTGCAGCTCGTGTCCACCCCTCACCTTGATGAAGGAGTGCAGAGTCTTTCCATACATCTTCAGGAACTGAGCCTTAATGTCCAGCATGTCGATTTCAGCCCTGGCGACCATTATTCTGATGAGGACGCTGTCCGTGGTGCCCAGCCCCTGAAGGGAAAGAAACAAAACTGCCCGAGTTGTTTTTCTGATTTAAACCATGATGGCTGTAGAAACACACAACAACTTTATGCTCCTGTGTTTTGCATTTTAAAACTGAGATGGTAAAAATACTCTTACCTTCATTGATTTGTATAAGCGCTCAGCAAAAAACGCTGGCTTGTTCCGGATGCATTTCACTGCAAAGACAAAGAAATACAATCTTGTTACACCACTTTTTTTCTTGTACTTTAAATAAAGAAATTAATTCAAATCAGTTATCTTCAGTTTCATTTTTAACAAGTCAAAAATGGGGATGCCGCTTTGATTTATTCATGCATGTTTGAGAAATTCTTTTATCTCTTGTGGTAGCTATGTAAAGCTGCCTAAACACTTGCTGGAACAAAGCACCACCTATATACCCAAAGCTCCTCCTCAAAGCCCAGTCCCCGCCCCATCCATTTCAGATTTTAAAAATGACTTCATCAACGAAATGTATTTTTGGATGCCAAGGAGACTAATCTCTTTTTTCAGTTCCTAATAATGACACGGTTCGTCAAAAATGGTTGAACTTTCTCCTCCAAAAAGTTAACATAAAGCCTTGTTCTGACGGCATGCTGAAGTGGGAGTGTCTGAAACAGAAGGAGTTTCTTAAAGAACCATCTCTGCAGGTCTGCCAGCTTGGCCGTTGGTATGTTTTGATTTACAAGGCTATTCTCAAGTTGGCAGCATCTCATCTTTCATCTTTGCTAACTTTAAAGAACAGGACCTACAGACCTCCGGTCTCACATTTTAGTGTTCCTTGTGTCAGGACAGAAAGAGGGAACAACACTTTCAGCTTTTCTGCTCCAACCTCTTGGAATAGTTTGCAGTCAGAACTTAGAACACTGGTATCTCTGAATGTATTTAAGACCATGATTGATCCCATTAAATTCAAGTTGTAAAAGTGCAATTGTTTTTAATTGAGTCATTTGTTTTGTTGTAAGGTCATGTTTATTGTGACTATGTGTTGTAACTGAGTCTCTTTCTGTAAACTGCCAGCCGTGGTCAGGTATCTCTTTTAAAATAGATCTTTTGATCTCAATGGGATAAACTTGGTTAAATACAGGGTTCCTACGGCTTAAAGCAAGTTATATTTAAGACTTTTTAAGACCTCTTAAATGCCACTTGAATTTAAATTTAAGACCCAATTCACAATAAATAAAAATAAGAAAAAAAAACAGTTTGTGACAATTTTACCCAAATGTTTATTTTAACACAGAACAACTAGCTATGAGAAAAAAATGTGTAAATTATACATATATAAAAAATGTTAACAATTATTTTAATATTTGAGACCATTCAATCATGAGACCAATCATCCTACTTAAAATGTGTTACCATTTTAAGACCTCTGAAAGATCGATTTAAGACATTTTAAGACTAATTAAGGCCATATTTTTGGATTGACAAATTCAATGCCTTTTAAGACTTTTTAAGGATCCGCGGGAACCCTGAAATAAAAAGGTAATTATCATCATCATGGCTATGATGCAAAGTCAAATTTATTTTTGATATACAGTATACAGCATTTTCATATCTGAAGGTACCATAGTTACTTGTGGTATAGGACTGAACCATGTGCCTGGAAATTACATATAACCTGCCCCTTTAAAAAGGACATTACAAGTGTTTTTGTTGCTTCTCTTTCTGGTTTGTTCTGTTTTATCTGGTGCAAATGTTAGGTTACTTTACACTTTATTGCAAGAAAGGTGCTTTATTAATAAAGTTTAACATGTTGGACAGTGAGAGAAATTATATACAGAAATATATCCTATATTCAGCTCATCTGTACATGGTGGAACAACACCTTGTCAACACCAACAATTCTCAGATTTATAAGGTTCGTATCGTCTTTGTACTTCCTCCATTTAGGCATCAAATGAAATTAATCTGGAACTCACTGCTTCCTGATTGATTTATTTTATTTTTTTGTGAACATGTGAAGGAATAAATCAGACCTATAGCCAGGAAGACGTCTTCCAAGCAGCCGGACATCTCTCGCTTGATGCTTTCCTCGATGTCTTTCCCAGAAATCTTCTGATACTCTTCAAAAACTGAAGGAAGAGACGAATGAATGATGGATAATGGATTGTATAACGATTGTGAGCTGTTGTGTTATAGATTTAAAATTTTGTGACTCAATGAGAGGGGGTGTTTGCAAAGAAATGACCACAAGGGGTCAGTGAAATCACCACAATCTGCTTTAATATTTCTGAAGCCAATTTGGTTATAAAAACCACAAATCACAGCACGATCATTCCAGGTTTTTTTACTACCTCGAAGCAGATGTTTTTGGTTCCTAACACACAAAACGGTCAGGAATTTAACTTCATCTGTGCCCCAACGAGCCTCTCCGGCCTCATAGATTTCCTAAAATTACAAAAACAAATTAGGTTTCACATCTACTTCATTTCATTCTGAAGGGTTTATTTCTCATCGCGATGAAAACGTCTTACTTTCGCATCCTGAACGGCCTGGGCCTCGTTCACGGTGTCGCTCTCATCTCGCCCAGCCTGTAATCCAAAAACAGCACAACCGTTAAATTAAGTAAAGAAAAACAAAACCATTGAAAAAATAAAATTAAAAACATTAAAATAGTATGAATAATTCAAGGTTTCGGTTCAGTGACTTATTCCAGTTTTCTTTCATGGAAAAACAAAGAATTCACCGGAAGTTCTGGCAAATCAAAGTTTTTTTCTAAGAACAAGTTTTCAATAAGCCTAAACTTATAGTAAAGTGATATTTTCAGCTGAAGGACTCTTTTACAGTTTAATGAAATAATACATATATTGTTGTAAAATAAAGGTAAATGTGACTGATTTTTATTTTCCTGACTGCTGAAGTCAGTAATGTCACATACAGTATTAAATTTGTGAAAGCGTGTTTTTCTACTGCTTGTAAAGTTAAAAAAAAATAAAAAACAAGAGTTTTTCCTTTTAATGTTTGCTCACCGTGAGTAAAGAGACCAAAACTCTTTTAAACATTCCAGATGTGTCGCCACAAATGTCATCCTCCAGGCTCTTCCCAAATTCTGCAAACAACATAGCACATTATTATCATTATTTTCATTAGTAGAACAGTATTTATATGATAATGTCAGGTAGAAAATTATTCTTTTGTTTGTTTCTGGTGAGTAGCTGTCATTAGCACAGAATACATTAAGTACAGGGCAAAAGATTTAGACATTTCCCTTTTTTTCCCCTTTATATTTTTTATTCCGAGCAGATCAACTTTCTTCAAATTGCAGTTCGACTTTCTGAAGGGCTTACAAAGTTATTCTTTGGACTTTTCTTACTTTACCTCTCATTTTCTGTCCATACTTTGTATCTGAACATAACAGCAGTTTTTTTTTTCCCGTAAATGTGGACAAGTGGAGAACAAAAGAAGAAATATTATGGCTAAAGCCTGTTAAGAGTGAGTCAAAAGTCACAGGACACTATGTCAGAAAGAACAGCTAAAATAAAATTTCTGAATATGGTGGTGGTGGTGGTGGTG
>NW_013952422.1:1568934-1585205 GCF_001266775.1 Austrofundulus limnaeus
TTTTAAAACCTGCCAATGTCATTTCTCCTTTTCTATACACCCCCCCACCCACACATACACACACAAAAAAATTTCTGCCTCTTTGAAATTTAAGTATAAAGAATTGAAGGACGACTCAAAACCAAGTTCTGCAAGTGATAACTAAAGTCAACAACATAGTTATTTATTCATACAGCATGTGATGACTTAAGGCTCATTAACAAACACACACACACACACACACACACACTTCCAAAGACACTAAATACAGAAAAACAATGACCTGCCACAAAAAGAGCTGCAACTCCTATCATGAATAATTGAAAGCATCCACTGCTTCTGATAATGGGGCTTCAGTCGCTGCTAAACAATATCACGTATCACGTCATAAAGAGACCATAGGCAGCGACAGACACAGAGATATAAAGTGACCCGACAACAGGATTTCTATTCCTGGAGAAGACGGTTACCTGTCTTGTAGACCGTATTGATGACTTTTATTTCATTGTTGCTTCTTGAGGCCAGAATGTCGATGAGGCAGGCCTCTTCGGTTCCAGCTCCCTGTGAAAACATCAGAATTTAACAGTTTGAAATAAAGAAGAAGTAGCTTAAAAGACAAGTCACTATTTTATTTTTGTAATTTTACTACTACTCCACTTTCTCAGCCACTCAATACATTTTGTTGAACACTTTGAGTCTCTAGGAGGTAGAACAGTTTAATTCAGTTTCTCGTGGTGCTGCATAAATATCTTTATATTCTGTTTGAAGTATATTTTTCAATCGTTTCATTTTCTCTGTTTTCTATGATGTTTTCTGAACACTTACAGCAAATTATTTGTGATGGAACTACCACGGAAGGTCTGGGCCTAACATGTATCCAATTTGATCATCATCATTCTCCTCTGGCTCCAACATGTAAGGATGGATGGACAACTCTTCTCTTGTTGACATCTTTTAATTCATTAGTAAATTAAAAGTTTCTGCGCAGCAAGATAGTTAAACCCCTCTGAAGGCTGGCAGGGTGTGAAGCATATCGTCTGGATTTAAAGAGACAGCCTCAAAATGTGTCGATCATAGACCCACTTCAGAAAAAAGGGATGAAAGGGGGGGCTTGTGGAGTTACAATATGGAAGAATTCAGACCAAAGCATTGCAGTTCCACTTTATACAGACCACAACTGATGGATTTGCATTTGAAAAATAAGGATTTAAAAGCTTGTTAGGTTTCCTTTAACAAATAAAAACCATTATCTTAACACCGATTTTTCCAAACTAAACACTAATCAGTCAGATGACTGATTATGGCACACCAGAGTAACAAAAATATTTACATTTTCAGCATGTTAGTAGGTGTTTATTAGACTATTTTGGTTCTCAGCTGTCTTGACTTTATGCTTTGGAGATATTTCTGAGTATTAAGACCATACCAACCGACGTATGTTGAAAAAACAGTAATGGAAGAAGTTGAACCTTTATTGCATTTTTCAGCTCGTGTGCATCATAGACAGGCGCCAACATCAGCAGACCCAGGACGACGCTCCTGAAGTTTCCACTCAGCTCCGAGGACAGATCATGAGCCAGATCCTGCAGGGAGGAAAGGATTTTAATTAGTAGCTTCTTTAATTTGGGGGGGGGGGGGGGGGGGGGGGGGGGGGTTTCCAGGTGCATAGTTCAATACTATTTCACAATTACTTAACTATGTTATCTTCAGTTATGTAAATGCTGTATATATCAAAAATAAAATTAACTTTGTATCATAGTCTACCTCTGTCTCTTTAAGAACCTCCTACCATTTCAGATACTGTCACTTCAGCACATCTCACAATAAATGCTTCGGAGGTGCTCTGTGGGGCAGGAGCTCAGCTGCAGACTGAGCTCCAGGGAGGTGCTTAGTGTTTAGGCAGCTCCATATAGCTACCACAGGAGATTCAAGGATTTCTCAAACATGCATGAATGAGTCAAAGCAAGACCATGTTGGTGTTTGACGAGGGAATGACATTATAACAAGATATAAAGCTAAAAAAAAGGTCGATTTTGTAGAATACCACTCTTGGTTTTTTTTTTTTTTTTTTGACATTCTATCTGAATAAAATTGCTTTAAGAGGAGAGATTTTTTTGCTTTCCAGCTGTGCTCAATGTCTCCTCACCTCCAGAAGAGAGGGTGTGGTTTCTGGAAACATTTTGGTGGACAGAGTAGCCTCCTGTGTGACCACATGTGGGTGTCGTCAGCATGACTCACTCTTTCTGCCTGCACTCAAAACTTCACTTTTCCTACAGCTTCCTCGCACAAAACTTTATTGACTTCTTACCAGAGGCTATGAAGTGACTCGTTTGTTATTTCATTATGTCAACACAGCAGAAACTTCCCTTTCAGTTAATATATTGATCCGCTTTAGTGAAGCAAAGATATGGACATTGGGCAACATTCTTCTCCGGGATCTGTGTTTGTTAGTTAGACAAGAGAAACTTCCCCTTTCTAACAGATCACTGGCTCTTCTCAGACTTTAAAAGCACTCCTTTCAAAGCTGTGTCTCCTTTTTAGTCAATAAATAACTTGGACTTTATGTCCATTACGTTAATATCACACCTACAGTAAAACAAAAGATGAAGTGTACACATCAGGAGATAACACATACAGCGCTTATGCAAACAATTCATCAAGGCTGCTATTCAGTATTTTATAGTAGCTTGGATATCTTTTCCCCATTTCCCCTGCTTCGTTGTTTGTTTAAGATAAAAGAAAAAAATTACCAATAAAACGACTGTGTTTGCTCAGTCAAACTGCTCACCTTTCCTACGGTTCGTTTGTAGGCCTCTTTGATTTGCTGCCTCTGGGCAATGGTACGATGCGCAATGACATCAATGATCACTGCCTCGTTCGTCCCTGAAAAGAGCATCGAAAGGCTATCAGGTACAAATAACAAAGATCTTCTATTCCCATACTTTTAACTCAGATTAACAGCAAGGGTTTAACCAGGCTGAGTAAGACATGAAAGCAGGAACCACTGCTGCAGGCTCGGAGATTATCCTGACACTGTGCCGTTTGTTGCTGCTGGCACAGGAACCGTCAGCAAAAGACCACAAACTAGAGTCAGGGGGATTTGATTAGACTAAACCCTAACAGTATCAACATTCCTCACGACGATATGCTGACAGGGAGGGAAATATTTGTCTGAATGTTTGTCAGCTGAGCGCGAAGCATAATTTCAGAGTGGTGGGAATGCGCGATCAGCACCGTCAGGATTAATGTGGCTTCGAACCTGGAGCGAGGGGCGAAGGGAAAGGGTCAGAGAAAAAAATGGACGGTTAAAAAAAAAAAATGGGGAAATTTAAAGCTGTCATGACAGTACGAGTGCTGAGCAGCTCTCCAAACTTTCCTCTGGAGCTTGGGAGGACGTGGTTGTTGTTGTTGTTGTTTTTTCCCCCTTTCCAAACAGATTTTCAGAAATATCTTCAGCAGATGACGGTTTGATGGTCGTTTGCTCACCGGCTCCCTTCATGGCGTCTTTCAGCTTCTGGGCATCGGCGTCGGCGTTGAAACCGGCCGCTTCAGTCACGGTGCCACGTTTTCCAATCTGCTCATGGAGGACACATTTACAATCAGCTTTTAATCAAATAAACTGAGACAAAGAGCAAAAAAAAAAGACCCACTGCAATCCAACGTTTTTCAATTATACTTGTGCACTGCAGCATTTCAGTTTTTAAACACACCGGCTCGACATTATTCATTTTAATGCATTCAAGCATGAACTTTCATCAATTTTCAAAATTAAATACAGTGTTACTCATCTATTTACGAGTAAAAAACTGGAGTTGCTACTTTCTAAATTTAGACCACAGTTTAAGAACTATGCAGTTTTGTGTTGATCAATTAGAAAAAAAAAGAACTTCACACAAGAGAGCAATAAAGCAAATATAAAGAACAAATGAACTCAGAGCGCCCTGCGATGAAATGGGGATCTGTCCAGGGCGTACCACGCCTCTCGCCCAATGATAGCTGGAAATAGGCAAAAGCTCCCCACGACCCTGTACAGCATCAAGCGGGTACAGAGATAGACGGATGAATGAACGAGGAATTGTTACAGAAGCATCTTCTGCAGGTTAAACTGCAGACAGCTGCATGTCAAAAAAGGTAAATAAAAATTAGGATGGAATCGACACATTGTGCCGATGTCATTTTAAAATGGCCCAAAAAACATTACCTCACTAATTTCTAACACTTTAGTTGCAAAAGCAATCTTATGTAATCACCTCGCAACCTTACTTCATGTACAAAAATTTCTACGCAGTGTTCAATGCAGTAACTGATCCTTCAAATACCTGAAAAAGACAAATCTTAAGGCAGACAACTTGAGACAGACTTACTGCTGCCATTGTAGGAAGATGATGGAGATCCACTCAGGAGATCCAGAGAGCTTTAAAAAGAACAAAAATAATCCAAAATATGAATGTATAACTCAGTTGGGGGAAAAAATGATCCTCAGAGGTAGTAAACTGTTGTCGTTGGTAACCTGCTAAACATTCGATCAATATTACACGCAGTCCATTTTCTCAGATAAGGCTCTCCATTACATTTATTTGCTCGTCCCTCATTGCTGGTGTGCAGGAGCTAATCTCATTAAGCCCATGTTTGTTTGGACACACCTGTAATTGCTCCACGGAGAGGAAGCATAGTGGGAATTCACTCCTACCTGCAACCAGCTGCTGATGACTCCATTAGAGTGCGTCGAAGATAAAAACATATATAATGTGGGAAAAGTTCAGCACTGCAGTACACTAACAGAACTTCTTTCCAGTGCTAATCAAATACATGAAAGTTTCTAAAGACAACAGAAAGAGGTCTCCAGTTCTTGAAACGTTTACTGATCAAACACAGATAGTTGTGTAAACATAAAGCATTTGATTCCTACTCTTCAATTAACATGTAAAGTGCAGACTAAAGCAACATTTATTGAGCTGCTGAGAAAAACAACAAAAACTATTTTTTCTTTGTCAAATATCTTGATCCATAACTCATTGCACCGTATTCAAATTCTTACCACATGTGCCATAATGGACCCTGGGTGGATATTTGAATCCATGCAAATCTGCTCTATTTAACATGAAGCAAATAGTAAAGTTTCTCTTTTTCCCTAAGAACAATAAATGCTAAAATTAAGATCGCATGAATGCTTTTATTTTTACTCGGAAAGAGGAAACAGGATTATAAAGCACGAATGTCAACTTTTTCTTGGAAACTGAACGATAAAGAAGGAAATGTGCCTTTAAATGATAAAATAAATAAATAAAAATAAAAATGGAAACATAACCTCCATGAAGTCCTTATTGTTTTGCCCCCATCTTGAGATGTAACTGCTCAGAAGACTATGAGTTTTAATTTTAAGAATAAGTCACGACGAGCGAAACTAATTCAGGAAGCAGAGGGTGAAAAAAAAGTTAAACTTGGGAGTTAAAGTTAGCGGTCACACCCAGCTGCTGTCAGACAGAAAACAGCCGCCCGTCTGGAGTTTATCAAGTTAAGCTGTGAAACGCGCCTGAGGACAAACTGAACTACTAACTTACCTGTTACAAGGACAATTCACTCAGCCTGAAGCCCAACTGCCAGGTAGCACTTTGGCAGCACTGATAAATGAACCTTTTAACCGTCTACCAGCTCTCACGCCCCGCCCACTTGGATGCTTCTTCCGCGTGCTGCTGCAGCGTTTACGGAACATCGTCTCAATCGGAAGTGAGGCGTTCAAAGCACAACAGCAATTTGCCATTTAGACACATTTTTGTCATTTTCTTCAAACGTGTACTATTACATTAAAACATAAATAAAATTGCTACTTTGTGGATACTTCTACTTGAAAATCATTCTTATATATTGATAAATATGTCATCTCTTGGATGGTGTACGTCTGAAATGCATTCAGCTTGCCGTAGAAAGCAAAGCTGCGCTCTGAACTACAATACCCAGAGTTCCTTTCGCGCGTCAACAGCAACAGCTAGGATGTTGCGATATCGCTGGCAGCCAAAGATTGCTGTGGTTGCAGAGATTACACCGCTGGGTTGAAACCTCAGTGGAACGTAATTGTGGATGTTCTTATTCCGTGGGAGTCATATTTGCCGCTATAGTCGCGGCAGGCGTAACTGTAGGCGCGTGTCAGGGCTGCGTCGCGTAGAGCGGAGAAAGCTAACTAAAAATCACAGTTTTTATCCTTTAAAAAAATGGAAGCAACTAAAATAGCCGCACGGGTGGTTTAGCTACGAGGCGTCAAAGCGACAGCGGCTACAATACAGCTTACTGAAGATGGAAACAGATTTTCGGCTGACAAATACTGAAGACATCATGTTCAGAGGATAACCTGGATAACCTTACACGAAATGTCATAAAGCGTAAGTAGCTAGCACTTAGCTAGCTTAATGGCTGGTCGAGATGGAGACGATGGACCTATTTTTTTTTTCCTTCCTCAGCAGCCGAGCACGAACAGCTGGATGGCTTGTGAAAGAAACACTTTCTCCGGAGATGCTTTAACCTCCTGGATGGTGTAATTCACTTGCATAACTCTGCTAGTCGCAACCGCTCTGCTAGCGAATGGGAAAAAAAATCCCACCCCAAAAAATAATCATAGATTCTATCAACATCACGATGAAGACCGACAAATGCTTCATATTATAAAACAGACTTGAAAGCGTTATATTTATACCCGTGCAATAATAAGTCTTGAAACAGGAAACGGCTCCTTTGTTGTGGCTGTGTGAAAGTGAAGCCAAAAATACTCGTCGCTCCTGTCATTTTGACAACATGAGGAAGTTCTTTGATTCTCGTCGGGAGTTGGTCAGCTCCGGGCCTGGTTCTGGAGGAGGAGGAGGAGGAGGAGGCAGCTCCGGGTCCAGTCATGCAGGCGGAAATTTCATCGGGAGAGCCTTCACTGTCGGGCGGCACCAAGTCACTGTTGAGGAGATCATTGCTGAAGGTGAGGAGCTCACAAAGACCAGGTGATGTCATTTGATTCTTTTACAGTTTGCAAGTTTAACACAGAAATCTGCCTTCCCCAGGGTCATGCAATTGGATTTATGGTGTATAAATGTAAGAAAACAAATGTGATAACCTCAGACAGTGAGGATAAATCTCAGCTACAACCACAACAAATTTTAGCTCATTGCATTCAAATATTGCTTAGTTTTAGCCATTTTTGTGTTTGATGAAGTAGATCAGCAATGGCGGTTGTAGATGTACACCAGATGATTATTTCCTGAAAGCTTAATTAAAATCCATCCAGTGATTCGTGAGATATTATGCTAAAAATTACACTGTTGACTCCAATAGCCAAGGTTTAAAAACAGATCTGTAAGCTCTTTGAGTATGTGTTGGGATGGACTCTCAGCTATTACCGTAGCAATGTTTCCCCTCAATATCTGTAAAATTGACTGAGCTTACTTTGTGTTTGCTTAGCTGTGGTGGCCAACTTGAACAAGGTTGACTCTAAAAAGTTGTAGATGTTCACCCAATGGTTACATTAAATTATTGAAATTTGTTGCTTCGTGGGATATTTAGGCAAACGGGCAAGAGCATTGCTTGTCAAATTTTAAGTCAAAGACACAATGACTTCAGATTCAATAATATAATTGTGTTAAATAAAATAGAACAATGCAGGAGTGAAATTTAAATGGTATGTTCCAATTCATGTGGTTTTCTGAACCAAAGATGGAGCAGTTCTGGTATTTTCTGACCCTAATCTCTTGTGTCAGGCTGCCAATTTTTTTTTTTATTTTAATTTGAATGTCTAAATAATAAAACACAGCAATGCCAGCTAATCAGAATCCACTCTCTCCTCCATGTCCTTACATGTTCCTCGCAGATCCACGCAGAAATACCACCGTATTATTACATACAGTTAATTTGGAGTAAAAGCTGTCTGAAAATGACAATGCTGTCATAGTTAAACAAAGCAGAGTGAATCTGTAGTCTGAGCCATACCAGCAGATGGTTAGGCCTCACTGTAGGCCTCTTCGTAAACCCTTCAGCAATGGCATGACTAATAGATAACGCTAAGGCAGCACCGTGTGGTCCTGATTGCCTGCACGGATGTAAACTATGAGGACGGACACTAACAGTTGCTGAAGTAATGGGGCAGAAAAGGGGAAAAAATAGCATGCCTGCTAAAATGTTAAAATAATAATAATGGCTTTTATAATCTTGTAAGAACATTTGTTTGTTTAATTTAAAATCTCTCCCCAGCTGGTATATCTCACAATATAATACAGCATGTAACACATCTGATTGACAGTGTTGTTTGTCTTTCTTGTAGGTGGTTTTGCAATCGTGTTCCTCGTGAAAACAAACCAGGGGGTGCGTTGTGCACTGAAGAGGATGTATGTCAACAATGAGCACGATCTGCAGGTGTGCAAGCAGGAGATTCAGATTATGGTGAGTCGCTGAGATTAAACGGTTTCTTTTTGTCTGTGGTTTTGTTGGGTAGCACCATGCGCTGACGTCTGAAAAACAAAAATATCTGGAAAGAAAACTACACGTGCACTATGCCATCAGCATTGCTTTTATATTTTTGTTGCTTTGGCAATGACCATTATATTAAACAACTACTTAACTTAGCCGTTGTTATTAGTTATTCTTTATTCCTAGCTAACGGGGGAAAGGTTTTGGTTGTGATTTTTTTTTAAATTATTATTATTACTTACCTTCAGATCTTTGGCAAATTTTAAATTAATTATGTCTATTTACTTGTGTAAACAAATAAAAATCTGCCTCTTTTTTTAAACTTTGTAATGATGAAAAATAAAACATGTATTTCTGCTTTTACAAACAACATGAATGTCACAATATATTTTCTAAAAATGTAAATAATCAGTGATGTTAGAAAGTTTAGCAGTATTTCTGTTTACATTTTGCACAGAACTTTGCCTTCTTTGTGTTAAGGAACACAGGAAGGAAGGAAGGAAGCATTTGATGTTCAACTTGCGAAAAAGGGCAGATTGCATAATTTGACAAACATTCAACAAGATCATGCACATTGTTGGCCTCATTTTGTGTTTTTAATTTGCAGCCTTTCTTTTTTTTTTTTCTTTAATTTCTCCACACACGCAGACAGTTTTTCACCAGAGCTGCAATATTTGACATTTTTTTGTTACCTAACAGCTTTCTGGTCTGGTCTTTCCATTGCAGCTCCCTCTGCAGGGGATGGCCTCGCACTGCACCTCCCACTGACCATTCAAAATTCTGCTGTTATTTGTGTGTTCCTGCAGAAAGATCTCGTGGGTCACAAGAATATTGTTGGATATCTGGACTCCAGCATCACAGCGATGGGATCCAGGGACGTATGGGAGGTTCTCATACTGATGGACTACTGCAAGGGTGAGCGCTAAACGCAGGCGTGTGTGGATGCCACCGAGAAGGGTGACAAACGTCAGAGATGCGTGACTGTTTGCTCTGCTGGCTGTTACGGTTACAGGAGGGCAGGTGGTCAATCTGATGAATCAGAGACTTCAAACTGGATTCACAGAGTCTGAGGTGCTTCAGATCTTCTGTGACACCTGTGACGCCGTCTCCCGCCTGCACCAGCGGAAGACGCCAATCGTCCACAGAGATCTAAAGGTGACATGAAAGATGATGTTTGATCATGTTTATGTAAAGTTGAGCCTTGTGCTTTTCATGCTCAGCAAGAGGCACAAGCCTAAACCCAGGGAGTATCAGCTACTGCTGCTTCAGCTTTTTAAAGGTTTATGTCTAAACGACCGATAATGCAGCTCTTTGTACTGTGGACAAAAGAAGATGACATCCAGTCTAATTGTGTTAACTCAGCAGCTGTGCCTACTATAGATAACCCTGCTGAGATGTCTCTTGAAAAATCATGATTAGTGTGTTGGCGTGTGAGAGGAAGCTGTGTTTAATTATTCATTGAGCTAATAGGAGAGGAGAATGCGACTTATTGTAATGCTTGACATAAACTCACCTTCTGAAAAAAGAGCTGAGTAGCTGCACTGATTTGAACTAACAGTCTCTTAATATGATTGATCCATATTGAAGGAAACATGACTTTACTGCAGGTCAGATGTTTTGATTAAAACCTTTTGAAGGTGTGGGCCAACCCGGATTAGGGTTTGGCAGAGATGGTTAATGGGGGTTTTATGCAAAATCGACTTTTTTAAGCTTTATATCATGTTATGATGTAATTTCCTCATCAAAAACATACCCAGAGTGTTGCTTCAACTCATTCATGCATGTTTGAGAAATCCTTGAATCTCCTCTGGTAGCCAATGTGGAGCTGCCTAAATGGTACAAAGCACCGCCCATTTGTACAAAGCTCCTCCCTGGAGCTCAGTCTGCAGCATTCCTCCCCTGAAGCATTGTTGTGAAGATTTGCTGAAGTGGAAGTGTCTGAAATGGTTGGAGGTTCGACTCCCGCCCTTTTAACAACCCTGGTTTCAGTCTGTGTTTTTTGTCTTCACCCCCGCAGCTCATTGTGTCTGCGTTCTTGTATATCTGCAGGTGGAGAACATCCTTTTGCACGACAAAGGTCATTATGTGCTGTGTGACTTCGGCAGCGCCACAAACAAATTTCAGAACCCGCAGACTGAAGGAGTGACCGTGGTGGAGGAGGAGATCAAGAAGTTAGTGCTTTTTTTAACTGTTTTTAATCATGTTACAAAGACTTACTTTATTTACTTTTCTTACCGTCATGTTTCAGATACACAACTTTATCATATCGTGCTCCAGAAATGGTAAACCTTTACAATAACAAGATTATCACAACAAAGGCTGATGTCTGGGTGAGTGATATGACTGTAACACATAATCACAGTTCATGGGCTCTCATTAATCAAACAGATCTTCAAGTATTTCTAATTTTAATGTGAACTGTTGAAGGATTTGTTCATGTCTTGGTGATGGTAGTGGGGCTTCTCCTGATGGTCTGTTTCTTCTCCTCATCTCTACTTTGACTGGGTTTGCATGCGGTTTTTCCTCTCCAGGCGCTGGGCTGTTTGCTGTACAAGTTGTGCTTCTTCACTCTCCCCTTTGGTGAAAGCCAGGTGGCCATCTGTGATGGCAGTTTCACCATTCCAGATAATTCCCGCTACTCTTACGACCTTCACTGCCTCATTCGTTAGTACCTTTTTGATCATCATTATCATTAAAGCTTTAAAGAGTGGCGGCTTTCACCTTGTTTGTTAGATTTTGTTTGTTGTTGTTGTTGGATTTTATACTTTAGTTCTCCACAACGGTGTTTTCAGGGTACATGCTGGAGCCAAACCCAGACAACAGACCTGACATCTATCAAGCGTCCTACTTTGCTTTTAAACTAGCTCAGCGGACCTGTCCTGTTCAGAATGTGAAGGTCAGTGTTTCTGAAATCCAGGAGCATCAAAAATATTTTTGATTTGATTCATTTTATCTCATCAAAAGTTGATTTTCTTCTTCTAATCTGCAGCGACCTATTTGCCTAACCTACATAGATGTAAGAAAAGAAAAATCAGCACATCTTTATCAAATACAAACAGATATTAGTAGGCACAACGAGATAAATGTGGCGCACTTTTCTTTCTTAACTTTACCATTTGTCCTGTAGCCCTGTGCAGATTTTCATGTCAGCTTTCTCCTTTTCCTTCACCAGAATTCTCCAATTCCTTCCAAACTCCCTGAGCCAATCACAGCAAGTGAGGCTGCAGCAGCAAAGAAGAGCCAAACTAAACCCAGGCAAACATGACCCCATTACTCTGTCGTACATTTAAAGCTGTAATAATGCTATGTTTTGTTGAGCTAATTACTTACAGTCATCATTTTGACTGGATGACACAGTGTTGTAGTGGTTAAGAGTTGTTGCCTCTTTGAGGTCGAAGAAAATTATGGGATAAATCTTGTGCCAGCAGGAACTGAATTTAAATTGCTCAGATTGAATCTGAATGTGCAAAATTTGAAATTGAATGCATTGGTTTGAAAATAAATTCCACTAAATTGAAACTGAATTTAATGATTTGAATTTGAATTAATTTGCTTCGAAACTGTATTTTGTTTTAATAACAGAGTGTAACAAAGTTGATGCAATCCACTGTAAAAGTGACAAAAGTTATTTTTAAATTTTAATTATAAAGTTTATTCATTTAAAACAAAACAACATAAATTCAACATACAAAAAAAACAAACAAATCAAATTAAATGAAAGGTAGCAGAAGAAGAAAAGAATCTTGTGATTTCTGCCCCTATTCCTTAAATAAATTCAATCAAAGAAAATCTTCAATTTACAACGTCCAAAAAAATGAAAGAAAAAACAATAAAGGTTTAATTCCTTCTTGAGTAACAATTCATGCCTTATACTTATACATATTTCTCCAACAGATTTACCTTTATCATTTTCTTAAATATACACATTGATCTGGCTTTTTTAACGTTATCCTCCAGATTATTCCATAATTTACCGTAATTCTCTGGACTGAGGTACTCCGTTCCATTTTATTGCAGTGATTCATTTTACCTATAAAAAATATTACATTTACATGACATCATGCATCAGTCAGCAGCAGCATCTGATCAATATGTGATCCATGATGTGATGTAATTGTAACATTTTCTACATATAGGTAAAATTAATCGCTGCAATAAAATAACTTTCTCTATTTTTGTCACTTTTATGGTGGATTGCATCAACTCTGTTACATACAGAAGGGAAACTTCATTGAAGTGAAACGTAAATCTGTAGATCTGTGTTTGATTACTCTGGCTGGCTTTCTCAAGGACCAGGATGTGACACAAGAATCTGAATTTGGGAACTGAAAGTGAAAGTAGTCAAACTGAATTGTTAAAAAACCAAAATACACTTTCAAAGCAAATTCATTCAGATACAAAACTTGAAACTCAGTTTCAAATCATTAAATTCAGTTTCAATTTAGTAAAATTCATTTTCAAACCAATGCATTCTATTTCAAATCATGCACATACAGATTCAATCTGAGCAATTCAAATTCAATTCCTGCTGGCACAAGATTCATCCCATAGAAAGCAGATGGATGGTATTTTGACGCTCATAACATATTCCTTGATTAACAAGAAATGCTCCTTCCTCCTTTTGTTGTCAGACTGACAGACCCTATTCCCACCACCGAAACCTCCATCACCCCTCGTCAGAGACCCAAAGCGGTGCACACTCAGCCTGCTGCTGGCATCCTCCCCATCCAGCCTGCTGCTCTCACCCCTCGCAAGCGGGCTAATCTCCCCGGTGGTGCAGCTCAGCCTGTGGGTATGTACGACACTCTGTCTCTATTCTCCTGTCTGTTTTTAATTAAAACAACGTTCCTATATGCATAGGTCCCTCTAAACCTTTGTGCGCATATTAAATGCACCAATTCTCAACAGGAACAGATCAAACACGCAGGTTGAGACACATTCAAATTAAAGTAACCTAACCATAGCCCCGTAGTGACTGGAGTTTTTTTTCTAATTCTCCCTCTTTCTACGTGACTGCTTCAGGTGATGTCAGTTTTTTGTGCCTGTTTTAAATCACGTTGGGGTACAAGCTTTCAGGGTATCTTTAGCGCATTTTAATGAGACATATTTACATACAGTAAATGCAAGTCATGTCCCTGTTGTGAAGTGATGTGTAAGGTTTGTTTGACGTCCTGCAGGAGTCAGCTTAGACCTCTCCCAACCAGCTGCAGCTCTCCAGTCACAGAAGGCACAGACGTCAGCGCAGCCCCTCCTCCAGACACAGAATAATACGAGTCAGGCTGCAGCTTCACACAAGCAGGTATGCACTCGGTCATGGAAGAGTCTTTTTCAAATTCCTGCATGCTTTGTTTCACAGTCATTTATTTCTTAACGAATGTGTGAAAAACACGCACACCCTATGGCAGGTCGTTGTAACATATAATATTTTAAATTTAATTACTTTTAAAAATAGAAGATGTGCTTCTTAAAGGGTTCTTGGACTAAAAACTGCAGATCCAGAGAAGATTTGACAAGAGAAAGGAAGTTGTAGCTCAATTATCTCGTATGGACAAACAAACGTTTTAAAATTCCTAAAAGAGTTTTCTTGGTTATTAAAACTCAGGATTTGGAGTTTAAAAACAGCTTTGTTATGTGGTGCATGAAGTGTTTTCCTCATGTTGTTTTTACTTCTGCTAAATGACAATTTAAAGATGAACAGAGGCTGGCATTGTTCGCTTACACTTGTGACCTTACCCTGCTAGAATAAAAGTAACTTATAATATTTTACATTTACTCTTAGAGCCACAGTTTGTATTGGTGAAATTTATTCCTGACATTTTGTCTACTTTCTTGATATTAGGGATAGTGATAAACACTATTGATGAACTGGACTCCAGTCTGGCTGTGTGGACCAATTTGTTTTTAAAAAGTAACATATAATCTAACATAACTCCTATTTCAAATGAATTTTTTTACACCTCAATGATCCCATTCCTTCCTTTCTTGCAAAAAATTAAATCTATCTAAAATATAATTTCTGCTAGTGAAAAATATATTTCAAAACCACCACCAAAATGAAAAACTGAGGCCTCATGGGTCATTTTGACCGAAGGGCAGCAGGAGGGTTAAAATCGTGGCCAAGTTCTACATTGATTTAAGAGCTTGGGACTTTAATAAATTTGTAAATATTTCACATCTGTTGCTTTTCTTTAAGTGGAAGCAGTTTTGCCTCACGTATTTGTGTCTGACTGGACAGCCAGCTGCAGCTGCGGGAGGAGAGACGGCAGAATCACAAGTGGGTAAAGCTGATGCCGTACCGCAAGCACCGCCAGCATCCCAGCAACAGACCACACCTCCCTCTGTGGTCAGCTCCGCTCCCCAGCAGGCCGCACAGACTCCGTCCAGCCCCGCCCCGCCTCAGCGCCCCGCGCGCCGCAAGCAGACGAGCCAGGCTCAGCAGCCAGACGCTCAGCCTTCTCCCAGCAAACCGGCGTCCGCTCTGCTGCAGGAGATAACTCCGCCGCCAGCTGCCCAAACGCAGCCCGCTTCCTCTGAGATCAGCCAAAAATCAGCTCAGACAGTAAGAGCTCCCCCTCTCCTTCTAACACCTGAGCTACAGCTCTGTGGAGCTGTTAGTAGTGTTTACTGCCTGGTTCATCTTCTTGTTATATCTACGCGTCTTGATCAGACTCCACCTGAGACTCCAAAGACGACTGAAGAGCGAGGCCACCAAGGTGAACCGGGTGAAACTGCAGTTCCAGCCAGCGACTCCTCACAGCCGCTGCAAGCAGATGATGGAAGTGCTGCTCTCAGTCAGTAAGTGTTTATCTTTGTTACGAGGTTTTATGTGTGCAAACTCAAGACAGAAAAATCACTTGGTCCTTCTTAAAAGTCTAAAACCAAGTTTTTTTTTTCAAAATAAAAGAGGACACAATTACTCTTTTACTATTACTGTGACTCTTCTGCCTTTGTTCTGTTATGGCATATTTATGTGTGTGTCATTTTTCTTGTAGATCACTTACATCTCCACAAAGCCAGTCAGCTCAGCTTAATCTCTGCGATGCAGCACAAGACCAAAGCACAGCTGCATCCACTGGTCCTGCCGCCGCCGCCGCCACCAACACCGTGACTCAGCCAGCGTGGAACCCGTTCGACGACAATGACTTCTCCAACCTCACTGCTGAGGAGTTCAAAACTGATGACAAAAAGACTACTGGTAATACTTGTTTTTATTTTTTGTTGCAAAAGCATTAAAAGAGGAAATAGTGGATAAAAACAGCAAGGATTGGAATGCCAGTAAAACCCAAGTCTTATGAATAAGTTGTTGTTTTGCACTAGACTTACTGTCAGATTCTGAGGCAGCATCACCTGAAGAGCTGATACCAGGTCTGCAGGCCTCATCTGTGGAAAACACTCTTCAAGAAACAGGTACCCTACATTTCTGTCTTCAGTCTACAGTTTCAGGCAGCTGATGCTCGTTTACAGTCACAGTGTGAGAGGCCAGGTTCACCCTGGACTGCAGTTTTTACTTTTGTTTTTCCACGCTGATCCCAATTTATTCATAAATGTCTCTGCCTCTGTGTCCCAGCTGAAAGACCGTCTGCTCTCCTGGACTCAGGAGCCTCACTGCTGGTTGTCCCAGATCCTTTCCATACCCTAGAACTGTCAGATGCTCCAGGTAAATATTCAGCTCTGTTCACCGGTTCTCTGCACACATCTGTTTGGTGTTTTTTGCAAGTTCCTATAAAATTCTGTACTTTTTTTATTTTACAGGTGCAGGAAGCCCTTATTGCTTGTAAATTTAAAATGTTCCTGAATTTGAATAAATAGAACTTCTGTCTGATTTAGTAGCTTATATTAAGCTTATATATATA
>NW_013952422.1:1585536-1591014 GCF_001266775.1 Austrofundulus limnaeus
ATTTATATCTGTCTGTATTATAGTTAAACAACTGATTAAACAAACTAAAGAAAGCTGTTGAGTTCCTTCCCCAAAATCTCACATTAATTACATCTTATTTAAAATTAGTCATTTGTTCAAAGTTTGTTTATTGTTTATTTAAGATACAAAGCTAACTTCTTTACCTTTTACCAATTAAAAGAATAAAGTAACACCTGATTTTGTGATTTAAGAAGAGTGAAATAAATAAATGTGCTTTTTATTCACGTTTTCTTTCATTCTTTCTGACCTTTAGAGAAACTGATCGAAGGACTCAAATCTCCTGACACGTCTTCACTCCTGCTTCCAGACCTGCTGTCGTTGTCTGATCCTTTTGGTGGATCTGTGGAGTCTGTGAAAGGTACCAATTATGTGTTCTTTACAGCCGAAAACAGAAGCCTTCACAGCTCTGGAGACCAGAAGAACTCTTAAATATATTGTGTTTCTCTCAGCAGCAGCCTGGATAATTTTGATATGCTCAAACAGAAATGATAATATTCAGATCAGACTTTATTAATGTGTGGAGTTAAAGTAAAATGTAGCTCCATGTGTTTACAGCTCCAAAACACAAGTCCAGTTGCTTCATCTTTTTACTTTTCATTTTCCACGTAGATAGTATGATAATAATGATGTCCAGCCTGGGTCGCGGAGAGTATCGATCCTAAAGTTAGCTACTCGGTTGATACTTTTTTTCCAGCTCGTAGTTTCGTTCAAAAAAAAAAAAAAGCTTCACTGGAGCATCCCGGTCAGAGGCAGCTTCAGATATAAACTCTGAACTAAACAAGCATGTCAGATAATTATTTAACCAGCTCTGATTAAACAACAACTTCCGATTCGATGTGTAATATGTAGCATCCATGCTAGCTCTGTAAACAAACAAGCCGGCTGATGAGACGTGGCTGATGAGACGTCACGTCTGTTACTGCGCATGCGTGTCACATCAGTGCTGTGTAACGTTCACACAGGGGTCTGATGCAGGTCACATTTAAAATGTAATGTGAACGTTCACACAAAAAGATCGGATTTTTTCAAAAAATCGGAACTGAGCATTAAGACCTGATGTGTGAACGTAGCCTTAGAGAGAAAAACAGAATCTGATTAATCTTTTTATCTAATATTTGATTTCTCCTGACCCACCCCAGACCCCCTTACTGCAGACGACTCTCTCCTGAGCTGCTCTCTGATCTCCAGTCCACCTCCTCCTGCGTCGGCGGGCAGCGCCACCTCCTCCATCTCGTCTGCGCCCACCTCCGCCACCTCTGCTCTGGATGAGTTTAGCTTGTTGTCTGGAGACTTGGTGCAGCCTAAAGGGGGTAAGCTGGAAGAGTTTTACAGTGACACGCAGATATGTTTGTCCAGCTGCTCTGCGGAGAATCTTTTAGAAACATTTTTTCCCCAAAAGGATAAAACATATCTTCCTGTTATTCAGTGATTTTTCATTTGTTTGTTTTTTGGCTCAGCTGTGGCTGTGTCTGGTTTTCAGTGTCTGCAGATTGAGGACTCAGCTCTGGTTCTGCTAACTATATAAAAGGAAGTAAAAACAAATCAAAACAAAAATATGCAATTAGTTTAAAGCTTCTAGGTTAAAAAAGGTAAAGACAACCAGAACCAAAGCATTAAAATGTGCATCTTGAGGAGATCAAAGTAATTAAATTCATCAATCCAAATATAAGACCTTAGTTAGCCTTAAAATGTCTTAAAGTACCTGTGACATCAAATTTTTGTGATAAATATGATTGCACTTTTTAGAAAGATAACATGGATAACATATTTCAAAAGCAATTTCACACCACTGAGATGAACAGTTGTTAAGATATTTGCATGTTAAGTAGCAGGAAGTGATGTCAAATGGGAATGTCTGCATGTAAACAGAGCGTTGCTACAACAACTAACAACACAGACAGAAGAGAATTTTCTGTTGTTTCTTCAGATAATTTTTGTTCCTATAAGAGAGATGAAGAAAAGTCAGAGTTCAAATAATATTGTTTTAATAAACAAAGACCAGAGAGTTTTTTTTTCTTAAAGAGTTCTCCTTTGATGTCACTTCCTGTTTCATTTTAGCTGAGCCAAATTCAAAGGAAAATATGCCAGTTATGTGACAAAATGGGTTAATCATGTGTTTTATGCCAATTTTCTTAAATATGAAGATATTTTCTTTGACTTTTTGTATTTGAAGGACAGGTATGTCACAGGAACTTTAAAAATGTTAACACATTGTAAGTAGGATGATTGGAAACATTTATTTATCTTTTTTAAATAATTTACTTTTTGCCTCTCTCAGCTAGTTGTTTTATGTTAAAATAAATATTTGGGTAAAATTGTTGCTAACTGGGTTTTTTATTCCATTTGTATTTATTGTGAAGTTGGTCTTATATTTCATTTCAAGTGGCATTAAAGAGGTCTTAAAAAGGCTTAAATTTAACGTGTGGGAACCCTGTCTGTGCTTGTAATCTGACAAAATAAAAAAATAAATATCTGTCATTATGTTTCCTCAACAATACAGTTCCAGGCACTAGTTTTCATATTAAAGTACAACATAGGAGGCATTTTATTGTTAGTAAAATCTATAAGAGATAGGCATACAGAGAACCTGATTCAAGATGCAAATATTTGCTCAGATAGCAGTTGTTTGGCTTCATGGAACCATCTGCTCAGTCTGAGAAAACACTGGCTTCTCTGTAAATGTTTAAATGGTAGCATCAAACTAAGCCACACATAAATCACAGGATTCTGACAAAATATTTCAAAGATATGTCTGCCAATTAAAAAGAAAAAGTTAAAAAATAAAATATATTTCGTTAGTCTTTGGTTTTCTTTTTCCTCAGGACAACAGGAAATCATTACAAATCTGTGAACTTGTTCTTGCAGCTGTGTCAAATTACAAATCGCTTCACATTTTTTTTATGTGTCACGAATTGACATCGACATCTCAATTCATTACTGTCATTTTGAGCTAAGAGGTTTACTCGAGAGGAACAAGGTCATCCTTCACGGACTCTGAGTATCAGATTGACACTCGTCATCTTTAGAAACCCGACAATCGAACAGCTTTGATTCGGCTCTGGATTCAGATTCAGCTGAGGTGAGAAAAAATGTAAATATTTCACCCACTGGATCTCATCAGAGGCATGTCAGTCCTAGTTGTCTACCGTTTATCCTCCTAACTTTAATCAATAAGAGACCTTTTAAATAAGATCGTTTTAAAACCTTTTAAAGTGTTTAAAAATAGCTGAGTGTTTCTGCGCTGACTGGATTCATCTGTACAACTAAAACCTGCGCAGCTGTTGTTTAGTCATCGGTCCTTTGCTGCTGAACCAAAAACATTTGACGGCTGCTGACTCTGCCATCTTTAAATCCCCGCCTGATTGTGCTCTCAGGCTGAATTGAAGTAATTATCATTAACCTCGAGTCGCAGACGTGCAGGAAGAGTTAGTTCACCTCGAGGAAACGAAACGTAAATGATTTTATTTGTGATTTCGTCAACAAATATGTAGAAGCATCAACATAGGAATGACAAAAAAAAAGAAACTGATTCTTATTTTTCTCTCTCTCAGCTGCCGTAGTCTAACTTTAACCAAACCTTTGATCCTCTGCAGACTCGTCTCTCCTGATCTCAGACTTTGAGGTCCAACAGACGAGCGCTGAAGCAGCTACAGAGGACGAGTTTGATCCTATTCCTGTCACCGGGCGCAAAAATTCCCAAGGTAGGGTCTCTAAATCTCCCCAAAGGTGGGTTAAAAACAGCCGTTCTTATTTTCCGGAACATAAATCTAATAGCTCGTTTTAGAAATGTAAAACTGTAAATTCATTGTGCTTGAAAAGCTGTAGCATCAAATGGGTAAACTCTTTCTTTCTCAACCCTTTTTCCCCCTTCTCTGCCTGCTTTGTTTGCTTGTTGTGACTCCTCTGCTCCTCCTCTCCTCTGTTTGTCTATTCTCGTCTCGTCCCCCTGCCCTCCCGCCTCTCCCCTTGTCTTTTTTTATTTATTTATTTATTTATTTATTTATTTTTTTGCTTTTTTTTCCCCCCGGCCAGTTTCAGGTGGCCACTCGCGCAGTAACAGTGGCGGCTCTGAATCCAGCCTGCCCAGCTTGGCTCGCTCCCTGCTGCTGGTGGACCAGCTCATCGACTTGTAGACGGCCCCCCCTCTCTCTCCCTCGTAGAAGCTGTAACACTGGATAATAGTCTGGCATAGCCTAACCTCAATCAACACTGTTGTCATAGCTTAACTTCCTGCAACCCCCCCCCCGACTGTCATCTTCATTAGATAGGCGTCCATCACCTTTCAGCGCCTCTTCATCCCTGCTTTCAGCCTCGTCCATAACATTCTGCCTTCTCTTCACCTCTCATCTCATCCTCGCTCTCTCTTTGTTGTAGCCTCCATGCATCATGTACTTTCCCAGTGAGGAAAAACTGACAAACTCACTCGCCATTTATTCTGCAGAGAGTTTTTTTGTCAATCAAGAGAAAAAAACCTATCGATTTAAAGAGTATTGCTTTATGTCTAACAGCAAACAAGAAAATAACATTGTTGTAATGTATAATAGACATAGTTCTAAATGGTCGTAGTAATCGTGCACAAGTGAAATTGTTGTCATTTGCCCTTTTTTTAAATTCCCCTCCCCAAAATTATTTGCACATTTTAAGGAAAAAAAAAGTAATAAATGACCATTCATTAAAATGAGATTTGTTTGTGTTAACATAGCAAAACTGTCTTTAAAGCTTAAATCATTTAGCTTGTTTTGCACAGACGCATAGAAGTTACCCTTATCAGAGCTGTAGGACAAAAAATATCTTTACTGAACTAAAGCTGCTATAGATTTAGAAAAAAAATAGATAAACAACAAGGTGAGTCGCAATCTGGAAGCAGAACAGCCATTACACGCCATGCTGAAGTGCCATAAAGTTGTCCAAGAAGCGGAATGGGTAGTAGCTGCAAAACAACGATGCAATCCAGCCGTACAGTGTGAAAAAAAGATTACTGATGAAAACAAAACATTTCTTTTTAGCCTCTTGTCATCTGCTGGTGCTTTGAGTTTATTTATTTGAATCAAAACAAGCTGAAAAAATAAAATCAGGGTCTTTCAGGTGAGTTGACAGCAGCGTGCCATATCAGTAGAAATGCATTAAATCATGAAAAATATCAGATAAATTTACAGCGATGGGGAAGCAGCAGAAGAACAGTAGCATTTTTGTATAGACTCTTCAGGCCACTTATTGGGGGGGGTAACAAAAATCCCATCAAACTAATATTTTCCACACGTTTTCTATTTGTACCCCCACACATTAACACATTTATTTCCTCCGACATTCCTCCTTTTTGTTTATTCCTGATGTAAATAATTATCTGCAACAACTCCTGCAGCCTCCGATCCAGATATGAAGTCTTTGTCATGAAGCTTTACTTGTGGAAGACATATTGCTTTACTTGTGAATTAGATGTATGTCATATATATATAT
>NW_013952422.1:1591435-1595610 GCF_001266775.1 Austrofundulus limnaeus
TATTTACTCATTCACTGTCGGTACATAATAATGTATAGATGCTAATTCTAGTCTAACCTGGAAGATTAGGTGTAATCCCGTGTCTTATTCCAGCCCTTGTGAAAAAGAAAAGTGACGTTATTGTTTGTTTACATGGACTGATGAAGGATTATATTTTTATTCAGATTAGTCTTTTAGTAAAAGGGGGAGTTTTATCGCTTCTGTCTGGTTTAAATCCAATTTGTGCTTTTTAAGGATTCCGTTCAAGTGATGACAGGATTCGTATCAAAGAGCATGGACGTGTTGTTGAATGTTTCTGTGCGTTGGTATACAGTGTTTATGAAATGCGCGCGTGTGTGGAGTCTGAGTCGTTGAGTGTGGTTTTCAGTTGTCCACTTGTGGTGTCGTTTGCATAAAAATCTGGAAATGGTCAGTTTGTCATTAAATCTCTGAAAGCACAGATTCCCCCTCACCGCCTCCTAAATTCTCTCAGGTGGTCAGACCTGACCTACTGCTCTCCTGTCTCTCCGTCCTCTAAACATCTGTGTTTATTCTTACGGTTTACAGATCTGTCTGGTATTTAATGTGTGTGAGGGGCTCTGTGCGTTACAAACACTACCGAAGGTCAGAACAGCTCCAGTCAGCAGTAGATGTTTTGAGGAAAGGTGTCCTAGCCGACGACGATAGGCTACTCTCATCCACGTTTATCCATATTGTTCTTTTCAAAACAGGACTTGAAAAAGCACACAAGAGTTTTCAAAGTAAGATCTATTATTTAACAGTGATAGTACCTTGCAGTAATGGATTTTAGCTTTTTATTTAAATACTAACAAAGCACTGAAAGCTCATGGGGTGTTGGCTGACTGTTTCAACTACCTGCCTGCAATATCCAATCGATTATAGTTAGCATTTGAGTGGCTAGTTTCAACGTTGGAGAAGTGAAACAAACATTAAAACAGTACAATAGATCTTTCCTGGTGGGATTCTGTGGAAAGGTTGTGAGCAATAAATATCTTACCTGTTTTACCTGTTTTCAAACAACCTCTGTTTGCAGAAATAAACGTTTATTCCTGACCAGATAGATGAGTTATTAGCTAGTCAGAGCAGGACCAAGACCAAAGTGAATTGAATTGTTACTTGGTTAAACTTTTAGGAGCAACAGTGGCAGCAGCAGCAGCTAGTTGTAGCACTAATGATGCAGAAGAGGTGTATAGTAAGAAACAAAATTTACTTTGTTGCAGTACTTTTTTGTGGATTTGTAATTTCAAGTTTTTTTTGTAGCTTTTACTTGTATTTTGTTACATTCAAAACATAAATGTAAACAATGATTTCTGTTAAGGTATTTTTACTTTTGCTTATTTTTTTCAAGTATTTTCTACACCTCTGTGTGTGCCATTATTATTATTATATTTGTGCTGAAATCGAACAGCTTTCAAACATTCTGTGTTGTTTTATGACGTCCACGATCTACTTTGGTGTGGGTCCCACCCTGACAAGACATTAGCTCTTTCATTTGGTCGGAGTGAAACCTTATTTCTCCAAACTGATGTTGTAAAACAGGTAAGATAATAACTGTTTACAACCTTTTTACCAACTCCACTTTAGAGAATTGGAAATATTCCTTCAAAGTCTAGAACATCCAGAACAGTGCCAAAAGCATTGAAAGCACTTTGTGATGTATTTAAATGTACTTCATCATGTTGATAATACTAATACACATTTTAATGTTTCTACCAATTTGCCCCACAAACTGAGACAATTTTCAGTAACAAAAAAATGCCTAAATTCTGAATTTGAATAAGGTTCTAGTCTAAATAAAAACTTGACATCCGAATCCATTTTCCAAGCCTGTTTGTTGTATTTGCTGCAGTCGCTGCATGCCTAATGGAAGGATCCTTCCTCTGAACAGCGCAGTTATTCGCAGTGTTTGAACCTATGCAACTCCTGAGCTTCTTCCCTGCAAACGTTAGTGTGCTGTTGTAATCACTAAAGCCGAGTTCGACAAACAACTAATGTGAAACCAAAAGCCCCGTTTATCTTTGTTCTGTTTTCTTGCCAAAAAGAAAGCTGTCTGATGTGATCCTATGAAGTGTTTTTGAGATGCTCGTGTCTTTATGGCCCATACCTGCGTCAGAGCTGTGATTACAGTGTGCTCCTATTTTTTGTGAGATTACTTAAGAATTATTAAAGGGATGGCAAATAAAGTGCAAATGTGAATGTCAACATGTTGAGTTTTGATTTGTGTTTCCTCTTAAAAACACACTGCGGTGCAACTCAGACACGTTGAGGAGTTTCAGATTTAGCTCCTGCTAACATGGTTTTTAAAATATTTTGAACTTTAAATTTGTTTTCACCATTAAAATAAGTTACATTAAGTAAATAAGTTGAATTAAAATAAGCTAAGTTGATTACGTTAGATTTTAGAGAAATTTTGAACATTTAAGTAACAACCTGAATTCATTAAAGATGAACTGAGTTTAAAAAAAGGTTTATTGTTTATTTATTTTTAGAAAATCACAAACACCTTGTCCTCCTGGTTAAAGAGGAAAAGAACAATCTATTCTTTTATGACCAAACAGTTTGTGATGTGTGGGCTGTGTTTATTGCACGTCGTGATAAAATTGCACTTCTGCAAATGTACCGTTAATGCTGGAAGAGAGGTTTTTAAGCAACAGAAAAAAAAGCCAAACCACATCTGCAGCATTCTTCTGTAGCAAAAGAGCCCGTCTGCAGAACAGATTGGACACCAACAGAAAACAGGTGTTGTAGAAACAAACAAAAAGATGCTTATTTGTCTTTGTTTTGAGCAAACGTCACTGAGGAGAAACGATACCTAACAAAAGATTTAAAGAGAAATTAAAATATGTAAAATATAACTAGTATTCTGCTCGGACGGTCCTACATGGCTGCTCAGGTAAGATCAAACATCAACTTTATTATATATGTCTCCATTTGTCTTTTGGATTTGTGGTTTTGGCTCAGATGTAATAAGTTCATTACTAATCCATTATCATTCACTGTGATGTTTATCATTACTCCATAAAACACAGGTTGTCATGTAAATGCCAGCTTCTATGTGCTCATTAAATGAAAACCTCAGAAAGTAATCACTGAATCTAACGTCCACTATTACAGCTGATCAACCTTAGCAAACACAAACATGATTATATCTTTATTTTATAGATATTCAGCTAAACTTTGGTGTAGGGCTGGGCAACAAATTAATAATGCGTATCGTGATAGTCACCTGATCAATATCAATAGAAAGTTGTCTGATTATGAAAATTTCACTGAACTCAGATCCAGAACCGCACGGCATTCTGGGAGATGTAGTCAGAGGAACGGCTTTAGCTGCACGGCCTCTCATGTTGGTGGCATCAGCTAACTCACTCTTAGGTCAGCAACAACCTGTTGAGTGATGTGCGGTAGCAGTTTCATGTTTCACCACCGGCACTCAACTGCTTAAAAATAAAAAAATAAAAGTATGTGAAAGGAGAAGGAAATTGTGAATAAAAGAGGTTTGCCAGGAATAATCAACTTTTTTTCCTCCTGGTTCTTATTTCAGATAGGTAAAACAAACAAACAAAAAATCAAGAACTGTCAATATCATCTGATATAAAACAATTACATCATGATATGTTTTTCAAACTCATCGCCCAGCCCTACCCTGGTGTGATAGTAGCTGAGTTTAAAGGGGCAATATCATGTAAAATCAACTTTTTTGAGTTTCATATCATGTTATAATGTTATACTCTCATAACAAACATGCACAAACCCTTGCTTTGACTCATTCATGCATGTTTGAGAAATCCTGCAGCGTTTTTAGGAAGCCATGCTGAGGAGCAAAACGACAGGTGGAGACCAGAAACGCTTCTGGGACGTGTCTTTAAGCCGAGCTTCCTCACGGCAGAGCCCACCCCCCTCCCCGCCCATGACTCCTGCAGGCTCTCGGGTGAAACTGAAAGTGAAACTAAAACTGTCTGCTGAGCTCCTAAACACTTCTCACTCAGTGAAGCTCTTTTCAGATTAAAAATACCCTTGAGGAAATGTATTTTCAGATGCCAAGTAAACTGCATCACAGCACACACCACCCTCCCCCCACCCCCACACTGAAATGGGTGAGGCAGAAGCAGAAGGTGGTTCTTAAAGAGACAGAGGCCAATTTCAAGGCGTTTAGAAGAGGAAGTGACGAGAAG
>NW_013952422.1:1603470-1629646 GCF_001266775.1 Austrofundulus limnaeus
CACACACACACACACACACACACACACACACACACACACACAGAAATAAAAATGTCATTTTAAGACCCTTAGGATGAGCGGGGTGGAGTGGTCAGCTGCAGTCTTTGTGTAGTTTTTGAGGTCTTGGGGGTTGGCTGATGGTTCCCAAGAACTAGAAGGACTCCACAGATGAGACTGATGAGTTCTCTGTCCGATTCAAGGGATAAAACCCCACCCTCTGATACTTTCAGCTCACTAATTTCACTTCATTCATCCCTTCTTTTTATCTTTATTGCATGAAGGTGCAGCTCTGCCACTTCAGGATGCTTGTGTTCAGTTTAGTTTAAAACATTTTGTTTGTTTATGTAACGTGGATTAGAGTTTTTCTGCGTACAGTAGTGTGTCTCATCCTACTTTCGCTTGTGTTTTTTCCACACACAGCCCTGCAGAGGGAGCTCAACAATAACAAACTCCAAGCCGCTCAGACTGCAGCTCTGGAGCTTTTCAGCGAGGAGAAAGAAAAGCAGCGGCTCCAGCCGAGCGTCGCCGCATGTGTTGTTAATAATAAACACGTGTTGCTGTCCGGTGAATGGGCCACTCAGCACCACCCTTCCCAAACTCCCTGCTCCGCTCGTCATTTCATCCCCGCTAACTACAATTCCCAGTTCCTGCCTCCACATAGTTCAGTCCCATGTGATGTTTTCCAGCTGGCTCCTTTCAAACCCCCAGGAAACGACAGCAGAGTGGCACTCAGCAGCTGCTCCAGTGCTGCGTCTCACAAACCTGCTGAGACGGCTGATGTTTTCCTCCAGGCGCCGTTCGGAAGAAGGCAGGAAACCAACCAAGCTGCCCCCTCTAACGCTCACATATTCAGGCCTGCTGTCCGGGCCGCTCCTCTGCACCCAGAGACCCCTCTGCTCCAGCAGCCCATGATGGCGGTGCACCGGGTCGTCTCCAGGGTCGGTCAGCAGGCGGCTGTAGGCTCGGTGGCGGTGGGGCCTCTGCGTTCTTGGACCGTAGTGGGAAAAACTCTGAATGACCCGATCTACGCTGCGCCTTTTCATCCAAGGTGCTCACAAGGGAAACCAAACTAATCTGATGTTATCTTTACAAAACGCCAAATCTGAACTTTTCACACAAAGAAGAAGCCAAAGTTCAGTTGCAGTATTACTTAAATCCCAAATGTAGTTTCATTTTTATTATAATTACTGAAGTATTACTACCTCAGTCAGGTCATGTTTTCAGTCTCTGCTCAAAAGGTTCACAAATCAGAATTTCACGAGGAAATGCAGAAATTTTAGAAGCTCCTTAAAAATACTTTTTTTTTTCTTAAAAACACAATCTGTCATGCTTTTATTATTGATGTTTCATTATGATTAAAAAAATCATCAACTTTTTTGTGTTTTATACCTTCAAATATTAGCTTTGGTTTAAAGTTGCTGCTTTTTAATTCATGCCCTTTTACATCTCTTGTTTACATTTAGTTACAGATTGTGCGTTCATTCTCAGCAGCGTCTTAATGTTTATTATCTATGTGAGTTAGCGTTTTACCCCGAGCCAAAAAAATCAGTGTTGAAAGATTTTTGCACAGTTGAAAGTTGAAAAAAGACTCCAGTTGTATCTAAACGCACTTTTCATTAGAATATGCTCCTAAAATCCACAATGGCTGGTCACTAGAGGTGCTGTATGTAATCATGATCTTTGATTTTAATTGTTTGTTTTTCTTTAGAGAAATTAACAGTTTTATGCATCACTGTATGTCAGAACTTTTTCATCATTTCATCACTCTGTTATGTTGCTTTTGTCATATTAGGGTTTTAAATTATGCATCCGATTAGTTTGTCTTTGTATTTTGTTACATTTTGTTAACTGTGCTGCCTTTTCCAGGTCATATTCTGTCAGGTGCAATTCTGGATCTGTACACTGTATTATCTGCTTATTATTACTGGATATAAAGAGAAATCACCAATAAAAACTTAAATGTTTACTCATTGTTGTCTTGCTGCTCCATGCTTTAAAGTGAGATTTTTTCATCCCATTCAAAAGCTCAGCCACTCTTACTTTTATACCTACATTTGACTGAGCTTTAATTGTTGGCAACCTGTTGGAGACACAATTAAAAAAATAAAAATAAAATCAGTTTGGCTTTACAAGTCTTAGTCTCTTGCGACTTAAAGCGAGTCCCTGCAAGAAAACTCAGAACATTTGGAAAAGTTTTCGAGACATTACTGAAACTTCTTCCTGGATGCTGTTTGCAACTGGCAAAACCCAGAAAGAGATGCAGGCTTGTGGTTATGTCTGTAGTAAAATCTGACCCTCTTGCAGGAGAATTATAGAAGATCATAACGTGTTCTTGTGCGTCACTGTTTGTTTCACCTCAGGCCTTCCATGTTTCCACGTTGACCACCTGCTCACATTCAGCAGTAATGTAAACACTTAGTGGTCCCTAACCCACTAAACCATTCTGATCTTATGAAGTGGGGTTCAGTGGAAAGGTTAAAAAATGTTACTATCTTACCTGCTGTTGTTAGATTTTTGAACAACCTCCGTTTGGAGAAATAGTTTTATTTTGACCAAGCTGACAAGCTACCATCAAAGCCAAGACTAAACTGGATCACTGCTTCTTAAAACGTCAATCTTCAGTTCAATTCAGTTTATTTATATAGCTCCAAATCACAACAAATGTTGCTTCAGGGCACTGAACACAAAAATCAATGAATCTAAAGAAGCCAGCAGACTGTGCTGAATCTTCACTTCGTCACAGTCTCCTCCTGAGCAGCACGTTTGTGACAGTGGAGAGGAAAAACTCCCCCATAACAGGAAGAAACCTCCAGCAGAACCAGGCTTAGGACAGGCAGCCATCGGCCTCGACCTGCTGGGTTTGGGGGGGACAGGAAAGAGACGCAGACAAACACAGGACTGGTCCAATCTTAATGATTTTTGTGTGTGTGTGTGTGTGATTTATGAAAATGCAACTTTTTAAATTTTCACGTTGTTGATTTTACATGATCATTATCTATAAGCATTTTATTGTTAGTTTCAAGTGCAAATAGCAAATAAAAATTAACGGTGTCATAAAATAATCTGAACTATACTTTGGTCTTATCTCTGACTCGCTGTTTGCTCATCAGTCTGGTTGAAAATAATCTCAATTTATCCAAACTGAGACTGGTCGAACATCTATCTAGAACAGGTAAGATATTGTTTATCACTTTAAGACCAAACAAAAGCAGTTCATTTTAGAAGTCCCTGATCTTAATAGGTTAAAAAAAAACAACAACCTGATATTTAAAACCTTTAGTTTTTGCTTTAAACCTGAGTGAAGTTCAGCAGGATTTCTTTTTGTCTGTTTAAAGTACGGTTTTGACAAAAAGCACCGTCTTTCCATTCTGTATTTTTGGATTAACTTTTTTTCAAATTACCAAAAAAATGCAGAAGTAAAATGGAAAATAAGGTTGGTACAAAATGAAGAGAGCTTAGAATGTTTTGAACCCCTGATTACTTAACATACAGTTTGCTGCCAAAATATCTTGGAAGGTAATTTGAGTGTATTAAAGATGAGCCCCTTGTTTTTCTAACAGCTTAAAAGCAAAAATTACCAAAAAAGAAAAAAAAAGGATTAGGTTCCATCTTTCTTGAAGGGAGTGCATGGAAAATAGAAGTAAGGCAGATTATGAGCTGCTTCACTGAAGTAAATACTTCACATTGAATTAAAATGGAATATACTGCATGTTTGTGTCAAAATAAAACTATAACCACCAGAAAAGACAAACTCTTTGCGCCCTTAAGTTGTAATCAGCCTCTAAAGTTTCTTTTCGTGGTCAGTTTAAAACAAAAGTTCACATTCTTTCAGATCTTTATTGCATTGCAGCTGGATTTTACATTTATTTCTGCAGCTGTTTATTACAACAACTTTGTTTCTGGAAGTTTTCTAAAAGCCACAAAAGCTGTGCCCACAGATCTGCAGATCAGACTGACTTTTTTTTCTTTTTTAATTTCCAAATATAAAGTAAATATTAACCTGAAACACATTGGAAATAGGATTTTTTTTTTTAAAGGTCTGAATGGAATAAGACCCAGCTGACAGACTGCTTTGTGGCTTCTTACATAACGTCCCAGTCCAATTACTTTTTGTTGTTTTTTCTTCGTCTAAGATTAAAGGAAAATCTTTTGCAGATATCTGGCTGAAGTTCCTGTAAACGACGACACATCCTCCTCTGCATTTTCACATTCCAGTTTTAATGTGTGGTCCTCTTTTTTCACTTCTGACTTTTTTTTTTTTTTGCAAAATCTTTTGTGTTTTTAGTCTGTAGATCTTTCTGTTCATCTTCTGTGGTTATCGCTGCGTAAGGGAATGTGACAATTGTTTTTCTTTTTATCTCATTTCACATCAAACATCTATAATTTCATTAGCAACAAAAAAAACCCTGTTTGATTCAAGTTTTGCTGGAACACATGTAAAGCCTTTTCTAATGTGAACAACTGACCACTTGTCTGCAGATTTTGATCATAAAGTCAGCCACACAAAGCTTTTTGTCCAGACATATTTGAAGGGATTTTCTGTCTAACAATACCTCCTCAACCTTGACATCAGTCATAGAGCACGGATATGTAGAAAGAGGCAAAGGTTTTCATCCAGGCTGGGATAATGACTAGCCAAGGGTTGCCCAATCCTGGTCCTTGAGGGCCACCATCCTGCATGTCTTAGAACAGGGGTGCCCAATCTTCTTCCACAAGAGGGCCAAAAAGAGGGTTAGGTCCACATTGTTTTTTGTTTGTTTGTTTCCCGTGCACTTGGAGAAAGTTTGCTCAGGCAGCAAGGACTCATGGGACATTTCATAAAATACGATTTGTGATTTTAAAAAGTGTGCAAATCTACATGTGTGCTTAAATTTAATCTAAATATCTTTTGTAGTTGCTTGTATTTCTTAATCGTAATATAATTGAAAGATAAATTAAGCACCGTGAGTGAAATCTCCACTGCCCCTTATATAGTCATTGGGCCAATGGATGTAATGATTGTCAGTGGAAATACAGAGTTTGTACACAATGTAAAAGAAGACTACAGACTAGATAACAGGGCACCTGCTAGTGGGCCAAAAATAAATGGCTTCGTGGGTAAAAGTTCTTCTGCTTCAGCTTACCTGGTTTGAATGAACGGGTGATTAACAGGCTTCTGCAGAAGTTGAAGAGGTAACTTCATCACTGAATCAAGTGTGTTGGAGGAGAGAAACAAGTAAAACACACGGGAAAGTGACCCACCAGGATTAGACACCCCTGGTCTAGCCAAACCATTGCAAGGTCCAAGGTCTACCTATTAATCACAGTTTTCACTTTAAATCAGTTGAGAATTCACTCAAAACCTAAAGGACGGGTGAATTCAGCAGCGTCAGCAAATACACAGTTTATCCGTGATCAATGCACGTTGATCTATAGTAACACAAACATTGTACAGTTGAAGAAAACAACAAACGTAACAAATGATGTCACACAAAAAACACTTATTTTTGCCTCTTTCTCCATGACCCACATTCTATGACTAATGCCACTGCTGATGAGGTGCTAACCACTGATAACTATTAGACTGAACATCACTTCAAACACGACTGCTTCCATTTAAGGTGCAAATCAAGAAGACCAAAACTATTAATAAAGTTCAGGTGATTCTTTAACACACTGTTAAAATGTCTCACCAAGGAATCCAATTGAGCCTTTGTCCTCTAATAAAACGCAACTGATGAACTCTAACACAATCAAAAGAATAAATATCTTTATTTTTAACTGATTTATTGCACATCATTAAGGCATGAACAAATCTGATCCCAGATCTGCAGTCTGTAACTCTGGCTGCTGCATCGCCTCCGTTGTGATGGTACTTGGTAGTTTACACACACAACTCAAAGATCAACCCACACTTTAAGAAACGTGAGCAGCAACTCTGAGACGTGCACGAAGTTATCGTAGAAATATGGTAGAATTTATATTAGCTGTTTTGGCAAAAGTTAGCTGCATGTGTAGTGAGTGATATAGTGAAGCCAGCGAGGGATTAGTTTAGTTTTGCAGCAGGAAACAGCTCAGCTCTGTACAAATACAGTCAAAAGGTCTTTCAGGTTTCAGACCTGAATCCTCAGATTTGTGGTTCTGACTCGTCAGTGATCCTCGTGGTTGGGGTGTGGCGGGGGCCGTGAAGGAGGAGGCGCTCTACAAAGAGTGGGGCTCAGAGGCGGAGGCGGCAGACAGCCGGTTGGAGACGGGGGATCCACGATTTGGCTGGCGTTGGTCGGGGGCAAGGCTCTGTTTGGAGGGGGCGTGTACCAGGGGGAGTTGCTGGAGGATGGGGGAGGAGTGGAGGGTAGAGGAGGTAAAGTTGAAGTTGGCGAGGGGGGCAAGTAGAAGTCCTGGTCCCCGTCGGACGAACGGCGCTGATTCCTTTGGGGCAAAGTGTAGACAGGTGTGGAGGGGTGGTTGTAGATGGGGTAGCAGGGAGGAGGGGAGGATGGGCTCCGGGTGAAGTTGATGCACCTGCCCTGTGAGGACAGCAGAAAATAATGTGAACGTTGTGCAACTGGAGATGCAAAGAGAAGCAAAATCTCAACAAAAAGAAACCAGGCACGACTCGTTTTTGAAATTTCCTGTGGCAAAACGACTGGCAAGTTTGGTTGGAAAAAGCACATTCTTCATTTATTGAATGTCATAAAAGAAAACAGCGTTTTTGCCAACTCCTTCATGCAGACGCTGGGAACTGAAAGAGGCAGGCAGCATTTACACCTAATGACTTCTGCAGGCAGGAGCTTTTCTCCAGACCAGAGTTTCTCCTTAATCTCCTCACTGTTGTACTTTATATTTTCCTTAAAGATATTTTAAAATATTTATCAGATTCAATAGGAAATACAATTTCTACCCCTTTGTTAAAAATATATGTTAGTCATAACTAGTTTCTCATAAAAGCAACTTAGTTACTTAAAAATTATAGCATAATCTTTAATAAATAATATACCATCTCATAAATAATCTCATATTTATGACTTAGTAATTATGATGCACCTTCATATTTATAAGATATCTCACAATAATGATTTAACATCTCATATGAGATGTTCTTAATAATTTCCTCGTTTTGCTTGGTGCCTCACTATGACTAACCATCCAAAACTATGAACTGGTGTCTCGTCATAATGAAATACTTCAATCTTAATTTTGAGATTTTAGGTCATAAATATGGGATTCTTTCTCATACCAAGATACTTCATCAGAATTATTATTGTTAGATGCTAACTAACCATAGCATGCTAAGTCATGATTTATTAGTAGTGATAAATCGTCTCATTACGCTGAGTCATAAACAGAGCAGTTATAATTTTGACAAGCTAAATTTTAAATATTACATACTAAGACATAACTATTATATATGTACCATTTCATAAATAAACATTGGTGGGCCATTTTATGACTTGTAGTGACTTTTTAAATCATCACAGTGGCATTAATGGACTTCCATACATCTATAAAATTACCACTGTTATGCCACCAAGTAAAATGTTATCCTGGTTTCTTTTTTTTTTTTAATTTAAACCTTAGTTACAAAACTTTGCTTTAACCTTTATTTACACAGTTTTTATTTATCTGAATATATTTTTACTATTTTTCTGTTACAACCTTACATTGTTTTCCTTATTAAATGTTTGATCTCGAACGTGCTGATGAGTCGATGCTCGTCTCACCTTGTCTCCAGGATATGGTCTCATCACAGACACTCTGTCGTAGCCTTTTCTCAGGAAAACATACAGAGCGTCCAGCTTTCCCTGCAGAAACGCAGACGACAGCATACATGTAAAAATAACTCATAACAGCCAAGTTTGCATCAACCAGAATTCTTTTGAAAGACGAGCAAATGTATTAGTCATGAAATGAAAAACAGGTTATTTTGGTAAACTGAGACTCAGACATGCAAACATCTCCAGAAGTTTTATACTGCTAAAAAAGACTGTATTTAGTTTAAAAAAATAAGACCCACTCAACAGATTCCATACTCAGAGGTCAGCTTAGTTCATGTCTGGTTTTTATTACAGTCCATTCAGTTGACTAAGATTTGAGGAAGCAGAACTTAAATAACTATTTCCTGATAAGACGTCATTCCCAAAAGGCACTGGAGCAGACACATTTATTCACTTCTTGTGAGAAGACACCAGATGTATGTTAAAGCACATAAAATAAGCAACATCTGTAGATATGACACATGTACTCTGTGCTTTAGGACAAGGCTTTTGGCAATAAAACCTCTCTGGCTGCCAAAAAATAGTATGTTTGGGTTAAAAGTTTAAAAGAAATGGCTAATAATTTGCAAGAAACTGGAATTTAGAAGAATACATTGTGCCAAAGAATACAGGATTGTTTTTATTAAAAAAGAATTGGAGCATGTGAAGCACCTTGATGGGAGAGTACCACTTCTGTGGCCCGATGGTTTTGTGTTTGTGGTAGTAAGGCTGAGGTGGAGGTGGATCGTACTCCTCGGCCGGCATCACCACTCGAGCATTTTTGGCTTTTTCCAGTTTGGCTCCTTCTTCAGTCGAGCCTTTGTCTCCCCAGCGGACCTGAACCCAAACAGAAGTTTGTAACACAAAATCCAGATGAGCACAATTCTATTCATGCATCAGCTTTTACTGTAAAATACTGGAGGTTTTTATTTTATTTATTTTTTTGTTATAATATACACAGGAGCAGAGCTACACTATTAAATATTGAGCTGAATATTTTGTGATCATCAAAAGTAGTGTTTCCCAAAATTGGGGTCGGGACCCAAAGTGGAGTCCCAAAACATCAAGGTGGGGTCCTGAAAAGATTTTCTGAATTAATGACATTTTTGCCTTAGTTGTTACAAAGGAGTGAGGTTTGTGTATTTAAAATGGATAAATGTAGTATATAAATATTGTTACTATGTCCATGTTTAGTTGATCTGATACAAATGTTTATCATCCAAAAATAGTTGTGGGCTCAGGTCTCTGTTACTGTTATTTTGTGGGTCAAAAGCTGAAAAGTTTTGGAACCACTGCACTTTGGTTCCCAAAGTTGGGCTTGGGACCCAATTATGGGTCATGAAGCACCTTGGATAATCTCCAGAAACCAATTTAAAGGGTATAAAATAATTGCTGATGTAATATTTTCCCTATAATTTTTACAAAAACACAAAATAAGTAAAAATGAGTATTTATATTTGTGTACAAGCTGTTTAGATTGTCAAAAAGCCTGTGTTTTTAGGGTTATCAACGAAGCTCATGGACTAAGACCAGTTATATTTGGGGTCACAAGTTTTTGCCATGAATATTTTGTGGGTCAGAAGATAAAAAGTTTGGGAACCACTGATCAAAAGCATTCTGAATGTTAGTCACAACTTATATTTCAGCCATTTTTAAACATGCAAAGCTGAAGACTAGCATACAAGTAGCTAGAAACAGTCTTTAACAGATCCTAAATGCTAATCAAAACTTCAAGATGGCTACCACAGCTAACTTTAAAATGCTGTAATTCAGCCATTTTCAGACTTACTAAGATGAAATTTGTTGTGGAGCAGCTAAAAATGATCACATGCTGATTGCCAATTCTAATCCCTAATTAAGCTAATGCTAATTTAAGCATACACAGCTAAAAATGTATATAGCACAGTAGTACTAGTAGTATCAGAGAACAATATTTGACAAAATCTAAATGCAAATACAAATCTAAGATCCCCATCCACTTGTCAGTTATTTGCTGGTGGCACCTGAGGTGGCCCATCGGGTGCCAGAGGTGGCACTTGCCACCCCGGCCACCCCTCTGGCTCCGCCTCTGAAAATACAATAATGCTGCGTTCACACCAAACGCGTTTTGAGCGGCCAAAAAGCGCAAAACGTCTCTCACTGGACGCTCTGAAGAACGCACTAGTGTTCAGACCAGAACAAGCAGCGGCAGCAGCGAGGTGTGGGAGGAGCTTGTCCTCGGCGGGTGAAATAAAGATAAAGTAAAAGAAAATGGCTTTGATTTTTTTACTAAAAAGCAAGCGAACGTTGCGCACAGCAGATAATTAACTCACCAGATGATTTAGAGGCAATTTGTTCGGTTAGTTTCATCACTCCAGAAGCTGCCAGCTGACGGACTTTTTTCTCTCTCTTTTTTTTTTTTTTTTTTTTTTGGTCCCGAGCAGCTGATCCACATCGGTGCTGATAAATCCTGCCAAAAAATCCAACTGCACATGGTCGATTTCAGGTAAAGATCTCCAGTCCGTCTGTTTAGGTTTTCAGTGGGAGACGCGTCGAGCGGCGAAAAGTTCAGATATTTGAACTCTGGCGGCGGCTCGGGCGGCGGCGGCTTCTGCAGCACCGCATGCACGGAAAACGCTCTGCGCCCCTTCCGCCTTCCTTGCGCGCCGCTCATAACGCGCGTGACGCGACGCACAACCCCTTGAGGCGCGTTCGCCATAGACTTTGCATGTAAACTGGCAGCTCCTGCCGCTCAAAACGCTCTTGGTGTGAACGCACCATAAAAGCTTATGATTCAGCCGTGGAGCCATGACACAAAGAAGTTGTCCAGTCAAAGGTAAATGTTTCAACTCAGGTTCTGTCTGAAGTGCGAGTCAGAACCCCAGGAGTTAAACCAGCTCCGTCATCACATTGAAGGTTCGTTATTCACTTTCACTCCCTGTCAGCTACTGCACCACAAAGGCCTGAACTTGGCAGAGAGAGACGCATAAATGAAGCTCCGCATACTTTCCGCTGCAGTGTTTGGGATTATGTGTGTTTTTGGCAGCTTTGTAACAAGTTCACAGGCTGCACTGCCAGTCTGCAGAGGAGCACTTCACTCAAACCGGGTGACCTCTGTTTATTTGAAACCATCGTCACTCAGACCCATGATCCAGAACTGTTAGCACCACGTAGGATTTAAATCTTCAACTTTATTTTCTGATTCTGTACATAAATCTACTGAAGCTTGCTTCTCCTCCAAGACTCCTCTTTTGTCTTTTTTTTTTTCATCTGAGACTATCTCAACTAATGAACTGCTGTTCAGCAATAATAGATAACTCACTCCAGCTCGGACCCATAAAACCTCTCGTCTCTTTGATTCCAACAAGTATTTTTGCAGCGTTTGCAGTTTACTGTCCAGCTGGCCCCCTCTTTAACTCTCTCTGGCTCACAGTTTGTCACAACAATAAAGTGACTCGCTTTCATCCGGCGTGGACTTGCGTGCTCAACTCAAGAATTCCTGCACCTCTTTGTAGTCCTGCCGTTTGATCTCCTTGCCAACTTTCATCACCTCCCTTCGACTCGTTAAAGGCTGTAACAACTTTTACCACATATTTCTGCCGTCAACCTGAAACCAGTTAATGGCAAAGCTTTGATTTTGTAGCAATTATCACTACTCGATTGCAGCGAGCTGATTTGAATCCTCTTGTACTGAGTGTGCAAGTTCTGCTTTAAGCTTGCATTTTTTTGTTTTACAGCTGCTGTGTCTTTTTTACAAAGTTCAAAAACATGCTTGTATTTTTTTGGTTTTTTTTATGTCTGTCAAGTAGTGTAGGAATGAACTACTAGACTTCAGGCCACAGACCAGATGTAGACTGTGAGAATAAGCTTTTTATTCTGACAGTAAAGATGCTGCAAGGGGTGTTTAAAAGAACTCCAACTAACAAGAAACAGGGCGGAAAAATGTCTTATAAAGATATTTCAGATATTAAGAAGTGGAGTTTAGTGTTAAAGTTATGAACAGTTGTTAGTTTACACTAGTGCGGATGAAACTTTGAAGGACCTAATTTTGGAAATAAATAGAAAAATAAAAGCAGGGGGAAAAAAAACTTCATTTCTCCAACTGAGGTCTGATCTACAACAGGTAAGATATTAATTGCTTATAACATTTCCACCAAATGGGAGCTTTTGGAGACCACAGCTGAAACGAAGACCACAGTCAGACAAAGGCAAACTTTAAACCGTGGCAGTGTTGTAAGCAGTGGTGGGAAACTAAAAGTAGGTGTGCAGATTAGAAAGTGAAACCAGGTGTGATAGAGAAAGGAAGTAAAATAACCAAAAACACAAGGAGTTAACTCTGAGACAGGAAGGTTAACTAAGAAAAAAAAACTTTTTTTCATAAGTAAACTTTAACTTGAACAGAAAACTTGCCCCAACAGTGGGTATTGATCTAAGTGGTATCAGATCAATACTAGCGTGATGACATTGATACTTTTGTTTGCTTCTTATTTGCACTACGAACTGTCTTTTTGTAAAATAAAGTGAAAAAATAAATCAGTAGTTCAGACACTGCAGTCCTTTTTGTTGTGTCTATGTGTAATATAAAGTATTTTTTTGTTGATGTGTTATTTTGCACTAGTGACTTTTTTTAAACAAACTGTGTGTAGTGGGTAATGTGGAGATATTTTATTATTTTTTTATACTATTACACTGTTTTGTATTGTACTAATTAGTTAAGAGAAAACTATTTTATTTGCCTAAAATTTTTGTCCTGTGTTTCATCATAATCAACAAGGCAAAATCACAAAATTATTCAATGAACATGACGTTTCAAGTAAAATGCATCGGTGATACTAGTCCTGTATTTACCTGGTACCGCCCAGCCCTGCCCAACAATGAGGTCACATAAACTCTGTTAATCAAGTCAGTTCTGTGAGAGACTTGCTGACAAGCTGTTAGTGCATCGATACCTCACTCAGCTGGGCTGCACATGTGAGGAAATACAATCAAATTAAAAACAGTTGTTGAAAGCAGAAGAGGAAACATTGGAGAAATACCAAGTTAGTGATTACAGCAGCTAAACTAAACAAATACCTCCTGAATACAAGGAATTTAACCTGAAGTGGAAAAAAGTACACTGCTCAAAAAAATAAAGGGAACACTTAAACAACGCACGCTAACTCCCGATCTTGATGAAATATTCACATTGAGTACTTTGTTATGTACAGAGTTGAATGTGCTTCACAAAAGTTTGATTTACTTGGACTTAGCGTGCGTTGTTTAAGTGTTCCCTTTATTTTTTTGAGCAGTGTATAAATGATTTCCTGTTTTCGCTTTGCTTCTTATTTCTTTTCCCCTCTGGAAGCTCATCCAATAAAATGTTTTAAATCACTTTTGCTCTTCCACTTTGTGCTTTTTTTAAATTTGAATTCATTTATTAAAAGCTGCTGAATTTATTTTTTTATTTTAGCATTTAACTTCCTGCCTGGATGAGTTGATGTTTTAGTCATTTTTTGTTCTCATTTACATTATTGGACTTGATTTTTTTTTTGACATTTTGTGCAAATGTGACTATTTAAACCACCAGCATGTAACCACATAATAACCCACTTTTAAAGAAATCACACTTAAATAGTGAAGTCTTTTCCATAAAAACACACTTCTGATGCTGCCGGGTAATAATAACGCTGTAATATAAAATAATTTTCCATATTTATATAAAAGTTTGCTGCCTTTGAATGATGTTTACTATATTTATTCTCTTGTTCTCTGACTTACCTCCATTCTTTTGATGCCCCCGACTCCACGGCCTCCATAGTATGATGCATCTACAGTGGGCCACCTTTTCTTTGGAAAACCGTCCTCGTCATCCTGAAGATGAGAATTGTGTTTATTTGTGGTGAATTTCAATGATGATCTATATTTGTCACTAAAAAAAGAGAAACTTACAGAACTATCCTCCATTACTGGAGGAGGTGGCTCGTGAATCACCTGCAAAGCAATAATAATAAGAATAACTGCATTTTTTATTACTGTCTTATTGTGCGAAAGCTTTTGTTTTGGTCCTTCAGCTGAGTTATGCTGAGTCATACCACGGTGCAGCAGAGAGGCCAGAACCACCACAGCAGAGCGATGGTGAGCAGCAGCAGCAGGATGAGCAGTGAGATTCCCACTATGGTCCCATCAGACTGCAACCAAAACGTTACATGTTGCCCACATTCAGTAATCAGTACAGTTCATGCATACATGCAGCTCTGAAATATGCAAACGTCGTTTTGACAGATCTAAACTGTAGCAAATGTCAGAATATTTCAATCTTAAAAACAAATATCTTGATTTGTGTTGCCCACTTTTCTCCATCAGGCAGTGAATTTGTATCCCCTCTGTACTCACACAAGAGACAGCAGTAATAGTGACAGAGCTGGATATGAAGCTGAGGCCATTATTCATGCTGACATAAAGAGTGGCCGACCTGCAGAGATGACAAAACAGTTATTTAACGTGACACTTCTCAAACACAACCATTATTAACTGTTGCCTTTTTGCATTTTAAAGTCATTGTTTTACATCTGTGTTTGATTGTTTTCTACATGAGTTCTGTTGCAGCTGCGGCCGGCCCACGGCACAGGAAGTACAGGCAAATGCAAAGGGTGTCGTCCAGCTATGGGGCACCACAAATTGGGGGTGAACAAGTATTTCATAACTTTTTTTTTATCAGATTATAGTTGTTTTAGTCTGTAGACCACATTTTCAGTCTTTGCAACAAAATTGCTAGTGTTTCACTATATATCTACTCTCCACAGAAATAGATCCCTTAAGAAAGCTCAGACAGCCTAACCAGCCTCTGTTTACAGTTTTCTCTTTTACCATCAGGATGCAGATTTACTTTAAAAGGACACAGAACCAACAGATTTAAGAATTCATTTTTATTGTGCTTTTAAATACTTCATGTTGATTGTTGTATGTATGTAGTATTTTAAATACTTCATGTTGATTGTTGTATGTATGTAGTATTTTAAATACTTCATGTTGAGTAGTGGTTATGATTTGCCTATACCATGATAGCCTTCATAGTATTTGCTGTATTTATTGTTGATAAATGTTTTTTTTCCTGCTGGCTGAAACACAAAGTGCCCCACGGGATATTAAAGATAACTTGAACTTGAATAACATTGATACTTTGTGAGGTTATATGGTGCAGAGGATATTTCATGATAAAAGTATCGTATGATGCAGCAGTATGGTCAGACTAACTGGTTCTCAGTGTGTAAATAGAAAACGAAGTAAGGATTCAGTTCTGATCTCAGATAAAGTCCAGTTAGAGTCTGGTTGTCAGTGTTTACATTCATAAAATACTGATTTTTGTCTTGTTTTATTAATCACTAGATTTTAGTAAAATGCTCTTGAAATGTCTGGAAAGTACAAAGTTTTAACTTGATCTTTTACAACATTTTCCGGGGGAGTATACCCCTGAACCCCCTTAGAACTGCTTCAGTCCACAGCTGCTCGTTAACATGAACAGGTGTTCCTTGTTGCTGTCAGCAGATGTTGGGAGATATGAGGTAGATTTCTGGTGTTTTGTGTCAAATAAACTTTTTTGTTAAATAGTTTAATTGGACAACCTGGTTTTTAAAGAAAAATAATAATATCAAAGACAGAACTATTTAATGTAAATGTGTAAATTGACAGTGAGTTTCAGAAAAGTGCACAAGGGCCACCTGAAATCTTGCCTAAGATGCTAAATTTGCTAGGATCAGCCCTGTTTACAATGACAGACAAGACTGAGTGAGACCCTGGCACAATGCTTCATGTCGTGAACAGAATTTACTCACGTTTCAGTTTTTTCCAGAACAGGAGCCGGACACAGAAGGTACGTATCCTTCACCACTAAAGGCCTCTTCACTGCGGACACACAAAGAATCATAGATTTGGTGCAAAGACAGAATAAATCTGTGATGCAGTGGATTTTTTTTTTCCTTTTCTACTTTTAAAACTTCAGAAGTTTTAAGCCTGAAAATAATGTTTTGTTATCAAATTCCTGGACTTCCTCTTTGTGTGTGAAGAAAAATGAGGGAGCGTTTGTGGTTTATTTGTCCTGGCTTGTTGAAGGTCTAACGTGTGCAAAAGACAGCAGCTCATCCCTGGTGAGAACCACATTCCTTTTCAGATATTCCTCTTCTGAGGAGCTCGGAGCATTTCAGCAGCAGATTTCAAGCTAAGAAAGATGACCTCTGACTTAGAGCTGAAGAACAGTACGTCTGTTCTGAGCTACAGGTATGTTACTGTTGTTTCACATAAATCTTAACAAGTTGGAAAGAAAATCACCAAAAAACTTACTCAAAGTAATTGTATCATTGATGCGAAAGCTGCAGAGAACTTTTTCCGCATCTCTGGAGTGAAGAAAACCATTTCCTCTGACAACCACCTGGAAAGTTTCTTTAAAAAAAAAGAGGAAATCAAGTGTTGCTACATGTTGCAAATTTGAGTGCATCATTTCAGTGCTTCTGCCACACGTATGTGTTTATGTTTCTTTACCTCCTTCACAAATGCTGGAGGGCTCTACAGCCAGGATCTCAATGCATGATCTCTTCAGGATCTAACAGAAAAAAAACAAGGTTACGGTTTGCTTTTGATGATTTAATTGTCTTTTTTTTTTATCCAGATTACCGAGTCAATGACACCCTGCAGTGCTTGGAATCCATCATCCACAGGAAAAACATGGTCCTTACTGTCAGCTATGGTGGACAGCTGTTAAATAAATGAGCCAAAAGTATAATATATAAAATATATATTTGAATTAATGTTTAATTTAACTATTAGGTAATAAACAGTACTTACCTGTGTTTCGTTGAAGTCTTTCACCCCCACACAGTACACAGTGGCTCCTAACTGACGGGCTCTGCTGGCCTGATTCAGAACAAGACATTCATTTGAATAAAAAGCTAAAAAATGATGTATTTAAAGGCATTTTCTCTCACTGCTGATAGGGCGTGGCCACGAGCACAGTCGGTTAAAAGGATTAATAACCGACTTGTTGTTAAAATCACTGGATTTTTGGATGAAATGCTCCTTTTTTGTTGTTTTTCTCTTTCACCTCCAGTTGTGCCTGATCGAACTGATTCTTCCTCAGTTCTCCATCTGTCAGGGCGATGATGACGCTCGCTGTCCTGTAACCTAAAGGGCAAAGAAGTTGTGTAGCAAAGAGTTTGTCCAATAAAATCAAAAAGCCCTTTTTCAACATTTTGAGTTCATTCAAATAAAAACAAAAGAAGAGGTTTTGCTCACCATAACCAGTCCCATAGTAAATCTGTTCACTGGCCTGGAGAGAAAAGTTTGAGGCGTCAGTGGCTTTGAATTTAAATTGGCCTCATTTAAAAAGTTTTAATGCCAAAATGTTGGGCGGGGGACATTTATTTAATTACTTTATGAAGTCCTTTATCCATGAAGGTGTCTCCGCCTGGCTCCACCATGCTCAGCTCCTCTAGCCCGGCACGAATCCTATCTCTGGTCATTAAACAAGAAAAAAAATACCCTGATCACAACAAAACATGACTCCAAAAATCTAATTTAAAAAACAGCTCAGTGTGTTTGAGTCACCTGTCTTCTGTTAGAGCCATGAGAATCCGTGCCTCTGTTGAAAACACAATAAAAGACATCCGCAGCTGAGGACTAAACAGAAATATAATTACAAATAAAACCTCAGATTGCTATGCCGTTTGATTTTCTTCTCTTGATATTGGTTGCTGTGTGTGAGCACACCTGATGAACTTGTGAGCGAGATGATCCACGAAGTAATAGATCTCATTCCAATAACCTTGCACACTGCCAGACCTGAAAAACAATTAAAAACCTATTTGTGGCAGCCAATTTAAAAAAAATAGGAATAATAATTGGCAGGGAAATTGAATTTGACCCGCTGAGATACAATGAATCAGACTCAGCTCACAGAACTGTTGAAATAAAGCAAAATTATTATGTTGACCCAACTTAAATGTTAAATTTTAAGGACAAAAAGGAAGAAAGTTTGTTGTTTCTGTGTTCATCACTTAAGAAATCATATTGTTTCTTTATAAATTTGCACAAAAAAGGAACTTTTTGAAAAATCATTTCCATTTAAAGGTAAAAAAGCTAATGCATGTGTTTATCTGGAGGCAAACTAAATGGAAGCATCATTGGGTTCTGTTGTGTTCCTTTGAGTCCAGAGTTTGTTTGCAGCTTCGACAAACAAATCAGCAGAGGAGCACAAACATTTCAAGTCGATGCCAGTAATTTGGTGGAAATTTGGGCCTAAAACAGCCTCCACCTCCTCCCACACCGGACTTCTCCTCCTCCTCCTCATGTTTTCATTTATCCTGCAGTCTGAGCGGAGAGATGAGCCAGAGCGCCCGGATCTTTGGAACATCTGGCTCTGATGGAGGAAGGGTTCTGCTTCGGAAAGCTGCTCCTGTCAGAGAGTTACGGCTGCAGTTTGACAGCAGACGTCCCCGCAGAGCGTTTTATCATTTCACATATTGCATAAACACATGGCAGATGAAGAAGTGAGGGACAGAAACATGCTTTAAATCTGCGTCGGAGCGTGTGACAAATAACCTGCTCTGGAGCTTCATGTTAACATCATAAGAGTGTAATTTAAAACTTATTGTTCCTTGTTGTTGCTTGTCCAAAGACTTGAGCAATCTGATTTTGTTTTTGATGAGGGAAGTTGCACAACGATGATTTCATTAAATTATACTAACATGCGCATTAGATGTTTTGAGAATTAGGGATAATTATTGCTTTCCGATGACAGTGACAAAATTATGATTTTCCTTGTGTGTTTGTGTGTTTGTGTTCTAGCATGACTTTGTAGGCCCATTTCCCCAAAATATACAGCAATCCCTCAGACCCCATAACTTCAAATGACGTTTTGAACTGAGGGGGAGTTTAGGTTCCCGGTAAGTGTTAGGCAATATAAATTAAAGAAAAATGAATAGAAATCAATGCAAAGTCCCCGTGAAGATGGCAAAACACAAAACGTGTTTGTACTTTTGTATTTGTTACCTTTTTAAGACTGTTTCAGGAGTCATTATGGGGGCCAAAGACATCCTAATTTGTTGGAACTCCATTTTTGTGTCTGGGTTTAGGGTAAAGGGTTCAGGGTTCGACTATAGAAATTACTGAAAATGAATGAAAATCAATGAAGAGCTCTATAAAGATAGAAATACTAACTTGTCTGTGCGCATTAGTTTGTACTGTTAGCAAAATATCTCATTTAAATATCTCAACTGAACTTAATGGAAAGTAATATTTAGATGTTCATCGGCAGTGGTGGGCACAGTTCCCTTTAAGCACTAATAGGGGAATTAATTAGTGATTAGTGCTTTGGGGCTTTTACTAATTAAAAATGTATTAGTGGATTAGCATTTGCTAAATTTAGGCTAAAATTAGAAGCACTAACTGAGGTCTTTAAATGTTATTGATCAACGTTAATGTTAACAGCCAAGGGTGAAAACTGTCACACATTTTGTTCATATGTGTCACTTATCTACCAGGTGACATATTGACAGTGTGTGAACACAAATACAGCTGTGGAATATCAATGATGAGTCTTAAGAGAGCAACATGTCAATATGTGACTCATGTTGACTGTTGAAGAATGTTCATGGGTTGACTGGGTTATTTTAGTGCTTTAGAATTAGCTTTCACTAAGGTTTTCAGTGCATTAGTGGTTTAAAATTAGGGGACCTATAGTATTTGAGTTGGTGTTTCAGGGCTAGTGGAACTAATTTTTAGATTAGTGCTGCCCACCAATGTTCATTTGTAAATTCTTGAATTCAAACTAATTGAAGGTGGCTGCCACAGCTAACTGACTTTAGCCTTCAGAAAAAGATCTTGAACCCTGAATTTTACAGATATTGAGCTGAACTTTGAAGTGGTAGAGTCATTTGAAACACATTTTTCAAGCATTGACATATCATGCAAGATATGACATTTCAAATAATTTTATTTTTAGGATTTGACCCCCCAAAATTATAACGCTCAAATAAATAGATCTTAAAGTAGTCTAGATGGTGACAGGTGATATGCTTTTAGTACAGGAATAACAGTGCTTCAAGTTTGAAACAACTTTGTTTTACTTGTTTGGAAATTTATGAGCATCTCGCAGAATTTTTGATTTCTGCAAACTCCACAGGACATTTTTCTCTACTTATTGATATTTTCTGCAGCTCAAACTAATCGACTGATTTCAAAAACTAATGATTTAAACTCAGCTGTTGCCCCAAACTATTTTTGTTTTGCAAATCACTATTACAGTAAACTGCTTCAAATGCAAACTTATTTTTCTTTTATGAATCTGCATATTTAACAACACTCAAATCTAATACTTGTCAAGAACTACAATCAGTACAGATATTTTAAACAGTTTGAATTATAACTGGAAGGTTTGCATATATTTATCTGTAATATGTTTACATCAAACTCAGTGTAAAACGTCCTCTCCTGAGAGGTGAAACAGCAGAACTCACTTATCCAGAACAAAATAGAGGTCAAATCCTCCGTAGCAGGATGACCCCGGCTCCTTCATCTCATAAACCTGCCCCGAACCAACGACCACCAGGATCCCCACCAGGATTCCCAGTTCCACAAAGAGCTGGGTCTGTCTGCAGAACTGGAACATCACTCTGAGCTTAAGACGACCAAAGTGAGGCGAAATATCACTATGAAAATCATCCAGATGAAGTTTTCCTCTCGTCTTCTCTCTCAGAGCGCTCCGGCGTGGACGGCCATCCAGTGAAGAGGGATCTCCATGGCATCAAGTGCTCCTCTGTCTGGATTAAAGTCCCATCTGAGCTGCAGCAGCTCCACATCAGCAGGAGGAGGGAGTCTCAGGATCTTCCCTCACTCTCCAGTCACTTTACCAGTGTGAATGATAATAAAAACACACATGTTGGTGAGTTTTTTATTTTCCTTCATCTGACTGATGAAATGTTTTTTTAATTATTTATTTATTATTTATTTTTTGAAACACTTCTTGGACAGGCTTCTCTTTGTTCTCTTCAGTTCTGTAGAAGGTGATTCTGGACCTTATCCATCAGCGCCACACAGTGGTCCAAGCATGAACTCTGCGAATTATTGAAAACACTTCACCTGTTCTTCACATACAGTATATCTGCATTCAATGTGTAGAACTGAAAACTTCTTGTGAAAACTGAAGTTATGGCATATCTGAGCCTAATCCTAAATGTGTCGACTCATTTCTAATATCATCAGTCTCAAAGCTTAGAAATAAACCTTTACATGAAAAATGGGCCTATCTGAAAGTCAGAGGAGCTGAGAGACGCTTCATCTTTTCAACTAATTTATTAAAAACTCATACAAATATAAATGTGAATAGTTGGTTTTAAATAGCTATATGAAAAAAAAAAACTGCCTGAAACTCCAGTTTAAAGCTGGATTCGTTGTGATTTATCAGCTCAACCATGTTCATTATTTGAGTTAAGGAATGATTTTTACCTCAGTGGTTTATAGATCCAGTGCCTCCAAATCCGAGGCCATGGTCTTGAGCCGGAAAAGGGCAGAGTGCCTCCTCCGGGTCAGGGGGGTCGTCCTGCCTCAAGTGGAGGAGTTTAAGTATCTGGGGATCTTGTTCACGAATGGGGGAAGAACGGAGCGGGAGATCGACAGGCGGATTGGCGCAGCGTCTGCTGTAAAGCGGGCGCTGTACCGGTCCGTCGTGGTGAAGAGAGAGCTGAGTCAGAAAGCGAAGCTCTCGATTTACCGGTCGATCTACGTTCCTACCCTCATCTATGGTCATGAGCTTTGGGTCATGACCGAAAGAACGAGGTCCCGGATACAAGCGGCCGAAATGAGTTTCCTCCGCAGGGTGGCTGGGCTCTCCCTTAGAGATAGGGTGAGAAGTTCGGTCATCCGGGAGGGACTCAGAGTAGAGCCGCTGCTCCTCCACGTCAAGAGGAGCCAGTTGAGGTGGCTCGGGCATCTGGTAAGGAAGCCTCCTGGACGCCTCCCTGGTGAGGTATTCCGGGCACATCCCACCGGGAGGAGGCCCCGAGGAAGACCCAGGACACGCTGGAGGAACTATGTCTCTCGGCTGGCCTGGGAGCGCCTTGGAGTTCCCCCGGAGGAGCTGGAAGAAGTGGCTGGGGAGAGGGAGGTCTGGGCCTCCCTTCTGAAGCTGATGCCCCCACGACCCGACCCCGGATAGGCGGAAGAGAATGGATGGATGGATGGATGGATGGATGGGTTTATAGATCATCAGACTAATTTAGCTATCAATAATGTAAAAGCTCATATTACTGGAAAAGAATAGTTATAATTTAATAAAGCCTACGCCAATTGGGAACTGTTGGACAGAGTTTGGTTGGTTTCTGTTTAAGTCTGAGTCCCTTTTTAAGTGTGACAGATTAGATAGTTTTACTGTGCTTAAGACTTCAAAAATCATAATAAATCTAAAGTTTTACTCTGTTTGTGAAAGAATGTGCACTCAGTTCTGTAATTGTAGTTAAAGTTGATACATTCTAGATCTAATGAGTTGTGAAGCTTTGTCATGCTTTAAACAACAGCTTTAAATATTAGATTTTAAGGGATCCACGCCATCTGAGGTTCTGTTGCCATAACTGATCAAGTTTAATTTAACGTGCTTTACAGCACTTGAATATTAACATTTAAAATGAGACTTTGAAACAGCATGTGGTAGTTTGATGACAGTTTTAAACTGCTCTGATTGTCGTTTTTAACACAGATGTTCGTTTGGACCGGTATCAGAACCAGTAGGAATATGATGATTCATCATTTGAATGAACAAAGCAGTAGCAGTTTCAGCTTTTTTTATTTATTTATTTAAAAAAAATTTATCCTGGTGTTTGGTGAGCTCAGCTCTGTAAGTCATTACTTTTCACCTTTAAAACCGATTTTTACAGGAAGTCTCTGCTTTTATTATATTTCAGCTCCAAAATGTAGATGAGTCAGTGTTTCCACATGCATGTGGGCTGGATGCTGGTGTAACCCACGAAGGAAAAAAAACACTCCTAATGTGTTTAAAGCAATTTCTTGTTTATGAAATGATACTTTGGGGGGTTTCTCTGTTCATCATGTGGTCTCAAATGTAACTGAGTTCATTAAAACGGAACCACAGATAATCTGAATTGACTATTAGCACTTAATTAGGCACAATAAACATGTAGGCCCTGATGTCTGCAGGTGCACGCTGCACGCGCCTGCTGCGCACGCGTCACCGCGGCTGCATGGAGACGTGCTGTTTATGGGAAAAAAAACCCTCCGCTGTCAAGGAACTTTTTCTTCTTCTTTTTTTTTTTTTTTTTAATGGAGCCCTGGACTCCTCCGACAATCCGCACCTCTCAGCTGTTTCCTCCTGGGCTTATTTGATGGTCAGAGATGGACGTGGCTCCGGTGCTCCTGCTCCTGCTGTGCGCTCTGAGCGGCTCTGATGGAGAACCCGCGGAGGACACGAGCCTTCCTCCCCGACACGACCTGATCGATTATAAGGATCCCTGCAAAGCGGGTAAGATGATGTTCGGTTCTAAAAGCTAGGTTCGGTCGGTTTGGAGCAGTGACTCAATAATAAAAAAAATACAGGAAATTAAAGTTAAAGCTGGTGGGGTGGTCCAGAACGCATTTACAACACGTGTAGCTACTATTAAAACTCATTACAAAGAGTCTAGAGTCAACTTTTATTTTATATAATAAACCTTAATGATGTTAAGATAAATTCAATTTAACAAAGAAGTTGTTGGGATAATTTAAAATAATAGAAACTTTATTGAATCAAAAGGGTGGAAACAATTCAACTTAAATATACAGTTTGTCTTTGCTGATAGTTTTTATTTAAAATGAGCAAATCAGCTTTATGTTTTCATGTAAAGTGGTTACAAAAAAAAGCTTTAAGTTACAAAACATTTTTTCTCTTCCACAGACAAGAAATCATTTGTGAACAAAATGATTAAGCTGTATAATCTCTGCAGAGGTCTTTGTGACTAAACCTCCAACAGTTTAAATTTCCATTCTTTTTTCTCCTTTCTGGGCTGTGGGGAGCTTTCACCAGTCAGTGTGGGAAAGGTGGGGGGCACCCTGGACATCCAGTCCATTGCAGAGACACAGATAATCACTAACATCAAGACAATTATTAATTGAAATAATTTGCTTGTTTCAGGTCTGTGGAAAGAAACCCACACACACAGCACTCTAAAAATGAATTGTTGGATTTACTTAACCACGTTGTGTTACCTGGTTCCACTTAACTGAGATGAGTAAATTCAAAGCAGCATGCTCATGTTCTTTGGTTAAAAATCTGGTATATTGCTTTGAATTTACTCAACTCAGTTAAGTGGAACCAGGTCACATAACATGGTTAAGTAAATCCAACATTTCATTTTTACAGTGAGGAAGAACATCTTTATTTTTTTTACTGTAACTTTTTGGTTTAAGTTAGTTTCATGAGTCTCGTTTTATTTTTTTAATTTGAAAACAAGTGAGACGTTTGTAGGATTGAATCCTGAACCAATGTTTGGGTTTTCTTGCTGGTTTCCTCCAACAGACCAAAAATCTGCATTTTAGTTTCATTGCTATACCTCTTGTCCCCAGATGTCACTCAGAAAAACAGATGTGTTGGATTTACTCAGCCAAGTTAAGTCATGTGGTTCAGAGCTTAGTAATAAAGCAACTTTCAGATTCTTTTAAAGTGAAAGTTGTTTTAATATTTATTCAACCCATGAGTGGAACCACTTGACTTAACTCCAATGCATGGTTTTTGTTTTTTTGTTTTTTTGCATTTTTTATCTCTATGTGTCCTTGTGATGGACACCTGAGCATGGTGTCCCCTGCCTCTCACAGTGGGATAAATGGCTCTTCGAAGGGGTCCAGATTTGTTCGCTTCATGGAGTCGTTCAATTTTGAATGTGTTGCATCATCACATGACGGCACGACGGCTCAGTGGTTAGCACCGATGCTTCACAGCAAGAAGGTCCTGGGTTCGATCCCCGGTTTGGACCTGGGGTCTTTCTGTGAGGAGTTTGCATGTTCTCCTCGTGCTTGCGTGGGTTTTTTTCTGGGTACTCCGGTTTCCCCCACAACACAAAAACATGTACAATAGGTTGCCTTCAGGCCCAGGCCTCCCTTGAAAAAGAGATCTGAGATCTCAATGGGACTTGCCTGGTAAAATAACAGTAAATAAATAAATAAAATAAATAAAATGACACACCTGACAGCATCATCATCATCATATTGGTGGAAACGTGTGTTTTGTCAGGTGTAAACCCCTCCACCTTGCCCCATGAGCTGCTGTACTCCACCACTCTGCATATTTTCAAAGCGGGATTGTCTTTGTGGTTAAAGATGAAAAGATAAAAAAATATGACGATGGAAAAAAAATAAAGATGGCTCTTTACTGCCCGCAACTTGGTTCCTATTGTTCGTCGTAAGGAGCCGTTCAAAAGATTCAGCTCGTTCGTGAACATCCCGTCTCTAGAGTGACCGATGGAGGTGGGCACCAGTGACCCCGCTGGAAGTAAAAATCATCGCCGGCTCATGAGGTCATTCCCTAAAACGTTCTGAAGTTCTTTAATTTTGGGGACCAATTAAAACATTTTCTGGAGGTGTCACCGATGAAAATGCTAATAAGTTTACAGAAACCTGTCATTAGCAAGTATTTCTTAGTCAAATATATGAAATGTCTTTTGTTTATTTACATTTTAGGGGCATAAAGCTGCCAGATTGAGGCAGAAAAGTTGTCTTTGGAGCAACTCCTAGAGGTTAAGATAAACAGATTGTTTTTCTTCCTCTTCCTACCATCTAACAAGCCAAACAACTCACTTTGCTAATGAAGGGGCCTGCAGCAGGCTGGTTTTCCTTTTTTTTTTTTTTAAGCTTGTGACTTCTGGAAGTTTCAAAAAAAGAAAACACACACATCTCCTGCAGTTCGAGGCAGTTGCCTGGAGACCGGAGGTCACCGAGGCCGTGCCAGCACAGTTCCTTGGTTGGATGCAGGTGCAATCCCTCTGCCTGCAGGGCAAGGAGTGCACGCCGCAGGGGTGACAGTCATTTACAGTCAGTCTTTGCATGAGCGCCTTTACTTCAAAAGGCTGCCACAAGGCCTGCTACATCCTCTCGTTTGTGCTTTCAAAGGTTGTTACATCCCACGGCTGAAGGAGGAGGACTGCGGTGAATCGCTCATACAATATAACTGTTGATGAGGTCTTTCTTTAATGATTGGGTTTGATTATGTAAAAGGTAAATGTTTTTCTACTCATAAACCCAATTCTTGTCACTTAAATTAATAATCATCCCTGTTTTTGTCATCAGTATTTTCCCAAATAGTTCAATTCAATTCAGTTTATTTATACAGGTGCTGGTCATAAAATTAGAATATCATGAAAAAGTAGATTTATTTCAGTAATTCCATTTAAAAAGTGAAACTTGTATATTATATTCATACATTACATACAAACTCATATATTTCAAATGTTTATTTC
>NW_013952422.1:1629764-1631256 GCF_001266775.1 Austrofundulus limnaeus
TCAGTTCATCCATTAGTTGTCAGTGTATTTAAGTCCTGTCTTGTCTCAGTCTGGTGTCAGATCCTTGTTTAGTGTTTCTTGTTCCTTGTTCTCTTGCTCTTGCTCTTGCTGTTTATTTGATGTTCATGTTCTTGATCCTGCCCAAATCCCTAATTCTTGTTTGCTGCCACGTCAGCACCTTTTGTTTTGCTTTAATAAACCTTTTTTGCCACCCTCACTCAGTCCTGCATCTTGGGGTTCAAACCAACCAAGCCAATCGTATCAGGCAGAGCCAGAGGGGTGAGTGGCCACCCCATGTGTCACTCCCAAATATCTGACAAGTGGATGAGAATCGTTGATTTTCTATTTGCTTTTAAATTTTGTTAGATTGTTCTACTGCACTCTATAAAATTTCAGCTGCGTTTGTTGAATAATGCCTGAATTACAGCCCATTGTAAAATTAGCATTAGTGGTTAGCTTAATTTGGGATTCGCACCAGTAATCGGTTTGTGATCTTAGCTACTCCACAACAAATTTAATCTCGGTAAGTCTTAAAATGGATGAAGTATAGCCTTTCAAAGTTAGCTGTGGTGGCCATCTTGAATTTTTGATTAGCATTTAGAATTTTTGAAGGATTGTTTCCAGCTACCTCTACGCTAATCTTCAGCTTTGTATGTCTGAATGGCTGCTGTGACTAGCATTCAGCGTGTTTTGTTTATCATTCTTAGCTACGGTTACACAGATTTTTCAAATCAATGCTTCTTAAAACAGCTGAAGTAAAGCTGTTTGAAATCCGCTGAGGCAACCATCTTGAATTTTCAAATCCAGTGTGCTTTTCTGTATTCACATGTGCCACCCCTGGCAAAAACTGTCTTGCTCCGCCCCTTCAAACTCCCCTCCAATTTACACGTTGAGAATAACTGCATCAACTTCGACCTGCATCTCTGCAGGTGCTGCTCCTACGTGGGGAGGAGAGGCGGCGGTCCTCAGGCCATCTCCATCGGGAAGAACTGCGATAAGTTCGGCATCGTGGTCCATGAACTGGGCCACGTGATCGGCTTCTGGCACGAGCACACGCGTCCGGACCGCGACGAGCACGTGAACATCATCAGAGACAACATCCAACCAGGTACGGCTCGCTGAATGTGAGCGTTCAGCGAAACGTGGCCACTTTCTGATGCTCCTGGTGTTTTCTCTGACGACTCCCCTGAAGGGCAAGAGTACAACTTCCTGAAGATGGAGGCCGACGAGGTGGACTCACTGGGAGAGGTGTACGACTTTGGCAGCATCATGCATTACGCAAGAAACACATTTTCCAGGTTGGCGTCTTCCATCCATCCATCCATCCATTTTCTGTACACGCTTATTCCTTTTCAGGGTCGCGTGGGTCACTGGTGCCCATATCCAGCAGTCACAGTGCGAGGGGCGGGGTATACCCTGGACAGGTCGCAAGTCCATCACAGGGCCACACTACTTTGACTTTTAATACTTAACTACAACAAATATCACATAC
>NW_013952422.1:1634216-1643974 GCF_001266775.1 Austrofundulus limnaeus
GTCATGTTTTTGGTCTGTGGGAGGAAGCCGGAGTACCCGGAGAGAACCCACTCATGCACGGAGAGAACATGCAAACTCTACCCAGAAAGGTCCCGCGACCGGGATTTGAACCGGTGACCTTCTTGCTGAGAGGCATCAGCTCTACCAACTGAGCCACCGTGCCGCCTGGCGTCTTCCACTTCCTTTTAATAAAAAAATCCTTCAGAGTCAAAGTGTTTCCTGTTCACAGCAACAAGCAATTATTTTGCATCGGACATCAAAAGCAAGGTTTTAAACTCGTTTATTTGTCTGAACTTTAGAGCGAAACAATCATCTGTGAGCCCTCTTGCTTAGTTTTTAACTTCACGTGTGAAAAAACTCTGACCGGTTTCTCTCTTTGTTCTTTCTTTTTTCATCGAAAATCCCATGACTGCAACAAAGAAAAGTTTTCACACTCGTCTCCCTTTGAGCTTCATCTTGTGCTTGTTGTTGCCCCCCTCTCCTCTCTCTTTGCTTTGGTTTTTTACCTCCATAACTGTGCTGCAGGTTTGGGTCATGGAGGCGAGCCAAGCTAAATAAAGGCCTGGCCGTTCGGCCTTTGTTAAATAATTTGGGCTGGAGTGGCCCTTTTTTTTTTTTTTGCTCTGGCATTCAGGAGCGGGCTCCACTGAGCCGGCTGGCACCGGCCAGAGGCCCCATTCAGAGCGCTCTGTTTGCACATGCCTGTCATTCACGGGTTCATCACCATGGCAACAGAGGGAGCGAGGGAGCTCCGAACCAAGTGAGAGATCGAAAAACCATCAAGGTGTTGATGTGTCACTCCTCTGAACCAAGCTCTAATAAAAAAAAACAGGATTTTTACACGTTTTAAACTAAAACTTACAAAAAGTTTTAGGTTTCTCAGTGTGTATTCTACACCCATTTTATTAGTGCAGAAAATCTCATTTCTCCAGTCAGTTTAGATATCCTCAGATTGTCTAATATTATTTGTGTTTTGTCTGAAACAGAAGCATCTTCCTGGACACGATCCTGCCTCGTTATGACGTCAACGGGGTCAGGCCGTCCATCGGACAGAGGACCAGGCTCAGCAAAGGGGACGTCGCTCAGGCCCGGAAACTCTACAAATGTGCAAGTAAAATAAGCACCTTTTAAACTGGATTTTGGCTCTTCAGACCTCATTTACTATGTTCAGGTCATTGTTTGTGTGTGCGACCGTGCCACAGAGTGTGGGGAAAGCCTGCAGGAAAGCACTGGAAACTTCTCGTCTCCTGGTTTCCCCAACGGCTATTCAGCGTACACCCACTGTGTTTGGAGGATTTCTGTCACGCCAGGAGAAAAGGTGACAAACATTTAGAGGCGTTTAAAGAATCAGAACAGCTTACAGGAGGGCTGTCAAACTCAGTTACACAGGGGGGCCAAAATAACAAACTTGGTCCAAGGCAAGGGCCAATTCTGTCCACCCGCTTTAGATGTTATCATTCATTAAATGGACGTTATTAGCCGTTATCAGTCCCATAGAATGACTTCAGACTGTCTGCAGGTTAGTATGAGGTATAAAACCAAGGTTTTTTAATGCAATCTGGTTAACATGAGGCATAAAGTCACTGAGGTTAATTTTAGAGAAAATGACATGGGCAAAGTGGACTGGACTCCAGCGGTAGCAGATTGTTGCATTCCAATGTATATGGCACTGTTAACCCACTAGGGGGCACTGTCAGGACAGTCTGAAGCCATTCTATGGGACTGATAACTGCTAATAACGTCCATTTAATGGACTGATAACATCCTAACCGGCTGTTCTGTCAATACTGATTGAAAAAAGTAAGATGTGACTCATCAAAGCAAATTGTATGGAGAAAAAGACTGAAGCTGCATCAGTTAAAACCTTTGCAATGATTTCAATTTGTCAAAATATAATGAATAATCTACGTGTCATTTAAATGAAATATCTTAAAGAACTTTTTGAAGCCCTTTTTTGAACAGTAGCTACAAAAAAATGTGAATTTTAACAGAAAAGCCTTAAATTTTTGTCATTTTCCCTGCAAGCTAGCAACGTTTTTTCCTTCCTAGCTGGTAAATCCTAATTGTTAGTCAATAAGGATTTACAAATAAATTTGGTATTAATATTTTTTCTTTAAATTTTGCTATTAGCAGTAAGTCAGGTTAACAAGAGATGTCGACATTATTGTGACATTCAAATTTTATTTTGAAAGTGTTACTTCCTTAAGAAAAAAAGATTGAGAAAGATTACAGAAGCACTGATTGATTTGAGTTTTTTGACTGTGTTAGCCATGTAAGCTGGAAATAATATGTAAAAGATGTAAAAAACATAATCTTTATTTTCATTTTTGTAATTTTGCATGGACATTTTTTCAGACAAAGGATTTTGTTAAATTTTACATGGTCTGGAACGCATCCATTACTTTTCCATGACACAGATAATGGATCTGCATAATACAAATATTGTTTAACGTTTCCTTTTTACAATGACAAAAAAAATTGATTAGAACAATCTAAAAATAGGACTCAGACCAAATATTAATGGGTCATCATGATTAGGAAGACAAACCAAGACATCTCTGGAACTGCTGCTGAAATCAGGATGATCCAGGAGTCAGAAAATATACTTAGTTAATTTTAACCTAATTTATTCGTATAGAAATACAAATGACCTTTTACAAATTATGCTCTCTGTAGCATTTAGAACACACATAACCTAACATATAAAAAATATTACATTTCATTTCTTATACCTTATTCTTTATCAGCTTTTTAATTTATTATACCTTAGAGATATATTTCACCACAATCCAGCAAACTGAGTAAAAAAAATTTAACCCTCACTAAAAATCAAATAGTTTTTACTTTAAAATAAAAAAAAATTCAGAAAATAAATATTAAAGTCAACTCTGTTCTGTCTTGAAAGCTGTTCAGCTGTCATGAGAAGAACTCACTAAACCCAGTGACGTGACGAGAAACCATAAAACTATTTCACATTTAAAGTATTGTCTTTGGGGCTGGATAAAATGTTAACGAGGGCCAGATTTGGCCCACAGGCCTTGAGTTTGATACATGTGGCTTACAGAATAAATTACCCTCTTATATTTTAATGAATATTTGTGTGCATTGCAAGATTTAAATCTATAAAAATGTATGTTAAATTTGGTAGAAGTGGGAGGACCACTTTTAAACACCATAATGTAAACTAATTGTAAAAGAAATCATTTTACCTCTTGTGTATTTACTTATATTTGTAAAGGTATTGATTCTTATACTTCCTGTTACCTGTTAATGCTCAAACCCGTCTCCTCTGTGCCTCAGATAGTCCTTAACTTTACCTCCATGGACCTCTTCAAGAGTCATTCGTGCTGGTACGACTACGTGGAGGTCCGAGACGGATTCTGGAGAAAAGCTCCTCTGAGAGGTCAGTCGGGTGCCTTGCTTTACAAACATCACCACAAACAAGAGCATAAATCCCAACGTGCCGTCCTCTCCTGTGCTTCGACAGGTCGACTCTGCGGCGACGCACTTCCAGAGCCCATCGTCTCAACCGACAGTCGACTTTGGGTTGAATTCAAAAGCAGCAGCAGCTGGGTGGGCAAAGGATTTTCAGCTGTTTACGAGGGTAAAAACACAGAATGAACGGGGATTTTAATTCACACTCCAGGTTTGCAGAGATACGATTGAATGCAAACAAAAAGTTGGCAAAATTCATTTCAATTCACAGAATTTGAAACTACTTTTATTTTAGGAGTAATTTACTTTCAAATGATTGTTTCTGTCTGTTTGATTACAAACTGTTCTCTGAGCTGCGAATGAAAGAAATTCAAAATTAACCTTTCTTTTTTCTTTCCCCCTGCAGCCATTTGCGGAGGGGAGCTGAAGCGGGACAGCGGCCAGATCCAGTCTCCCAATTATCCTGACGAGTACCAGTCCAACAAAGTGTGTGTGTGGCAGATCACAGTCCCAGAAGGGTTCCAAGTTGGCCTCTCCTTTGTGTCGTTTGAGGTAAAATTACAGAACAAGTAAACATAAATAATAGAGTCAACATTTTTATCAGACTGCTGCATTTTACCGCCTGATCACGGCTTCTTAAAACACCTTTAATCTCCCTAAAGACACCTTCTGGTCACTGTTTATTGTTAAGTCGGGGCAGATTGAACTTGTGAAGTTTTAGCTCATTTAAGGTCTGGACTGGTCTGGGCCGTAGACGGAGAAACACGACAGCTGTGCCTACGACTACCTGGAGGTGAGGGACGGCGATACGGAGAGCAGCCCCGTCCTTGGACGCTTTTGCGGCTACGACAAACCGGACAGCATCAAGAGCAGCTCCAACCATCTCTGGCTCAAGTTTGCCTCCGACGGCTCGGTCAACAAGGCCGGGTTCGCCGCCAGTTTTTTAAAAGGTCAAAGAGGGGGAGCGAGTTTCAGCACAGTTTGTTCGGCGCAGACATCCAGTAATTTCAGTTTTTTTATTTTGCTTAGAGATGGATGAGTGCTCCAGGCCTGATAACGGCCAGTGTGAGCAGCGCTGTCTGAACACGCTGGGCAGCTACATGTGTGCCTGTGATCCTGGGTATGAGCTGGCAGCCGACAGACGCAGCTGTGATGGTGAGTGTGGCAGTTTTGCTCCTCTGAATCATCCAATAAAAAGCGTTAGTTTAGAATTCACTGCAGCAGCTTTTTATTACATGAATCAAAAGATGTCAAAGAGGAAAAAAAACTATATTTCAAGAGGAAGTCTCCTCTTCCACCACAAGAGGGCAGTGTTGCTCTTCCATCTTTTTTCAGTTAGAATAGAAGGTAATATTTTAAAAATAAACACAACATGGAAGCTTTTTTGGGTAATTTTCTGTTTCATTCTTTAGATGAAAGGTTTGTCATTTCTGAAATGAAAATGTTTGCAGACATTTTTGCTAGTTATTAAACTAGCATTCTTTAAAGAAATACATATACTGCTTTACTGAAGATGAAAAAAGAAGACCTGTGCGATCTGTCAGTGTTCTGAGGATGTGTTGGGGATGACTCTCAGCGACTACCACACCAATTTAGCTCAACGTCTGTGTTAAGGTCTAAGTTATAAGCAATGTTGTGTTTGCTAAATTTATTTAGCTGTCGGTGCCGTTTTGAATCAGATTGACTTCGAATGTTAATCAGCTGTAGATGTACTCGCTTCTGAGAGTTTCATTAAAATCTACAAAGTAGTTTATGAGATATTTTGCTAACAGACAGACACACCTTCAATCACACAATCATCCACCTGTCAAAGTGTTACATGTTAAGTGTTCCTCTAAAATAATCGTTTTTGATTGTTTCTTTCCCTCCAGCAGCTGCTTGCGGCGGCTTCATCACCAGTCTGAATGGCTCCCTCTCCACCCCCGGCTGGCCCAACAAGTACCCTCACAACAAGAACTGCGTGTGGCAGCTGGTGGCCCCGGCTCAGTACCGGATCACCCTGGAGTTCGACGGGTTCGAAACCGAAGGCAACGACGTAGGTTTTCGCCGAGTCGTTCATGAAGCGGCTGTTCTATTTTCTTTCTGTCTGAACGCTCCTCTGTGCGCTCCTCCTCCTCATCAGGTGTGTAAATACGACTACGTGGAGGTGCGCAGCGGGCTGAGCTCAGACTCAAAGCTTCACGGGAAGTTCTGCGGCTCAGAGAAACCCGACGTCATCGCCTCCCTCCAAAACAACATGAGGATCGAGTTCAAGTCGGACAACACCGTGTCCAAGAAGGGCTTCAAGGCTCACTTCTTCTCCGGTAATTGTTTGAAGTATTACAACATATTCTGCTTTTTCACATCAATTATCCTGAACATGAAGTGATTGGTAAAGAAAACAAACAAAACAAAAGTCTTCAGCTTTTCAGTGGCAAAAGATAATAACTGGACATTAGGATATAACCTGGAAGTCGAAGCTAGCAGTCTATCAGCTTCAAAGAAAGGAAGTGGTGATGCTTCATCCATCTTTTTTACATTGATCATTGACTCTCTACTACCATACCAAATTTCAACTCAACATTTATAAATGTTGTAGCAATTTTAGGCATTGACAGACATTTTTTTTTTCAAAACTGCTGTTTAAACTCCTCCACCTCCTCTTATCTCAGTCAGTCCGTTACAAAATTTCCTCCCCCTGGGCCAAGAATTTGAAGTCCACCTGTTAGAAAGTTTTTTTATGTACAAGATTAGCTGAGGTAGACTGAAAGTCTTTAAACATCTTCACAGATGAGGACGAGTGCTCCAAAGCTAACGGAGGCTGCCAGCATGAATGTGTGAACACGTTTGGGAGCTACAGGTGTCAGTGCCGCAGCGGCTTCATGCTGCATGACAATAAACACGACTGCAAGGAAGGTATGGTGCACCTGCTGTCGGTCTGAAGTACTGCTTCAGTTCTACCTTTAACCTTAAAGGCAAACTTTCATTCTGATGTTTTCTGAAGATGAAGAAAAACTGTCCTTTTAGATATTTACATGTTTACATTAGATGTTATAATCTAACAGAAAGTTTGAAATATTGGTTAAACAGGTTAAACTCTTGATATAAGAACTAACTTTCAGGAGCAGCCATCTCACAAAACTGAATCATTCAGGAGGTGAATTTTGATTTTAGTCAATTATTTAACTTTATTTACAATTTCCCTACAAAATTATCCTATTTCTACTTCTTCTTTTCAGTTTCTTCAAAAACGTTCTTCACTTTGAAATCTGCTTCAACTCACCATTTTAGTTTTTTAATGCTGATTTTAATGCATTTACCCTTTGGCTGCTGTTAGGTTTTTGTTAATATTTTCCTGTTTTAGCCTTTAGCTACTTTTAGCTTTTAGCTACCATTTAACTACTTTTATATTTTTAGTTAGCCTTTTTCTGCTTTTAGCTTTTAACTAATCCATTATTACTTTGAGAAATTATTTTTTGCTTTTAGCTAGCATATTGCTGTTTTAGTTTTTGGCTAACTTTTTGTTAAATTTAGATAAAATGTGGTGCTTTTTAGCTAGCGTTTTACTACTTTTAGCTAATGGTTTTTCTACTTTTGGTTTATATTGAGTATTTTGATGCTTTGTCAACATTTGGGGCCTTTTAACTTTTAGCTAGTATTTTGTTACTTTAAGCTATGGTGCTTTTTAGCTACATATGTTGCTTTTAGCTAATAGTTTTGGCACTTTTACCTTTTAGCTAGTGTTTTGCTACTTTTGGTTTAGCCAGTATTGCTCTTTTTAGCATTTTACTAGCATTTGTTGCTTTTAGACAGCACTTCAGGTCCAAATCGTGTTTAGCTGTTACTTTGACAAGTAAAACTTTTTTACAAGTTTAAACTTTTAAATCTGAGTGTAAGTAATTAAGCATTTTCCCAGAAACTCGGTTTTATCTTTGTTTTCTTGGTTATAATTGAGCATTTGTCTGCAGGAAAGTTCCCCAGAGGATGGGGCAGAAATGATGTAATGCAGCTATTTTTGTGTTTCCTTCAGCTGGATGCGATCATGTTGTAAACGGTGTTTTCGGCACAATCAACAGCCCCAACTGGCCCGACAAGTACCCCAGTAAGATAGCCTGCACCTGGTTTTTGTCCACAACACCGGGTCACCGCATCAAACTCGTATGTCAAGATCCAGAGTTTCAAAAGCATTTTAGAGGCACGTGTGTAAATTTATTTAAATATCTTTCAGGTTTTTAATGAGGTCGACATGGAGGCTCATCTGGAGTGTGCTTATGACCATCTGGAGATCTTTGATGGCAAAGATGTTCGTGCTCCTTCTCTGGGGCACGTTTGTGGCACCAGGAAGCCTTCTCCTGTTGTCTCCAGCAGCAACAAAATGTTCCTACAGTTTTTCTCTGATAACTCGGTGCAGAAGAGGGGTTTTGAGGCTTCATACGGAGCAGGTGGGTAAAGAAAAAAATAATAATTAAAGTTTTGATGTGCTCTCAAACAAAAATGAAGAAAAAGAGTGAAACGACAGTTTTCCGTTGAGGTTTAAAAAGCTGCATTCTTTCCCTCATTTCACGAGCCGCTCCTCTTGACCCTTTAATTTTGTGGCTGTGAATTCCCAGAGTGTGGAGGAAGCCTCGAAGCTGAGGTCAAGATGAAAGATCTGTACTCTCATGCACAGTTTGGAGATAACAACTACCCCGGGGGCTCAGACTGCCTATGGGTGATCACTGCAGAGAAGGGGTACGGAGTGGAGATCATCTTCCAAGTGTTTGAGATGGAGGAGGAAGCTGACTGTGGCTACGATTACGTGGAGCTGTATGATGGCGCTGACATCAAGTCTCCAAGGCTGGGGCGGTACTGTAGCTCCGGGGTAGGAGGACTGATGTGCATATTGTACCACAAATACCCTAAAATTACTCTTCGCTCATCTCTTTATCTACATCTTCTCCTTCAGGCCCCAGAAGACGTCTACTCAGCCGGAGATGCTATCACTTTGAAGTTTCACTCCGACGACAGCATCAGTAAAAAGGGCTTTCACGCACGCTACACCAGCACAAAGTTTCAGGACACGTTACACACGAGCGACTGAATTGCAGCCTTCGGCCCAAACATTCTGACGGTCACACCCGTCTCCAGGCGAGGAATGAATGCTTGGGTTCATACCACAAAAACCGAGCCGCATACTTTCTATTTACATCGGGTTAGACTGAACGAAATCTTCTCTTTTCCTCATTTCATAGTCACATCACCAGGAATGATCTGATTCTATGTTAAAAAACACTGAGTTAAGATATAAAATGTATATTTTGAAGTATAGTTTGCTGTGAGAATAATATTTTTTATTGTCTGAGACTGAAAAATGGATCGTCTCAAATGAACGAAGTCAAACTTGTTGTTATGGAAATCAAACATATTTTTTGTGGTTTTACGATGGTTTGAGTTTACATTCAGTGAATACCTTGTTCCTAAGACGGTTTTAGGCCCTAAAAGACATATTTGTACTGCTGCAATTAAATTTACGATCACTTTCTGGCAAAGTGGTTCAATCTGTTGGTAGCGTATTATTAATCTGTGGGCTCCATTACTGATTTAGAAGCAGCGTGAGCAAACACAGCTACTGTTAACATCTGTCTCCAAACACTGAATCACAGTCTTACTATAAAATTAATGAATAAACAAGAAAATGTCACGTTTATGTCAAAGACATTTCTTTTAATATTCCTAGTGGGAGCAACAGCAAACATTCTGTTAAAGAAAATGAAGTTTGGTTTCCCTGTAGTTTTTAGGGGGGGGGTGTACAAAATTGACTTTTATGAGCCTTAAATTGTGTAATAATGTCATCCCCTCATCGTGTTGCTTTGACTCATTCATGAATGTTTGAGAAATCCTTGAATCTTCTGTGGCAACCACGTGGAGCTGCCTAAACACTTCCTGCTACAAAGCACCGCCTATTGTACCTAGCTCCTCCCTGAGTTCAGTCTGCAACCAAGCTCTCGCCCCTCAGAGCATTGTTGTGAAGATGTCAGTGTTGTATAAAGTACCTCAAAGTGATACTTGAGTAAAAGTATGAGTATCTTACCATAAAATTACTTTGGTAAAAGTTAAAGTCTCAGAGTCTAAGAAAATTACTTGAGTAAAAGTCTTAAAGTATCTAATATATTTTGTAATTAAGTATCAAAATTAAATTTCTGACATAAAATGTACTTAAGTATTAAAAGTGAAAGTATTGAGTAAAAAAGTAAAAATTTTCCAAAATGACATTTATTGGGAGGTGGTACCCTCAAAAACTGTTTTTCTAAAGGCCAAAATGACTATAATGGATGCACTAGTCAACCTTTTTCAGTATATATATA
>NW_013952422.1:1644066-1655281 GCF_001266775.1 Austrofundulus limnaeus
GCTTAAAACATGTTAGTAAATAAAATTCTAATGATAAACAAATGTAAAAATTATTGAATAGTGAATAAAAGTGAGAAAAAAGCATTATAAAAGTGGATATTTATTTAAATATTTTGTGGCATTGTTTGTGGGTGAGCAAATTTAATAAACCCATTTCTAGCTTGAAGATGTTTCTGAACTTTTTCATCTATGATCTTAAAGGAAAGTTTACCACAGATTAGTTTAAATACATTGGGTTTGTATTACAGCTTAGATTTATCAGTTTAATTTGCACATGTTCCAATGGCATTTCAGGGTTCATAATTCTAATCTCAGAATTTTGAAATAAAAGTCAGAATTCTGACTTTAATCTTAAAAAGTTAGAAGTCAGAATTCTTTTTTTTTTTTTTCAGTGGCCCTAATCCTCTTCCGTATCCGTAGACTTTTCTTGTGAATTGGCAGTAAATAAATAAACCTTGTTGAAGCTAGGGGCATATGTTATGAGTTTATACTTCTTTCTGTACCTTTTCATTCATGACTTATTTTTAACAGTTTTACTTTCCTTGATATTTTGATTTTTTATGCATTGTTTATTTTATTTTTCGTTTCCTTTATTATTATTATTTTTACTGGACAACTTGTTTTTTTCCTATTGTTTTATTAGATTATTTTATATTATTTCATTTTTTTTAGTGTTGAATGACTTGCTGAATATTTTTTTCCAATTCATGATTGAAATAAACAAACGCAGTGGCTTGATTATATGTTACAACGGCCTGCCATACAATGTCTTCTTCGTCCTTGCTCTTCTCTTTCCTCTCTGGGAGGAGTCACTTACGCACGCGGCTTTGACATCATGGTTGTAACGGTCAAACACCCGTATGTACTCGCAGCTTGTGTATGGTAGCAACATGTCGGTTCGAAGGGAGCCCAGTGGAGGAACCGTAGCAGCCGTGGAACCCACGCTCGAGACATAGACGGCACGCAGACACGTTTTGGACGAACTGCGACTGTTCAACGCGACTGGTATTTTCACAGCAGCGGGCCTGTCGGTGTCTCATGGACGGACAGAAAAACTAGCTCGATCCGAACATTGGCCTGAAGGCAGGCAGACAGTTGGACTGGTCGGAGAGGGAACGAAGTGGGACGGAGTATTTAACCAAGACCGACTTTCTCCTTGTTAGGGAATGTTATCCGTACTGTCTTATGGCAGACTCGTAGCCAGGGCTGTCCTGGGCGGACTCTCTCAGACGGACGGTCGGGATTACAGCCTGATCAGCGCCAGCTATGGCTTCGGCAAAGACTTTCGCAAGGGGATCCTGAAGAAAGGAATGTGCTACGGAGATGATGCCTGCTTCATAGCGCGGCACAGGTCGGCCGATGTTTTAGGTAAGAAATAACAAGCATCCTCTCGGGTGACCTTCAACGCACGTGCAGAGGGGTCTGCACGTGCTTACTGACCCCTCGGGACGAAAACACGACCCCCACCCAAACAGACCAGAGCTGTAACTGCAACTCATATGAGTGTTTTCTACAACTCTTAATTGATAGCAACTCAGTTAGTTAAGTTGCTTAACTTGCAGGGCATAATCTAATAATTATTTTAGAAACAAAACCGGAGTAAAACATCCATCATGGATTATTGTGGCCGAACGACCTTTCACCCAGATTAGCTCTGTAAGAAATATATAGTATTAGCGTGAAAATTAAAAACTCGTAAGGTAAAATGTTTTGAATTGTAAGTCATTGAACACGTAAATGACTGGGAAATGTGAGGTTAAAACGTTCAGACAGAACAATGTCTCGCAAAGGTCAGAATGGTTGAGCGTGGGGGCGGCCATGTTTGCTAGCTCTGTTAGCCTCCCGCTAGCTTCGCTGGACGTTTTGTCCTCACCGGCTCGAGCTACAAACACGAGCCACGTGGCTTTTAACGATAGATTTAGTAGTTTCCGAGCACTGTGTCCAGACCTGCGTGCAGTCATGTAGATTTGTATGCGTTTCCTGCAGTGAAATAGTGAATTTGTGGGGATTGACAGGATCCGGATTATTGTTTAGTTTCTTTTTGAGGTGACTCATAACAAAGAGAAGCAGCTGTGGAATAACAATAACAGAAATCCCCCACAGCCTATTTAATGTTTTCTCTGTCTCCTTCAAGTGTGTTCCGTGTTAAACAGCCGTCTTTATTACACTTTTTATCAGTCAAATCGAACTGATCAGTTGGATGCTGCTTTGTTCAGTTTTAGGTTTCAAATAGATTCAGGTAGCTCTAATTTGCTTAACAAATATCTGGTTTTGTTCTCGTATGTAAAATCCTAATATTTGCTCATTAATGTTGCAACATTCTGGAACAATACTGATTTCCAATGTTGGCAAGGATAGACAGATATTTTATTCATCCCTGAGGGAAGTTGTTTTGTCACAGCAGCAGACAATAAACATACATGTTCAAAAAGACAGCAGTAAAATAAAAGTACAATGGAGGAACAGTAAAAAATATTTTAACCTGCTGATTCAGATATGGAAGAAATAAAAACATGTTTTTGGTTATTTTTTCCCAAAACAGCATCAAAACAACATTATTCATTTGTTTTATTGTCCCTTGGTTGCAAATTATAGCACTCACAAAGATTGATCAAATCAGATTTATTTAGAAAGCACATAAAACAACCAGAATTGGTTAAACTGCTGTACTAGTCCCAAAAGCACAACCAAAATAATCAATAAAAAAATAACTAAGATGGATGGACCGTAGAAACACCCTTATAAAAATGCCATATTTATTTTAGGACCTTCTTAAACCTTTAGTGCTTTCCAAGACTTCATTTTTTACATTATGCAGATACTGCAAAGCTAACTTTAGCTCACTAATTAATAATATCAGAAACAAGTTATATTTGTAAATGCTGGTTAAAGCTGTCAGTGCATCCATGGAAGACGAATGAAAGCAGCGAATCCTGCTGCATGTTTTTATGCAGCAACATTGTGTATATGTATGTATAACCCTGTTTTCTCAATCAGGTGTAGCGGACGGTGTAGGCGGTTGGCGGGACTACGGCGTCGACCCATCTCAGTTCTCTGCCACCTTAATGAGAACCTGTGAGCGACTGGTGAAGGAGGGACGCTTCATTCCCAGTAACCCAGTGGGTATTCTGACCTCAGGCTACTACGAGCTCCTGCAGAACAAAGTCCCGCTGCTAGGTGAGCGAACGCCGACGCTAACATCTTGCACCACCGGTGCACCCAGTCATTGTTGGATGAGTTGTGCTGAACCGGCGTACGTAAATAGCTGCAGTATGAGTCAGACTGTAGCAAGATGCATAAAATAGTAGATAAAAGATGGAGGGATATTGTGGCACGACGAGTAAGAATGACATCAACATTTTACATTTAGTAATATAATGTCAGTGATAAGTGATTTGATGAAGCCGTTTCTGTTATGTTTGCATCGAAATGATTAAATATTGAGGCTTAAAACATTTCTCCTTTTTAAAAAGGTGAAATTCCTCCTAAAACATTCAAATAGTTCAAGAATCCATTTGTAACTGATAAGACTGGTGGTTGTTAAGGTTTTAAAAACAGGGTTGTGTCAAGCATGTGACCAAGGTCACATTTCTTCAGAGGCTCAGTCCAAGAGTCGGTGTGCACACTCTGTGACCGCTGAGGTATTTGCTAAAGGTCCTAATTATATTTTGGAAAGACGTGACAAGGTCAGTACTTCAGCACTGCTGCTCAGGGTTACACAGATTGTAAAAAACTCCCATCAGTGGGGCTCTGGGACAAGTAAGGGAAACAACCCCTGACCTTGTTTATCTCCCCTCTAATAAATCAACTATGTTTTATACAATTTAATCATAATCCAGTTTTCTAGGTCATCCTGCTTGTGTTTTTTATTTGTTTTTCTAAAAATCCTCCTCCTGTTTACACAGTTCTACTCTTATCATTGTTTTGCGTCTGTGTTTGTAGGAAGCAGCACTGCCTGTATTGTGGTTCTGGATCGAAGGAGCCACCGGCTTCACACGTGCAACCTCGGAGACTCTGGCTTTCTCGTGGTACGAGGAGGAGAGGTGGTCCATCGCTCGGATGAGCAGCAGCACTATTTCAACACGCCGTTCCAGCTGTCCATCGCTCCTCCGGGAGCAGAGGGGGTCGTGCTCAGTGACAGGTCAGTGCATCAGCGTTGGACACCTTGCAAGTTAAAGGAAACGAAAAGTGAATCCAACAAAAGTGGTGAACTTGAACTTTTTCCTCTAGCTTTCAGTTTTGAACGTCTGCAGTCATCATAAATATATTTTAACTGTTTTGATCAGTTTTAGCTTAAAGCATTCTCATTAAATTAGGCTTAATAATATTTATTTACTGAGAGGTTCATGTAGATATTACATTTTGATAGAATGCTGACAGTTTTATAGTACATAAATGATTTTCCATAGTTTGTGTTTAAGTAATTTATTTAAAAATGATTTTAGGCATTATTGCATTTTATGGCTTCTTATTTTTATTCTCACAGTGCACAGTCTCTTGCAGACATTTGCGCTTAAAACTTTATCAGACATCAACATGTAGATGCTGTCAAAATGAATTGACACAAGATGTTTTTTTTTCTTTTGATGCTTTTTAATCTAATTTTCAGTTTCATTTGTCATAGCTTGGCTTGATAATGATCAGGGTTTGAATATTGCGCAATAAGTATGTTTCCATTTTCCATATATTGTTTTTAACTTTACATTTATAATTATATTACCTGAAAATGCATCAGGCCGACATAAATAAAAACAAGCCATCAGCTTTCCTTAGTCACGTCGTGTTCTCGTTGGAGTTGAGTTTTTATTCCTCTGTTTTATTGCTGCTCCTCTGTAGTGCTTAACCTTTAAGATGTAGCAGATCTTGATTTTTAAAGGTAGATTTATAGCTGTGGCATATCATCTTAATATAGACCCTCTCAGTCAGTGTCCAGTAGGAACACTGGGTCCCTGGGAAGTAGAACTTGAATTCTCCGGTGTCGGTGAGTACAAGAACTCCCCTGCATCTGGCAGCAACAGTCGGGACAGAGTGTTTCTGAGTCATCTGCACCAAATGCACCTTTTAGGATTGGCAGGCTCCTCACCTCCTTAATTTTATATTAGAAACCGTAGCTGGTTACTCTGAGTGCTTCTTGCCTGGGTTCTGGATATCACATGGCTGATTTTATCTTCTTCCAGTCCCGAAGCAGCCGACAGCTCCTCGTTTGACGTTCAGCTCGGTGACATCATCCTAACGGCAACAGACGGGCTCTTTGACAACATGCCGGACTACATGATCCTTCAGGAGCTGAAAAAACTGAAGGTATCACTCATGGACATCAGCTCATTTTGTACACGCAATAAACCCCGAGTGTTATTTGTCTAACGGTTTCACTGTTTGTTCTTCCAGACTTCAAACTACGACAGCGTACTGCAGACCGCACAGAGCATCGCAAAGCAAGCTCACAACCTTGCCTACGATCCCAATTATATGTCTCCTTTTGCACAGTTTGCCTGTGATAATGGCCTGACTGTAAGAGGTGAGGAAATAATTTTATGTTGCGTCTTGAGTTTTCCTCTTAATTATTTAAGTCAAAGTTACGATTTTTAATTTTGTTTCTTCGTTACAGGAGGGAAACCCGATGATATCACGGTGCTCTTGTCCATAGTGGCTGAATATGCAGACTAAAAAGTGTGTGTCTGTGTGTGTGCGCGCTTCACTGGGACTGATGTTTTCTTGCCATCTGCCTGAGTCTCTCACCCGCAGCCCTCCCAACATGCACTGCGGGCTTGCAGGGGAGGCCCACCAACACGACTCGCACTCCTCATGGCGTGGCTGACCTCCACCTTTGTGGCGTTCTTTTTGTTCTCTGTTGTCTTTAACGTGGTGCTGGAACGGTTGAGGGGCGGCAGGCAGCCGGGGTGTGTTTAATGCTGATCGTGACCTGGGAGAAGCTGACGTCAGCCCCGCTCACGTCTCACACTGTTGTCCGACAATTTGTGGCGTACGTAAGACCGCCTACAGTTTGGATACTTGAGGGTAGCCCATATGTATAAAAACATTAATAATAAGGAGCAAGCCATGCATTTTGTTGTTTTTCAGAGAGTAGCAATGGGTTATTAAACCTCACAGTTCTTCTTTTTTTGATTTACATGTTCCCATTATGTGTTTGAAGCAGGCACATGGGTTAGTCTGAGGATGCTAATGCGACATGTTGTGGGAAGTGGATTTTAATGCCTCAGGTTTGGGAACTTGCTCAAGTTAAAGAAATCTGCAAGGAGAAAGCTTGTTTAAACGTCACGTGAAGGTTAGTCAGGTTTTGTCACTCGGCTTAGGGAACCCTTAGATTCGCACATCCTGATAAGTTGTAAATATATTTTTTAAGGCTATATTTGTGATTTTTTTTTGTTTTTTTTTCTTTTTTCTTTTTGGATTGATTTAAAACAAAAAAGAGCTATTTGTTAATAGTTTGTGACATAAACATCTTCGTCAATGGACATATTTTTCTGTATAGATGATTTTGATTCATGCTCCATCAATCCCAGACTTCCAATTGGTCGAAAATGAACAAGATGTTTGAAACAATTCCTCTCGTCCATGGTGTGGTGGGAATGATTTTTAAAAGGGGTTTGTGTGAATAGTTATTGGTGTGTGTTGTCTCGAGTGTAAATATTTGTTATCTTGTAAAGCTAAAGCTAGCGTCTGGGAAGGCTTACAGTTGACAGGTCAGGAATAAAATTAAAGAGGGAAAATGTATTTTTATAAGTTTTTTTTTTGTCTGAAAAGTACCACTGAAGAATGTGAAATAGATAAACTAAAAGACTCTTTTAAAAAAAGTACAATTTCTGTTTTGTTATTTTGTTACTTTTGATTCCTGGTATGTTCGTTTGCTGCTTTTTTTGTTTGTAACTGCCTTTCAAAAGCCTTTTTTTAGCATTCAGTCCTTGATTATGTTAAAACAATGAAAAAAAGTCGCAATGCACACAGATATTTGTAAAAGTGGGCATTAAATTTAGTGAGTGAAAGCATTCATAGTCAGTTTTCTCGCATTAGGTCATATCAAAATTAACGATCTGCATTAATTTAGTTCAAACACTGAAAATTTATATTTCGGGTAAAATAGAGGAATAAAACGAATCAATTATTGAACATAAAATAACTTAATTTTACTTTACATGTTGTTAAAGCGTCAGTTACCAGTTCTGCTGTGTTGAAACTGACTCATTTATCTAACCTAGTTGTAAATTATTGCTGAAAAGTGCCAGAGGGGCTATTTATTAAAAAAAATGTAGATGTCAAACGATGAAAAATTAGAAAATGTGTGGTCTAAGATGTGAACACGGTGTTGTGTGTAGAAACGAGTGAGCTGGACAAATGTAATATTCAGAAAAACACTGATGATGCTGTGCATGATGGCCTGTTTTTAAATCTTTACATTTTAACTACATGCTCACCAAAGACACTTCTCTTTTTAAATTTAAACTCCTAATGACAATACTGTAAGCGTCTTGTGCTCAAGGCTGCGTGAAACGAGTAAAATCAATGTATTATCTTGTTTAAAGGTGTTGGAGAAAAAACAAGTTATAATGTTTTTGTTCCTGTTTGATGATCTGGAGGTAAACGACAAGAAGCCAGAAAAGGAAAGCCATATTTTAAATCATGAGTTGAGTTCATCTCAGTTCGTTAAAGAACACCAACATGCCCACCGTTCAGTTTTTGTAACAATTGTAGGAAATGCCTTTAGTTTGTAGATGCGTTTAGTGTTTTTTTTTTTTTTTTTTTTTTTTTTTGCGTGTTGCTTTAGAAAATAGCTCACAAATATTCTAAGGGGAACAGTAGAACAATCAATTTATGCTCTGATCATATTTCACTGTTCAGATTTAACTGGTCATAGTTAAAGACAAAACGGTTGATTTGATTATTTTTCTTCTGCTGTTTGCCCAATTCCTTTTGCATTTCTTGTATCTGCATTTTCCAGTTCTCTCACTCATGCTCTTGTCTTTGCATTACAAGGGTGAGCACAGTTTCCAGCCTTAACAGCTCAACCTGTAAATCAAGAGGCCTTTCCTGTCATTGCAAGCTCATCCCGTGTCCCCTGTGTCCCCCAGTGTTAAATGACGTGTACCCTTCCGTCCCTCGTCTTTACCCCCACCCTATTAAGCCGTTCTCAAAAGGTGCTTCTGCAGTCTGATAGTATGATTGTCTTCTGTCTTGTCAGTGAATGAAAGATACAGAGCTCTGCAGCGTAACAATGCAGGTCTAAATGATGTAAATACTGGTATGTACAATATTTAAATAAAGAATCTAGTATTTATACTAAAACCTGTTTCGGTGTTTTGTGTTTTTAAAATCAAGTCCCTTTTTAAAGAGGTTTTCTAGATTCTGATCTGAGGAAAATGGTCAATATTGATAAAAATTTAAAATCAACACTTGTTTTGAAAGGACAATAAACCAGAATGAGGAATTTCTAAAGTTTCTACTATATTTAAAAGATAAATCTCCACCATACAATCATTTTTATTTTTTCATATTTTGTATATGATGTGCGCTAAATGGAAAAAAACACATTGCAACTGAGTAAGGTAATGCACTTACTGCATCCATAATATTTGTGATTGTTGATTTTAATCACATTTTATTGTTTATTTCTAGTTTTATTGCAAATGCTATTGTTTGTTTTTTACCTTTATGTGGCGTGAGGGGAGAGGTGTCATGTATTGTATAATTAGTTGTTTTGTTTGTCTTTTTAATGCCTATTTTTGTCTGGTTTGCTTTGTTAAGCACCTTGAGCTACATTTGTGTTTAAAAGTGTTATAAATAAAGTTGTGTTGAATAAATGGAAAAGACAAAAATCCAGCAGTAGGTGGCGGAAGGGAGCAATAGGATGCCATAGATGTTTTGTTTATGTTTTGTTTTAGGCAGTTATTCTTTAGCCTAGACCTAATCCACATTCTTGCTGACAGCAGAGGAATCTTCTGAGAGGATTCCTTCCTTAGCAGAGACCGAGCGAACAGGTCAGCTGAGTGTTAGCATGTTAGCATGTCAACTTGGGATTTAGCATTCAGACACCGAGCTTACAGCCGCTTTATTTAAGTCTTTTGTAGTTTAACCGCCAACAATAGTGTTACCAGAGCGTCAATTTTGTGATCTAACATTAAAAATCACAGTCAGGTGGCTGTTTTAGCATTATTGTTGTGTTAGCAGCTAAGGGACGAAATTATCCTAGCAACATTAGCTAGCTCTGATGGCGTCTGCGTGCAGAGCTTGGAAGAAGTTTTGAGATTATTCCGTAGACCGTCTGCACCTACAAAAGTAAATGCCGATTAAATGGCAAAACCCGAGCAGGGCAATGGACTCGAAATCCGTGGCGGAACCGAGAAGCTGACGGACCGCGAGAAAGGGCAGGCAAACGGGACCACCACCATCCCCGGAGAAGAAGACCAGCAGCAGGTGGACAAGTACGGCTTCACCGGAGGAGCTCAGCAGTACTCCGGAGACAGGTGAGTGCCCTTTTGTTTATTGAGTTAATGATGTTTACATAGTAAACAAATAAAGGCCGCTGAGTGAGCACTTTTTTTTGAAGCACAATAATTGTTATAGTTAGTTGTGAATATTAAAGAGGAACTTTTCCTGTGAAACGTTTATTTTTCCCCTTTATTTATTAAAAAAAAAAGTGTGCACACTTGACAGTCAGGCCTCTACTGGCTCCATTTGTTTAGTTTTCAGTTTGCCTTTCACATGTCTGAAGATAAAAAACTGTCTGTATTCATACATAAAAGCCCTTTTTATGGTGGTGTGTTTGTTGGGATAATTTTTGAATGTTCAGCACATTTGTCTGTGTAGAAGTGAATCTACCATCCACTTGTCCATCATCTTCCACTTTATTCAAAGTTGGGTCTCAAGGGCTGTTGCTTAATCAGGGAGGCCTGGATATCTCTTTCCACAACCACATCTTCCTGCTCTTCTGGGAGGACTCCTATGTGTCCCCAGGCCAGCCAATATGAGGTCTCCTCATTAGGGTGGCATCCACAGGAACTGACAAGGTTCCTGAACCACCCCAACTGGCTTCTTTCGTTGAGGAGGAGCAGAGACCACTCAGAGGCCATACTGGATGACTGAACTTTGTGTTCTGTCTCTAAGGGAGCTACTCAGTGGTGATCCCTACCCATGGTTTGTGTCCATAGGTGAGGGTAGGAACAAAGTTTGACAAAATTTTCTTCCATGAAGTACATAAAATACACTCCTGATCAAAATCTTAAGACCAGTCAAAAAAGTGCAAGAATTTGCGTTTTGCACTATTGGATCTTAAGAAGGTTATAAGTAGAGCTTCACAATGTTAAAAGAAGAAATCAGTGCAAGAGACAAGAACTTTTGAGCAGGGAATTTTCTGAAAACTGCATTTACACTCAAACATGATTTTTTTTTTCAGCTGATCAAAAGTTTAAGACCATAGCTCAAAAAAAATCAGTGTCAAAAAAAAGGACTCAGTAATGAGTAGCTCCACCATTCTTGTTGATGACTTCAAACAATGGTTTAGGCATGCTTGATGCCAGTGTTTCCAGGAGGCTAGTGGGAACGTTGCTCCAAGTGTTGAAGATGGCTTCACGAAGGCCATCCGCTGTCTGGAACTGATGTCCATTTTTGTAAACTTCCCTTGCCATCCATCCCCAAATGTTCTCAGTTGGGTTTAGATCGGGGAACATGCAGGATGGTCCAAAAGAGTGATGTTATTCTCTTGGAAGAACTCCTTTGTCAGGCRGGCATTGTGAACTGCAGCATTGTCCTGTTGAAAAACCCAATCATTACCACACAGACGAGGGCCCTCAGTCATGAGGGATGTCCACTACAACATCTCCACATCAGCTGCTGTTTAACGCCCCTGCACAACCTGAAGCTCCATTGTTCCATTGAAGGAAAACGCACCCCAAATCATGATGGCGCCCCCACCACTGTGCCGTGTAGAAAACATCTCAGGTGGGATCTCCTTGTCATGCCAGTAACGTTGGAAGCCACCAGGACCATCAAGGTTAATTTTTTTCTCATCAGAGAAGACAACTTTCTTCCACCTTTCAATGGTGCACCCTTGCAAAGTCCAAACGGGCAATTTTGTGGCGTTGAAGAAGACGTGGCCTTTGAAGACAGACAGCCAATCGGATCCTGCAGCTCAGAGCTGGTAAAGTTTTTTTGGGTCTACCACTTGACTTTTTTGTTCCATAACCCTCAGGATCATTTAAAA
>NW_013952422.1:1655597-1657948 GCF_001266775.1 Austrofundulus limnaeus
CGCAGATGCCGTCTGATGGTTATTGGGCTGCAGTCAGCACCAGTAATGGCCTTAATTTGGGTAGAGGACCGTCCCGTGTCTTGACGGACAGCCAATCGGATCCTGCGGCTCAGAGCTGGTGAAATTTTTTTGACAGACAGCCAATCGGATCCTGCGGCTCAGAGCTGGTGAAATTTTTTTGGGTCTACCACTTGACTTTTTTGTTCCATAACCCTCAGGATCATTTAAAAATGCAAAATAACTGTCTTACTGCGTCCAACTTCAGCAGCGATGGCACATTGTGAGAGGCCTTGCTTATGCAGCTCAACAATCGTACCACGTTCAAAGTCAGTGAGCTTTTTTGCTTTTGCCATCAGGAGGTCTTGACAGTGTAAAGACTTGACAGAAAATGACATGGAATCCAGATTTTTGCACAGCTTTTGGCTTTTAAAGACGATTGTCTTAAACTTTTGATCAGCTGAAAAAAAATCATGTTTGAGTGTAAATGCAGTTTTCAGAAAATTTCCTGCTCAAAAGTTCTTGTCTCTTACGCTGATTTCTTCTTTTAACATTGTGAAGCTCTACTTAGAACCTTCTTAAGATCCAATAGTGCAAAATGCAAGTTCTTGCACTTTTTTGACTGGTCTTACGATTTTGATCAGGAGTGTATTTATTCTGTCATGGCTGCAACACAGATGGGACCTAAATTATATTTGCTGGAGAAGATCTTTCAGCAAGGCTACATTTCTAACCACCACACCACAATGTAGCTCACCAGGAAGACAATAGAGGAGTATTCCTTTGCTTTTAATTTCCCTTTAATTTGGTTGTATGCTTAGACAGTCACTCCACCACACTGTGCAAACAAATGCAGCATGGTTGAACTAAAACAAGTTTTGTCTTGAGGCTTAAAACAAGATGCAAATACAAACAAGTCAAGTAGCTACAGTCACCACAGATACAGTATATCTTACTTATTAGGGGTGCACCAAAAAATTGTTTTACATCAGAATCGTGATTCTCATTTACAAAGATTCAGAATCGATTTAAAATGTCCCAAAATAAATAAATAAAGAAAGAAAGCAAATCCAATGGCTGGCAGCCTCCATTTTGTACCTACTGGGACGACCTGACGTCATCACGCAGCTGCTTCTGGAACATATGAATGTGCAGAAAGCACCAGAACAAAGAGGAAACTTCCAAACTGGAGGAAAAAGAGATTCAACTGACCCTGTCTTCACTGACTGCAAATATTTGGGCTCATCTTGTTTTTTACTGAATGAGTCCGAGTTTGACGAGCAAGGTTTGCAAAATGAAGATGAAGCACTTTGGGAACACGACGAATGGGCTCACGTTATCAGTTCTGAATTAAAAATCGATTTTTATGGTTTTTAATTCGATTTTCACGGTCTTAAAAATCAGAATCGAATTGAATCGTGAGAGAGTAAAAGATTCCTACCCCTATTATTTATTGTCAGGAACTGAATAGGCTTTTTAATGATTAGTGTGAAAGATTTCAGTATTTAGCTTGTGAAGATGTATTGAACACAGACAGTGTCGTATTTAGTAAATTTCTAATTCAGTAGTCTCCAGATTTTATGTTGGACCTCACAGCTGGTCATAAAACACCAAAATTTGAGATGATTTCCTAAAAGCTAAAATAAGTTTTCATAATAACTGGTCACAATAAGGGGTTATTGGCTTCCCTTGCAGTCTTGTCATAATACCCACCAGTTCTTGTTCATTCATAAAACTCTACAAGGTCGTTCACCTCCTGATTTAAATCAGTTACTGCAGCAAGACCCATTCCTCCATTATTACCTTGAAAATTCCTAAAACGAAGACTTCTTTTGGCCTCATGCATCTCAGTTTTGCTGCTGCAAATGATTGGAACGCTTATCAAAATACACTGCATCTCAACACTTTCTTTTCCTGTTTTTAAACTAAATAACTAACTAATTAACTAAATAACTAACTAAATAACCTTTTTATAGAATTATGTAATTGTTTACAGAGTAAATGCATTGCTCACTATGTGTGTAAATGTTGTTGCCCCTTCCCCATTTTCCTCTTTTAAGCATTTGAGCCCCTTCAGGCTAACTAACTAGTTATAAGAAATAAAAACAGTAACCATCAAGGCGTGAAACATGGCTCTTTGTGTTGTCATTATGCACTTGTTTAATTTATGTTTGTCTATTTTAACATGCCGAAGTGATGCTGCTGCTTTATGCGATGGAAGCTAAAAAGTTCTGAAATAATTCTAATTGTGTCCAAAAGTATTGAGTATTGTTCTGTCTTGCATTTCTGGGAAGTACAGTTGTTTAGATAGTAATTAAGTAAGTCCTCTATTAAAAGTAGTTGTTTATATATAT
>NW_013952422.1:1659874-1676338 GCF_001266775.1 Austrofundulus limnaeus
GCTTCAAAACATTCAAGAGAGGTTAAAGTACCTTGCTTGTTTCTTATGTTGTTGTTCAAGATGAGTAATGAGATAAGATATAAATATTCTGCTCACTGAGCCAGGTTTGTGTTCTTTGTGCCCAAAACACAGCTTGTGTTCTCCTTACAGCAAGAAGGATATCGTTCTGTTCAAGGCAGTAGTTCGCTAAATTAGGGGAAAGTTCCCCCACAGTTTCCTGTTTTTCCTTCCAGTTCACTCTGATGGCAAGTGTTCAGCTTATAGAAGAAAACTTCCTGTATGTACAAGGAAGAGATGAGCTCCTTTACCACCCCGTCTAATGACAAAAGTCTCCTGTCTTAACTGCTCAGAGGACAGTAAAGCTTTTCTTAGTTAATCTGAAACTGTTCTTGTTTCTTATATCTGTTTTATCCTCCCAGCGCTGAAGTGATCCCAACGGAGGTGTTGAGGCAGCGTGAAGCGAAATGGCTGGAGATGCTGAACAGCTGGGACAAGTGGATGGCCAAAAAACACAAAAAAGTGCTGCCTAAACCAATCCACAGATAAAATACTATATTATTAAAAGTGTGAAAATATATAATCATGTCCTCGCTGTCGTCAGGATTTAAGTGAGTGTCATTAAAGGTTTGAGTCATGCAGACTGACCAACAACATGTTTGTTAACTAACAGGTGAAAGAGCGCTGTCAGAAAGGAATTCCTCCATCCCTGCGGGGCCGGGCCTGGCTCTACCTCACTGGCGGCAAAGTGAAGAGGGAGCAGAACCGTGGCAAGTTTGAGGTGCGCTGCAGACTTCTGGTTCCTGTTCAGATCCAAACGTGTTATATTTATTATTCAGCTGCATTGTGCACATCGTGATAAAGCAGAAAAATGCACAACATTTAGTTTGATGTCTCCGTTTTACAGTCTGGATAGGTTGGTACCTAAATAATCATTTAATGATGATTTAGCTGAAATATTTTGGAGGATTTGAATTACAGTTGCATTTAAGCAGTGGTGGGCAGCACTAATCTAAATATTAGTTGCACTAACTCTAAAGTACTAACTCAAATATTTAGGTCCCCTAATTCTAAAGCACTAACACTCTGAAAAATTTAGCAAAAGCTAATTCTAAAGCACTAATATAATCCAGTTGACACATCAGGGTTCCCGCGGATCCTTAAAAAGTCATTGAATTCACCAATTCAAAAATAAGGCCTTAATTAGTCTTAAAATGTCTTAAACCAATCTTTCTGAGGTCTTTAAAATATTAACACATTGTAGGATCATTGTAATTTGTATAAAATATTAAAATAGTGACATTTTTTTAATAATTTACCAAAATCTTCTCGCAGTTTGTCGTTCCGTTAAACATTTAGGTAAAATTATCGCCAACTGTTTTTTCCCCATTTGTGTTTATTGCGAATTTGTTCTTAAATTTAATTTCAAGTGGCATTAAAAAAGTCTTAAAAAGTCTTAAATTTAACTTGCATTAAGCTGTAGGAACCCTGCGCGTGGAACATTCTTCAGAGTCAACATAATCTTATTTACTGTGTGCAGAATGTTGTCACTTAGTGACCTTGCTGGGCCAAATGGGAGTCACCCACATGCCTTGGGTTTGACACGTGACCTTGTAGATAAGTGACACACATATGAACACAATGTGTGACAGTTTTCATCCTCAACTGTGAACAATAACATTGATCAGTAACGTTTAAAGACCTCAGTTAGTGCTTTTATGTTTAGCCCATAAATTAAACAAGTGCTAATCACTAATGAATTTAAAAAAAATAGCTAAAGCCCTAAAGCACTAATCAGTGTTTACTATTAGTGTTTTAGTGCTTTAGGGGAACTGTGCCCACCACTGCATGAATATAAAAATGGTCACAAATGTAATCTATAATCTATAAATTGTGGTTTCAGGAGTTAGACAAGCAGCCAGGAGATCCCAACTGGGTTGACATCATTGAGAGGGACCTTCATCGACAGTTTCCTTTCCATGAAATGTTTGCAGCGAGAGGAGGTCACGGGTGAGCGATTTCTTTGAAAGGCAGTTAAGATTCTTCTATTCATCTTTACGGGCTGAGTATGGTTTTAAAAGGCAGTATAATTCACATTTCGACATGCAGGCAGCAGGATCTGTTCCGTGTGCTGAAGGCTTACACTCTGCATCGACCTGAAGAAGGTTATTGTCAGGCTCAGGCTCCCATCGCTGCTGTACTCCTCATGCATATGCCAGCCGAGGTGAGGAGCTTTTGTTTCCTGTCGCCATTGATCTTTATAAAAAAAGAAAATCTTTAACGCCAGGATTTACTTTCATTAACGTGTTCGTTTGGTTTTATCCAAGGATGCTTTCTGGGTTCTTGTCCAGATCTGTGAAAAATACCTTCCTGGATACTACAGCACAGGGCTGGTATGTCATAAAAATACATCAGCGTGACTTGTCTAATATATCAAATATTCATGCTCTAAAGCTAACCCCGCCTCTTCGGTTTAAATGTTTTAAAAGTGCATTTAGTTCGTGAGCGAAACAGAGTTCAGGGTTAAAACATCTCTGTTATTCGGCTGTGTGGTATGTGTCACAAATGTTGGTGTCAGACTTGTCAGGCCAGTCTCATGCTTAGTGGTAAGCTAACAGCATTACAATGCTAGGTGTTGACAAAGCAACAAGGACACAATAATCAGATCAGGCAGAGTGAGAGGAGTCTGTTGTCTCCCTCTGCTGACGTTTGTTTCTGCAGGAGGCCATCCAGCTGGACGGGCAGATCCTGCACGCCCTGCTGCGGCGGGTGTCCCCTGTGGCCCACCGCCACCTAAAGAAACACAAACTGGAGCCCGTCCTGTACATGACTGAGTGGTTCATGTGCGCGTTCTCCCGGACTCTGCCGTGGGCCTCGGTGCTGCGAGTCTGGGATATGTTCCTCTGTGAGGGTGAGCAGCCAAGATTCACTTGTATATGATGCTTTGGTTAAACTAAAACAAATTTATTTAGAGCATTTTACAGCACATTTGACAGATTAATTTATTTTAGTTGGCCATCAGTTGAAGTTAAAATAACTTTGAGTAAATAGGAAGTGTGACCAATGAACATTGTGTAGGTGCACAACCTGTAAACATTTCCCTGTGTTTAGATGAAGCAGGTCAGAGAAGAGCTGCGACAGACTTGTGACCAAACAAAAAAGATACTGACTGAGGTTTAACATGACTATTAATCCTCTTTTAACTTCTAATAATTTGTTTGAAATGCTTAAAAATGTGTAGCTTATTAAAGGGCACATATTGTGCAAAATTCACTTTTTTTAGCTGTTAAATACATTTTATTGTGGACTTGGAGTCTCTATGAGTGCAGAAAATTAGAATTTAGTCTCACCTGGTGCTGTGAATATATCTTTATTCTGTTTGGGTCATTTTTTTCAACCTGGTCAGTTTTCTCTGTTTTCTATGATGTCATTGTTTATGTGACAGAACTGCCAAATAAGGTCTAGATTTACAGACTACAATTACGTTGTCTTCATCTTCCTCTGGTTCTGGGTCAGACTCTGGCTCCAACATGTAAGGATGGATGGACAAGTCTTCTGTTGTTCACATCTTTTAATTAATTTGTAAACAAAAAGATTCTGCACCGTTAGAAATTCATAAACCCCTCAATCAAACTGGAATGAACCGCTCTGGAAGCTGGGGTGAGGCGGGGTGTGAAGAGTCTTGTTTGGATTTAAAGAGACAGCCTCAAAATGAGTTGATCTGAGACAGACCTCAGAAAAGGGGGAAAGAGGGGCTTGTGGAGTTACAATAAGGAGGAATTCATACCAAAGCATTGCAGTTCCACTTTATATAGACCCCAACTGAATAATATGAATGTGAAAAAGAAGGATTTAAAAGCAGGATATCCATCCATCCATCCATTTTCTGTACACGCTTCTTCCTTTTCAGGGTCGCGTGGGTCACTGGTGCCCATATCCAGCTGCTGGAAAGCAGGATATGTCTACTTTAAAAAATGTTGAACAAAAAAAACAACAAAACTGTTTTAATCATAAGGTGGAAATGAATAATTAAACTGAGTTTTTTTGCAACAAAACGTCTTTATCTTAAATTTGCACCTAAAAATAAAAACTTTGATTATGGTGTTTATATTCACTTTTGTTTTTGGCCTTATTGTGTCAGCATGTTTTTGTGTGATAGAACAACAACGGTGTTAATTATTGACATAAAACCAGTTCTAATAGAAAATGTATTGCTTGTTTTTTATGACAAGCCATTTAAATTGACATACAATAAAAGTAGAGGTCTACAAAGATAAACTTTAACAAATGAAATGATGTAAAGAAAGTTTTCTTGCTTAGTTTTCAACATGCTTAGACACAGAAATCACTGCAGATTTAATAATAAATCATTCTTTCTTTTGTCCATTTTTCAGCATTATTCCACAAATTTTATGCTATTTTAACGATTTACATATTAAAACATTCATCTCCTTCAGGGCATTCTGACTATGACTTCTGGTATTTCAGACATATAGCTGTTATGGCCATGGTTTTTTTCATTGAAAATAAATGGAACTGTTTTCAATATCCTTAAAACCCTTTAAAATGTTCGTAAATCTTTACTGCACCTTTAACCTTTTGTTCTGGTTCTGCCTTTTTTTTTTTACTTATATGAACTCAAATATTTATTTTCTATTTCCTTCTATTTTGCTAATTTTAGCTTTTTTGGCTATCGTTTTGAACTTTCCGCTATTCTGCTAACTTAAATTTTTTTTCAGCTGTTTTCTGCTATTTTATGTTCTCTGTGGTTTTAGCTACATTTTTGCTTATTTGAGCTTTTTTCCTGCTAAGTTCACTACTTTCTTTTACCTAATTTTATTCTGTTCCAGCTTCATTTTTTATTTATTTTTTTGGTATTCAGCAAAAATCTTTCCCAGTGCGTTATTGCAGGAAATGCTAATTCTCTAGTTGAAATATGTTATTAAAAATACATAACTAACATAACAGTTACCAAAGATTATTGCATCATGTCAAGCTTCTTCTCACATAAGCTGCATGTTATTTTTATTATTATTTTTTTTTAATGTGGTGCCGTTCTCAGGAGTGAAGATCCTCTTCAGAGTGGGCCTGGTCCTCCTGAAATGCATGTTGGGAACTCAAGAGAAACTGAAGTCCTGCCAAGGTCTTTATGAGACGATGGAGCTGCTCAAAGCCATCCAGCCACAGTACACGCATGAAGCCTTTCTGGTCCGTGAGGTACGGTTCTGCTATCAGTTTTATTGCTTTGACCCTGCACTGAGTGCACGCCCACCCACCTGTTTTCCTGCATCCAGAATTCCTTCTAAAACGGCAGTAAAACAACGTGAACTCGCATGTCGGTCATGCTCTCGGTCTCGTGTTTCAGATTATAGAGTTACCAGTGTCAGAGAAGGACATTGAGAAGGAGCACCAAGCTCAGCTGCGGCGCTGGAAGGAGACTCATGGAGATCTCTGCAGTAAGTCCCCTCCGAGGATGCACGGCGCTAAGGCCATCATAGCCGCTGAGCCACCCAGCCGGCAGGAGCTGTGGCAGAGACCTACCATCATCGTGGAGTCCCCGCTAGACAAACCCACGGGCAGCAGACACGCTAAAAAGGAAAATGGACACACGGCAGTCCTCCCTCCTGTTGAGGTGGTCAACCCTTACGCTCCCTCCAGTAACCCGTCCCCACTGCTCAAACACATGATAGTAGAGGGGTCCAAAGAGAGTCTGACCAGCTCCGAACACGACACGTATCTGTAGCAGCGCAAAGTGCACACCAGTTTACAAACAAGCATTCCATACGGCTCTATTTCAGCAGCAACACTCAACAGTTGTGAACATAAATGTATCCAAAAGTCTGTGAAGCTGAAGGCGTAACCTTTCATCCTGCCTAGGTGCTGAAGTAGATCTAAACCCTGCTTCCTGCAGCCTTCATTGCAATCATTACACTTATGTTGGGGGGATTTATTTTTGTTTTGTTTTAAAGTGTAGTTTTATGGAACATCACAAACACTTCAGTGGCTGTGTTTACATGTGCAGCTATATTCTAATATTAACTCAGTTTGCACCTTATTCTGAACAAAACCACAGTTTTAACTTTTACTGATCATCTCAATCTGAATAAACTCACATTTAGGGTATGAAATAACCAAATGAGGCTTCTGTAGATGGACACACGCCTTGATTTGCACTATTACATCCTGCTGACTTTTTATGGCATTTTGCAACACGTGCTGCAGATTTGCGTCAGTGCAGACAGATTTACATGAGACGAAGCGCTTATGGAGCGAGGAAAGAATTTGAGTAAAGATTTGCCTCTTGGAATAAGTTGGAAGAAGAGCTCAAACACTGCAGTGACGCAGAGGGATTTCATGTAGTCGTGATGTTGTGACATGGATGCAGGAATATGAAGGGATTTTCCAATTTGTGGCTTTACCATCTATTAACCTAAAAGCAAAGTTAATAATCAGAATATTGTGCATGCAAGCATAGCCTCTGAGGATTTACTTCTATTAATTTGAAGCCAATGGTTTCATAGGACCAACCGTTCAGAGATATCTACTTATTATTGCTTATTTTTTGCTGCTATTCTTATAGATGGTGCCAAATTACTTTAGAGCTTCATAATTTCTGTTGAGCTGCTCTAATTGTCCGTTTTCCCCACATTAGTCACTACATTGCCAACTACATTTGCTAGTTTCATTCCCACCGATGCACAGAAGAGCGTCGGATCAGTCGTGTCATTTTTCTGTCCTCACTCTGCGTCAACACATGGGGGCGTCCTGACATTACACAACAGCCTCAGCAGAGAGCAGCAGTAAGAATGAAGCTGTGTGACAATCAAATGAAGGAGCATTTTATGCCAAAAAACCAAAGATTTATAATCCATTGTTTTTATAGTATATCTAAGTAATATCGTATTTTTAAATATTTTTGTATGGGTAGAAGAGTTTATATTTATGTTGAGAATGAAAGGAGAGAAATTCAGAATATATATTTTTAGTTGAAAATGCAAGGATTTTGGTTTCTTTGAAAAAAAAATATTGAAATTGGATTTTAAAAAATGGAATGAAATCAGCTTTTAAACCATTTTAAATCTACTGTATGTTTGAGCAAGAAATTAACGTGACGTTTTTAAAAGCAGGATTGGAAAACGTAAAAGAAAATGAAAATCAGAAGAGACACAAACCTGTAAAAAAAATAATGAATAACTTTTTTAAAAAAATCATTTTGTGTAAATGAAATCATCGTCAACATTTATTACTCCAGAAGGTTGTTCATTTGTCATTATTTGTGATGTAACCAGATTATTCAAATTATTGTTTTGCTCAGTGATTGTATGTCAGAAATGTTGTTATGGAAAGAACGAGGGTTTGTGTTGGTTATAAAAGTGTAAACTTTTAAAGTAAAAGTTGTGGATTTTTTTTTCTCTTACTCTGATATATTCATTTTTTATTGAGGTATCCTGCATGTTTTAGAGGTTTCTCTGCTCCAACACGCTTGATTTGAATGAATGGATGATAAACAGGCTTCTGCAGAACTTGAAGAGGTAATTTCATTACTGAATCAGGAGTGTTGGAGCAGAGTAACAAGTTAAAAATGCGTGAAAGTGGCCCAAGAGGTTTAGGATTCATATCAATGCAGTTTACATCGTCACTGCTAGATGTCACCAAATCTCACAGATTTAAAGAACAGATTTATCCAGTTGGGCTCCTACATTTGCAACAATTTTCAGAGACTTTGCATCTACACGATGCCTGCTTTTTAACCAAGTTGCTTTTGAGACAACAAACCTTTTGGATTGATTCTGTTTCAAATTTGTACGACGACACGTTCTCTGTCTGTTCAAAAGTTTTTGTGACAAAGTTGAAATAAGGTGCAGTGCAGATGAGAATGAACAGGCAGCGTTTGAATCAACCCTGTGTTGTCAGTCAGCGCCCTCCCTCCCTCCGTCGTGCTGCAGCACACTTCCTTGGACACCTGTTTCTCCAGCTCTTTCAGCTCTTGGAGGAATTTGCATCTCAAATAGGATAAATTCCCACAGCGCCGCCTCAAGCCCCTCACGCAGCCATCAGCCTTTGGTCTCTGAATGGAGACCTCTGCGCACAAAACAGGCTGCCTTTTTCTGCCCCCGCCCCCCAAGCAAGATTCAGTTGCGCTCCGAACCCAAGGCTGACGAAAACCTTCATTAATTTTTAGGTAAACCCATCAGGGACATTCCAGCGTGTATTACTCCAGTCACTTAAATTGCTATGGTCTTTTTTACGTCTCCGTTTTGATTTGTGACTAAAGGAGAGGATTTTAATTTAACAACACCCAACAGAACAGGCTTCAAGTCTTTATTGTTGCTTGTTTTCTATTCCTGTGAAGAGAAGAATGTCTTCTCAGAGGATGCTCTATCATCATCATCTCTCTTGTGTCTTTCACTGTCTTTAAACAATGCAACCTTCCCCAACCAATCCTGCCGCCCAACCTGTCTTACTCTCCTAGTGTTCGGTGACGCTGGCTAAACCCTAAGACCCAAGGGTGGGTTTTAATGGGAGACTGTCTTTATGGCTAATCTGCACAGAGAGGGGAGGAGATGTGACCCAGACGTGCCCTTGGAACCGCATTCAGAGCTGAGCTGAGAAAACATGTTGCAGAAGCAGACTCGTGTACAAGACTGCCCTTAAATCCTTCCTACAAGAGCCTTTACCTCACGTGTGAACACAAATTTTAGATTTTCTGCTCATATGCTAATAGATGAACAGTATCAGTGGTGGAGCGCTACTCACTCTTCACCATAGGAGCAACTCGAACAAACGTTCATGTATTCACCATTATGGGGTGTAGCTGTTTCCATTCTTCAGGCTGAACTGTCTGCGCTCATACGTGTGCCGCTGAAATACAAAATCTCAGCGCCGGCATGGATCCTGGCGTGGAAACTACAGGGATTCAATAAGGACTTGCTGTGCTTGTGTAAACATGCTTTTACCAGAGATTGTTCTTGTGTAACTTAAGCGTTAAGCCTGATACCCAGTCATTTTTACTTTAACACCTTAAAGTGACTTATTTTCCTCAAAGCCCCCCTTACTTTCCTCCAAGCCAAGCTAAACCCCTGGTTGACGCGTTCAACCTTTTATCTTTTTATCAAAATAATAAAAGATCAAAGTGAATAGTTACAAATTTTTATTTGGAACTGAGTTATACAGTGTTTAACTTGTACAAATAAACTTGTTTTAGTGATTTTTTTTTTAAATATACAAACAAATTGATATTTTCATAACATCTAAACAGACCTTGTGAAGGGCCCCCCTGTGCTCTTTGGTAAAATGATAAATGGACTGAACTTAAGTAGCGTTTTATCAAGTCCCGTCGAACTCCAAAGTGCTTCACACTACAAACATCCACACACTGATGGTGGTAAGCTACATTGTAGCCACAGCTGCCCTGGGGCACACTGACAAAGGCGAGGCTGCCATCAGGCAAGGTGGATGAAGGGTTTTGCCCAAAAACTCAACGACTGAGATGGCTGGAACGAGGGATGAAATTGGCAACCCACCTGTTAGAGGGCAACTCCCCTAACCACTACACCACAGCCACCCTATTGCTGCCCCCCTCAGTTGGGAACCACTAATATAATTAACTAAAGCATCTCTTTTGTGAACCTTGGCACACCAAGACCCAAAGGCCCAACGTACTTGATCCAAAGCATAACAGTCTCCTGGTTACGTGTTGGCCAGTTTCTAATATTCACTCACATCTTTTATAGCCCATGAGACACACGGCACAGAGAAACCCCCCTCACTGCTGCTGTACACGTCACAGCACTGGGTTTATTCCCGCTTGAAGACTCCTCCCTGATATCCAACGTTTGGCCACAAATTTCTGACTATAGCGCCACAGCTTTCTGCAGACAGCTTCACCAGAGTACGATGTGCTCTCTCCATCCAGGAGTTTTTGGCCAATTGAATTTCTTGAGTTTTCAGGAAGAGTCATACACGGGTTAGACAATGAAACTGAAACACCTGTCCTTTTAGTGTGGGAAGTTTCATGGCTAAATTGGACCATCCTGGTGGACAATCTTCATTAATTGCACATTGCACCAGTAAGAGCAGCGTGTGAAGGGTCAATTAGCAGGGTAAGAGCACAGTTTGGCTCAAAATATTGCAAAGCACACAACATTATGGGTGACATACCAGAGTTCAAAAGAGGACAAACTGGTGGTGCACGTCTTTCTGGTGCATCTGTGACCAAGACAGCAAGTCTTTGTGATGCATCAAGAGCCATGATATCCAGGGTAATGTCAGCATACCACCAAGAAGGACCAACCACATCCAACAGGATTAACTGTGGACGCAAGAGGAAGCTGTCTGAAAGGGATGTTTTGGTCTAAAACCAGGTGTTTCAGTTTCATTGTCTAACCGCTGTAGATGGACTGACTGCCAACAAAAGGATGCAATTTTAGTCGGCCAAGTGCAACAATAATAGCTGATTTTGCAGCTTTGGTTGGAGTATATGGGCCTTAATGACTCTCCACTGTGAGGGGTGCGAGTTCAATCTGCATGAGACTCTAGGCTCAGCTTGAAAAGCTTGCAGCTCCACGCTTAAGTTTTATTTAGAAAGCTCCACGGAAAGGAAGCAAAAGGTCAACTACAGAATAAAAATCTATTTAGTTTTTTTTTTCCATGGCCTGGATGAATGTACAACAGCGTGATAACTTCTTGTTCCATCTGAAAATAGTGTTGTATTAATTTCACACATAAACAAGGAGCTATGTTTGAGTCAACACATTGCTCCCAGCAAACCTATGATGTTTCTAAATTAGATTCAAGATGACCACTTGGATAAACGTTTAGACTCAGCAGACACACGTAGGCACATAAAAATAGAAGCATTTTCATTTTTAATCTAATCACGAAGAGGTTTTGATTAAAACCAAATTACAAATGTGAAAAAAATATTTGGCTGCAATGTGGCAAGAGATGCGGAATGACCAAAAAGTGGGTAAAATGCATGTGAAAATGTGCAAAACAAGAAATGTGACAAAATTGGATGTGAAAAAGTATGTGACTAAATAAGTGTCATAAAGCACAAGTGACTAAATGAATTTTTGCCACTAAACCTTAAAAAAAGACGTTTTGTTTTTAATTTTATATCTGCAGCTCAGGCATGAAGAGTAACGTGTTTGTAAGCAGATATCTGACACGTGATGTCTGTTTATGCACTGAAGCTGTTTTGGGGGTCGGGGTGAGTACAGTAAAGTGGATGATCTCATGAAGCCATATGTGTGAAGCGTCTGGGAGATTATAGTCTGCAGTTAAAGCTCCTTCGAAGCTTTTTGTTAACGAGGACTGAGGGTCCACAGCTTTACCCCTCCATCTGCCATTCCCCCCCATCGGGCTCCCAGTCCAGTGGGCCGATTAGAGGGTGCAAAGGTCAGAGGCTTGAAACCCGAAACTCAAGGATAAGTAAACTTTGTTTAACTTCTCAGAACTAGGGTTACAGAAGGACAAAGCGCATGCGACGTTGTTGACATTTAGGGAAAATAAAGCAGAGACTCGGTTGTTTTGTAGGCGAGTGGGACGGATAAGAACTCAGCGGATTCTTCAGGAAAGCGGCTTCACAAAGAAGTGGCTCTGTCGTGAGCAAAGGGTCATTTAAAGAAATAAAGGAAGCGTGCTGTATATGGACACAGTGTGAGTGAGGCCTTGTGGACGTTCCTGTTTGTGACCTTCCCACATTTTGGGGGCAGAAGAGGCGATGAAAAGTTTTAAGTAGCCGAGCTGCACGTGTGGGACAGGAAGCCGCGGTGGAAGGCGTCAAAGGTCAGACAGATGCTTGCTGTGTGGACAGTGGACAGGAAGTGGGTCCCATCCTTTTATGGCTCTTCTCTGGTGAACGGTAGCTCGCGGGCCCAGTGATCTCAGATCCGTCAGCTTGTTGGACGCTCAGTTATAAATTGTTGTAGGAAATGATGGGGAACGCTTGTTGGGGATCTCCCCCTGATCTCCTTTGTAAGAACTTCCCAGAGGCCTCGGGAGTCACGCCAAATTGTTGCCTGAGCTGCCTGTGAGGGTATAATACTGTACAAACAAAATGTTACTTTTACATTTTTTAAGAGCTGAAAGTTGCCATCTTCAAATCAGCTTCTACTTGTTTCCAAGGGACATCAGTGATTTTACATTATTTTTTTCAAACTTTGGCTTGGAAATCAAGCCACAGCTGTTATGAGCCCCGCTTTGCATGGCCGGGGTCATATCGTTTTCATACTGTTTATTTTATTATAACCCCTGCTACACGAAGCGGGGGTCATACTGTTCATTTATTTATTTTATTCAGAGATTTTTGTTCAACCACAGCACAGAAACAGCTGCACCAAACAGCATGAAGTTTGGTAGGAATATAGATGTCGCCAACCTGCACTGCGCTAGCAAACGATTTTGTGATAGACCCCATATTTCAAGTGTGGGCACTATTTGAAAAGTTGGTGTCTGGACATATGAAATAGCTCAAAAACTATTCAACATAGGATAACTTTTTAGCTCTGATAAAGGACTGTCATTTCATGACATCATGTGTTTCTATGCAACTGCCACCAAGCAGCGGACAAAAGAATCAAAACACATGACTGAAAATTGTTCTTTCAAGCTTGTTCATCCATCCACACGATCAGATCTTGAGGAAATTTTGCACAGATGTTGTCCTGTCTGACCTACACCAAGAGTCCAACAGCACCATATGCATGTTCATTAACTCCACACGAAAGAGCTTCTACTCAAAATGGTGTCCGTGGATCATTTCTATATTTGAAAAGCATCTACAGTGCATATAGAAGAGATTGGTACATATACAGTATGACAACATGCATGTGAATGTGGTTTGTTTTATCGTCACTCTACTCAAATATACTGCCAAGAACAGTTTTTCAAACAAACAAAAAGTTTGATTGTTTTTCAGCAACAAAATATTTAATTTTTTAATCGCCATTCCAAAGTCTCGTATAAATACCAGAACATCTTAAACAGTTGCAATCTGTGAGTTCTGGTGTGTGAGAGATATACGCTACCCCCTAGTAGTACTCCGCAGTACCCAGAGGTCTATAAAGTACTTGGAAAGATAACTAAGTAAAAGTAAAATTACATGAACGGAAAATGACTTTGGTAAAAATTTCACTGATGAGAAGACTACTCAAGTAAAAGTCATATAACTGTTCACAAAAATTGGGAAAGTAAAAGTAAAATAAACTGTTGAATTTACTGAATCAAAGCCAGGTTGAGTAAATGGAGCAATATATGTATACTCTTTGCTCTGTTTACTCAACTAGGTTTAATGGAGCCAGTTGACATGACTTCGTTGAGAAAATTCAACACTTATTTTTTTTGAGTGCATAAACATCTTTTATGATGAGTTCCAACATATTTGATATGTTACGAGTAACTAGGTGTTACATTTTAAAGTAAAGAAGAAAAAGTATCATTTTTAGCTTTAAAATGTAATGAAATAAAAGTAAAATTACCTATTTCAAAAAATAATTGGTAAAATTACAAATCCTCAAAAAAATTGCTTAAATACTGTAATGAAGTAAATGTACTTAGTTACTATAAATCTCTGGCAGTAACTAATTTGACAGATGAATACAACTAATTAGTCCAGTCTCCTTATAGTTATAGTATAGTTGAATAGTTATAGTAGTTACTGTCAGCTTAAAGCCTTTATGAGATGTCAGTCACTTTATGTATTTATAGCACATAAAAACAACATAAAAACTAATGTATGAGTTTCGCCCACATCGGAACCCTAATAGAAAACCTTTGACAATAAGTCATGACAAAAAATAACATGTTGACCAAGGTGCTTCACAGTTCAGCCAAATGAACAGACAAACAACAAAGACACATAGAAATGTTCAAAAATATGTCAAATTGAGATAAAATACAGAAATACAACATAAAACCATCAGCTCTAAAAGAATCTCCAATCTGCCAGAATCAAAAGCCCAGCAGTAAAGATGGGTCTCAAGCTTGAGTGTAGGAAATGCTATCATGAGAAAAAAGATAAAATAAAAAGGAAGTGAGATACGAAGACTTTTTCAACCCAATGAGGTCATCGAAAGTTTGTGGGCAACAGGGTGTTACATTTTAAAGTCAATAAATACTCAGGACTGCTCACGCTGTGATAATAAAACATGCAAAAAGCTGATCGAAACAGGCGTTGATAGCTTTTGGGTTTTTTTTTGCCAAGATGTGTCAAAGCACTAGTCTAAAAATAAACGTGTAAGAAAAAAAAGGTGTTTTAATGTTTTTGCTAAATGTTTTTTTCCAGAGAAAACATCAGCATAAAAAAAGAAAACCTTACTAAACACCTTCCAAGTCACAGCACAGCTGCTGTCCGTTGCTCTAATTGAGTTGTTCTCACACAAACCAAGAAGAGCCAGCTGAAAGAACACGTATTAAGATAGATGTTTGCTTTAATTGTAGGTCACGTGACTAAATGTTCATTTCCTGTAGAATTAAGTGCTGCAAAAAGACCTTTGAAACCCTTTATTCTTTTTAAATCATTTGACAAACTGAGGTTAAATCCAGTGATGTTTGAGTGAGATTTGTGGAGCCGGGCTGTCTACACTCTGATGTGTGGACGATATTTGAGTCAAAAGACTTTTTTTTTAACAAAACACAAGGGTCATTTAAAGTGCATCACAAAAAATGTGTTATCTTTAGTTACGATCGGCTCTTTGATAGTGGTCAAAATAACCCTGAGCATTCCTTTCCTGTACATTTTTTTGCAGAAGGTGATATTTAAGGTGATGCCATGAAATAGTAGACCATGGGGGTAGATTATCTTTATTTTAAGTTGAGCTTTCTGTTCTAGACATGTTGAAAATCTTTTCTCTGCAACCTTTTATGACACTATTTTTCTCTTTATGGCAACATTTTAAAGTCCCAGGGTTTATATTTCATCGCGTTTGTTTGAAAATTGATTAACTGTGCCTAAAACCGTAGGCTGTGGCGTTTGCTGCACGAGTAGTGACACAATAAGAGGGAGAGCTGAAGGCCTCTGGTTGTTTTTCTAAGAGTCTGACCGTATCATCAAGAGGAAACCTTTACAGATAGACCTTTATGTTTACATTTCACTTCTTCCTGTCTTTGCTCCAACATCCCATTTGATGCTTTGTGTTCTGCTCAGAGGGGCGCGCTTTCTAATGTCTGCAAAAAGACAGAGTACATCACCTTCTAGGTGAAGGAAATGTTTGCATTAACTTATACATACATTGACAGAGCTAAATATGAAACTATTGTTGGGATTATTTAAATTTGGTGGTGATTTATCACATAACTGTCATACACATTATTTAACCTTGCTTAATCATTATTAAATGATTAGTTAACCTTAAAAAATACAATTAATTAGAGGTGATCATACTTAATAATCTATAAATTAACATATTTATTAATGCTTTATCCATAAAGACTAATTACTTCCACAACCAACACACTCATTGTTTATAATAACTCATGAATTAACTATTCTATATAATGTGTAATGTATGTATGTAATCTGGCAGCACATCAAGAGTTAAAGCAGTTGGTAGGAGTTAAGCCTTTTTGTGAACCCTTCTAAGGCAAAGTTGTTGTTTTTTTAGTGTTTGTAGAAAAAAAACCCTGATGGGCCACAAGTTCCTTTCCACCTGTGGAAATCAGACTGAAATCATAGTCGGTTCAAACGTTCACTTACACACTGTGTGAAAGTACATTTATGCATACATTTACACAGTATATAGAATTTTTAAGCATGAATAAACAATGAGCATGTTGGGTTTGGAGGTGATTAAATGAGTTAATGTACAGCTTGAGTATAAATCATCCATAATTAATGTTTTCAAGGCTAACAAACCATTTATTAATGATTAAATAAGGCTAAATAATGTGTAGTTATTGGGATGTGTGCCACTCTTTGTTTCTCCTGCAAATCTGAACAGCTTAAATTAAGTTCCTCCAAACGAGGCATTGACTTTAAGTTGATGGTGGCTTCAATTATCCAAATATTTGCTCTCTGTCAGAAAAAAGAGAATATTTTCCTTCAATATTTCCCTTTTAAAGCTGCAAATCTCAAAAGAGATAATAAAACGTGCATTTTTTTAAAGACATGATTGAATATAGGCAGCTGTTTATGAATTCCTCATTGGAAAAAGGTTTTGTTCCACAACAAGTCTTGCACCCTTGGCACTGTTTGTGTTACCTGTTTATCACCGGGGATGTTTGCGAAGTCCCTTCTGCCGTGTCGGAGGTGTTTTTTTGTGTCTTGCACTAATCTGTGCTGATCTGAAGTTACTTCCTGCCATTGTTGTGTCACATCCCCACTGTCTCCCCTCTTCCTGACAATCTAGTCCCCTCTTTCCTCAGCGAGGAAGCTGGGAGTTTGGAGAGGATACACACTCTGGGGGAGCAGTGTGTGTGTGTGTGTGTGTGTGTGTGTGTGTGTGTGTGTGTGTGTGTGTGTGTGTG
>NW_013952422.1:1678204-1685583 GCF_001266775.1 Austrofundulus limnaeus
TGTGTGTGTGTGTGTGTGTGTGTGTGTGTGTGTGTGTGTGTGTGTGTGTGTGTGTGTGTCCTAACCTTGAAACTCCACCGACAGCTTGTGTTTCAAAAACCAGAGAGTCATTAAAACCTATAAAAGCGTTTACGTTACACGTGAGGGATGAAAGACTCGAACACTTTTAAATCCAGTTTGAGAAGTTCACACGGTTTGAAACAACCTGTTTGTCTCCGTTTCACACAGACGTGCTGAAAACATCAGCTGCATCCAGAAGAAGGAGGCTGATAAACTTTATTTTTCTTTCTTTATGTGGCTCCTGCAGTTTGCAGATTAAGCAAATAAATGAATGGAGCTGCAGAAGAAAACTGAAAACCTCTCTTTAACCTTTCAGTGATACGGATGAATTTAAAACACCAGCTGAAACTACGGTTGTCTGTGCTGAACAAGTGTCCAAACCTCTCTGAGCCTGGAGTCGGGTGTTTCTAACAACGCGGTGTCAATCACTTTCAGGGGGAGATGGTGGGACGGGTAATGACGCCCAAATGGGTCCGAACTTTCTGGGCCTGCTGGGGGTGTTAGCTCTGACAGGATCTGATCATTCAAAGTGAACAGCAGCTTGTTGAAATGCGACAGATAACGTTAAAATATTTGCCGCGAGGATCGGTTTATCAGCCCGGCCTTCAGGTGTTTATACAAGACGAGCTGCATCGTGAATTCTCTGGTTGTTTAGATTGCTTTGATGGGGGGGTGCAGGGGTCTGAGCCATGTGGTCTGACAGCTTAGCACACACATCAAACAACCATCAGACCCCCAACAGCCGACACAAACACCTTAAATAACAAGAACACACACCTTGTCCTCTTTTAGTGTACCCAAAAACCGGGCTGTAAACGTGAAAACACGATCGTGACAGAAGATGAAAGCCTTTAAAATTCTTTGTCTCTGTTTCTGTTCATGTTCTCAGAACCCGGAAATGAACTGACTCATCCCGGATGAATCACTGCCACTCAAAAGACTAGAGGCGGGGGCATGATGTGTTAATGTAGTTAAAGAAAAAAAAGGAAAATATGGACATGCATGGTGTGTGGTTTACAACACGGGGCCACACACGAGAGAACAATAATACGACACACACATGAGGGCCATTAGAAAGAAAAACAAGAGCTGAAGGTTGTGAAAGAAGCGACTCCGACGTGCTGAACCAAGTGATGGATGCTCTCCAGTCGGCTTACAGGAACTTGTCATTCTCAAAAACAAAAACGTGACCTTTTTCTCCCGACAGCTTCGAACATCTCAGCATCACTGAAACACCAACTACATGTCTAGCATATATGTCGAAAAAGAAACTGAGCGGACGATTCAGTTGGACATGCTTTTTTTTGCGGAGACACTCAGAATTAGTCACAGTCGTCTGATTTTCACACACAACAAGCATGAATCACAATAACTGTCAAAAACAGCTCTCTGATGGTAAATGACGGTGCAAGTGGAGGGGACGAGAATAAATCCTCGTTTCATAATCGGAGGAAGAAGGAGATGACTAAAGAGAAGGAAGGAGGAAGATGGAAGGGGTGGGGGGAAGGGATTAGACGTTGAGTGATACAGTAGTTGTGTCTAAAAGGTCGATGCCCCGGCGCCACTGCTGCCACTCTGCTGAGAGACGTGTCGGGGCTGAAGACTGAAGCGTCCCATCTGGAGCGGAGAAACAAAAGCAGAGAGGAACAGTGTTGGTTTTCCACTTTAATGAGACTTTAATGTTTAAAAAAGTCAACTTATGGCATGCTACTTTGTAAGCTAATAATACAATCTGAATTTTGTTGAAAAGTTGTTGAATACGATAGAAAATGTGCAACATTTGCTTTCAAAATGTAAAAATTGCGTCTAAAAGAGCGACAGAAAAAAAGCTAATTTCCATTTTTTTGAGATCTGGTGTCTGGTGACAATTCAGGTCATTTTTATATTCATTCAACCATTAAAATTATACTTTTGTTCTGAAGTGGGGTTTAGAGAAGTAGTTATGAGTAGTCAGTATCTTACCTGCAATAGATGATAGCAGTTTGAGCAATCTCAGTTTGGGGAAAAAAAATGAACAGCTACTCAGCGCAGGAGCCATTTAAGACTGGACGCGGCACAAATCAAAACTTTTAGGTTTGAAGAAACATAATGAGATTTTTCACGTCGTGTCATCGCTAATGCTGTTCGCTAATGTTGCCTGGTTGCCTGGTTAAAGAACGGTGAATAAAAAAAATAATAACAATAAATGTTTCCCCATGGGGATACTAAAAGAGTCTATGGGTCTCCTGAGAAAACAAATGGGAAAGAGCTGTTGTGCAATTGGCTGTACAAAAGGATTTGACAAACATTTGTGACTATCTCGTGTAAAAAAAAACAATCAAAAAGTGAACCCAAACATAAAAACTAAACTGACTTGATGCCGCGGGCTTTTTGTCGCAGGCATGTCGCTGCGTAACTTCTGTGAGCTCCACTAAACGTGTGCACCGGAGCTGCTGAAGGTTTCTGCTGACGATCAGCTGAGTTGTTCAGTCTTTTAAACAAACACTGCTCTCTCTGTAAGACTCAAAACATCCTTTCATCACCCAGGAAAAACACGTGTTGTCCTCGCTTTCCTTATCCCCCGTTTGTTTTCTGTCTGTTGTCGTTTCGGGATCAGAACCACGCAATTATGTTATTCAGCTGGGAAAATCGTGGCAAAACAAACCGTCGCCTGATGGAAAAGTAATGAGGTGTAAAATTATTTTATGTTTGCTTGAACTGCTGGGGAAAAAGTGTAGTTTTTCAGTTGTTTTAGACCAGGGGTGAGGAATTAATGTTCCCACAGGGCCTCATGAGGAACTGGGACGGTAACAGACAGACGGACCAGCAGGTTCAGCTTATTTCTGCCAAACTGAGCATTTTATAATTAGTCATAAATACATTTTTTGTTAGCTGCATGTGTAGAAATTGCAACTCTGCTATAGAAATCTGGAAAATGAAACTATTAAACTTAATAAACTTAGCAGAAAATGTACGGTCATTTGTGTTTTCTTTGTTGTGACAATATTTTTGGCAATTTGTTAGGGAAACACATTTGTGGGTTCAGCAGAAGAGTATAAATCCTTTTTGCCAATACCAGTGATTTTAATTCTTAAAAACATTTTGTTATTTTACAAACTGAATGCATGCACAGCTTTGCCACTGGCGCCTTTAGGTAAACATTTAGAAATACAGATTTTGTTCAAAACTACATTTTGTTTCAGTTTAACCTTTATTTTTTTGTGCATGCACAGACATGACGTCCACCGTTACCAGCAGAGACTCCTGGCTGCCTGCACACACCAGAGGGCCTGAAGTAAACACAACACTTGACTTCAAAATAAAAGCACAGAACGAGCCAAGCTCCACCACTCTGGTATTAGGCGCAGAATTTAACTTTTTTTTCTATAATTAATAGCGTTTATGGTTTCAATGAGTTGTTTTTTTTTAGCATTTTTATTCATGATATTTTCAAAAAAATGTTTATATCATGTATAATGCAATGAAATACATTTGGGCCTGTTGTATCATGGACAAACTTCAGGGAAACCCCTTTGGGCTTAAAAGGCTAAAAATAGTAAAATGTGGAGTTTTTGTACAGAAAAATCTATATTTGATTCATGGTCCTCAGAGGCTGGATGAGAATAGATATACTGTAGCTAGAAATGTCTGTTTTAGGTTTCTGAGGCCTCGTGAGTCATTTTGATCCAAAGGGAGTCAGAGGGTTATTTCAGGTTACATTATTAGTCATGTTTTTTTTTTGTTTTGTTTTATTTTGTTTTTCTACATTAGATTTTTTTGTTTTTGTCATTTTAAACATTTATGCTAAGTAATGTCACATTAATTTGTACGTTTTTTGTTTGTTTGCCTTAAAAAAAACAGAAAATTGAACAAAATGCGCTATAGTTACTGGAGTTTTGACAGTAGTTTATGTTAGAACAAAAACTATAGAAGTGTTTTCAACAAAAAGAAAACCTTATATTTTCTTGTTTCTTTCCATTAGGTGCTTCTGCATGTTTGAACATGCACAGGCAAAACAAAACAAAAGAACAAAAAAGTCAAATGAAAGTCACCAGTTTCCTTTTGTGAACAACATAAAAGTGAGTGCTCAGGTCTCAGCTGAGATCTAAATGACTTCATGAAACTTGTCTGGACTTTAAGCTGCTTTTGAATGAGTTAAAAAAGGTGTGTTTCTGAATTACTTGAACCTTACAAACATATTTTTGTTTGCACAGTGAAAAAAAAAAAATTCCATTCTAATCTTACTTGTTTAAGCGTTGCTTCCCTCTGTGTTTTGCAGCGAACCAAATGAATGAAGAGTCGAGTGGAAGTGGCGCTGACAGGAGGAGGGCAGTGGGAGGGGAGGGGTTGACATGGGAGGGGGCAAGCTGGTTATATAAGGGTGTGCAGATTTCACACAACAGACTACAGTGCTGTCAGCTGCTGTGAAACCATCTCCCCCCCAGCTAAACATTTCATTTTTTTTCTTCAGCTTAAGGATAAGAGAAGAAGAAGAATGGAGATGTCGACAACTGAGAGTCCTTATGATTACTACGAGTACGAGGAGACAGAGAACTCCTCTATGTGCGACTACTCAGAGTGGGCCCCATCCTACTCTGTCATCCCGGTGCTCTACATGCTCATCTTCATCCTGGGCCTGTCTGGAAACGGGGTGGTCATCTTCACCGTGTGGAGGGCTCAAGGCAAGCGTCGAGCCGCCGACATCTACATCGGCAACCTGGCCCTGGCCGACCTGACCTTCGTGGTGACTCTGCCTCTGTGGGCCGTCTACACGGCCATGCACTACCACTGGCCCTTCGGAGTGGTGCTGTGCAAGATCAGCAGCTACGTGGTGCTCCTCAACATGTACGCCAGCGTCTTCTGCCTCACCTGCATGAGCTTCGACCGGTACCTGGCCATCGTCCACTCCCTGTCCAGCACCCAGCTGCGCACCCGGAGCCACATTCACGCCTCGCTGACCGCCATCTGGCTGCTCTCCGGCCTCCTGGCCGCCCCGACTCTCGTCTTTCGCGCGACCAAGCAGGACTTCGAAAACAACCGCACGTCGTGTGCCATGGACTTCGCCCCGGTCGTGACCAAGAAGGATCAGGAGAACCTGTGGATCGCCGGCCTCAGCCTCTCCTCTTCGGCTCTCGGCTTCCTCCTTCCGTTCTTGGCGATGATGGTGTGCTACTGCTTCATCGGCTGCACCGTCACCCGCCACTTCAACACGCTGCGCAAAGAGGACCAACGCAAGAGGAGGCTGCTGAAGATCATCACCACGCTCGTGGTGGTGTTCGCCGCCTGCTGGCTGCCCTTCCACATCGTGAAGAGTGCCGACGCCCTGTCCTACCTGAACCTGTTCCCCGTCACCTGCGACTTCCTGCGCTTCCTGCTGCTGGCTCATCCCTACGCCACCTGCCTGGCCTACGTCAACAGCTGCCTCAACCCCTTCCTGTACGCCTTCTTCGACCAGCGCTTCAGGTCCCAGTGCCTGTGCCTCCTCAGGCAGGAGAAGTTCCTGCACGCCAGCCCCCACAACTCGATGTCCTCGCAGAAGACGGAGGCTCAGTCTCTGGCCACGAAGGTGTGACTACGGCTGGGGAGGGGGGTGAACAATGCAGAAGGGAGCAGGTGAAACAAAACTTTGTTGTCCGCCGTGCCTGCTTGGCCAGTTTCAGGGTGTCACCTCTTTCCCCTCACCCCTCAGCCCTTTTGACTCCATGGATGGAAGAGGACTGAAGGTTTTGGGGGTTGAATCACTCAGAAAGTAGCAGAAACCTTTTTTCGTGTTGGTGCGGTGGGGGGGAAAGGTGGACTATGAAGTTCTCTTGGTTCTCCTGTGGACATCATGCAACGTGCTGAACTCTGAGCTCCTGAGTTACTTGTAAATTTGCCACTCCTGGTCTTGTTTTCACGAGCGAGCTCTGGAAGTGCCACTTCTACCGCAGACTCCGCAGATCAGACCGGTATCTGCAGCGCAGCTGGCAGTTCTCCGTGTGTGTGTGTGTATACGTGTGTGTGTGTGCGAGCGAAGGAGGGGTGTGCCAGTTGGTTTGGGGTGTTGGAGTCAGATAAGACTGTAAACCCTGCGTGTGTGTAAGAGGAGGGAGGTTGGGGGGGTCAGACAGACAGACAGACAGATGGCAGCTGACAAATGTTTTCAGGTTGGAGGAAGGACCAGTTAAAGGTGACTGTTTTAACAGTTTGTCTGTGTGAGAAGGAATGTGTGTGTGAGAGAGACATGTGGTTTCTGACAAATTATTTTGTAAATACACATTATTTTGAACTCATGTGAATAATTTGTATTAAAAAAAGGTGCTTTGAAGAAACAAACGCTCTCTGGTGTCTCTTTTTTTTCTTGTTAAGTCTTACTGGAATGTCTTCTGTCCTGTCGGGTGAACACGCTTCTTCCTGTTGGGTCGTTGCTGAGCGAGGGCAGTCTCCCTCCCCATTGTGTTTGGCCAGGCTGAAATCAAAGCATATGTCTGCAGGAAATGCACGTTGGACTTCTGTTTCCCCTCTTCTCCCAACAGTTTCACTCACACAAACAATCACTGGGGGACGAAAGAGTTTAAATTTAAACTGAGCGCTGATCACAACACTCCAAACCCATCCTTTAGGCCCTCGGTTACAACAAATCTGTAGAATGACTAACCAATTTCGACTGTAATAAGCTTTTTATCAGCAACAGCATGGAGACAGAGGGATTGGACTAATCCCTCTGGTTGGTGATTTGTAGTGGGCGTTGACTTTTTGTTCCTTTTGTAATACCTGTAATGGAGCGTGGCTTTGTCCAAACTGTTTCAAAGAGGCCTTCTGGGGGCCGATTGTTTACATACAGCCTATAGGAAGTCTCTGCAGAGGGAAAACCCTCAGATGAAGCTCTGATTTCAGACAAATGAAAACATCTTTGTCAGCTGGAAAGAAAGAACTTGGACAGCTGCAGCTGCAGTCATTCTGAACGTTTCATTTCTGTCACCGCCCTTTGTGTTCTTGTCTAAATGTGTTCAAAATCATACAGGCAGTGGTGGGCACAGTTCCCCTAAAGCATTAATAGGGGAACTAATTTCCTGATTAGTGCTTTAGGGCTTTTGCTCATTTTAAAATTTATAAGTGGATTAGCACTTGCTAAATTTATAGGCTAAATTTAGAAGCACTAACTGAGGTCTATAATGTTATTGATCAACGTTAATAAGGTGCACAAAAGAGCGTTATCAAAGATCCTTCCTCCCAGCAGCTGTCAGACTATTACCAGCACCATGCACAAAAATCACAATAAGTGTTTACAAAAATCACAATAAGTGTTTACAAAAATCACAATAAGTGTTTACAAAAATCACAATAAGTGTTTACAAAAA
>NW_013952422.1:1685936-1687415 GCF_001266775.1 Austrofundulus limnaeus
GTTTAAACTAGTGAGAAAAATGTTTGCTGACTTACCTCAATGAGCTTTCTCAGGTTAGATGGTGAGTTGTGGAATACTTGGTAAACCCGTGGTAAACAGAGAAGACATTTGAACTGATACGTATTATTTTTAAGTCCTAAAACCTCGAACATTGAACTGAGATGTGGCCATGGGTGTGCTGGTTTCTCTCCTTGCGTTTCCTCAATGGTCTCCATTGCATCTTCTTCTTTTGTCTGGTTCTGCTTGAAATGAAAGTAAAGTGATGGAAGCGCGCGCTCCGCTACCGAGAGTTAACGAGTGTGACGTAGGCTATAAGCTACGCATGTGATTGGTTACCTTTGTGACGAACACAGCTTGTGGCCAATTGCATTTCACGAAAAGAAAAACCGGAACAACAGATTTTTTTCTTTTCTTTTTTTTTTTACAGCGGATTATAATATGCTGATCAGTGTTGCCAGGTGTACGATAATTATCGTATTTGTACGATAATTTGGCCCTCTGTACGATGTACGATCAATAATCCCAAAAATCCCATAATGTACGATAATTTGACCGCTTCAGAGTATGACGTAATCGACCCGACACGCTGCTCGCTGACATGAGAGGCGACGGGTTGTGGAGCACAGCGGTGCTGATTTAGCGACTTTCTCGCCATATTTACAGATTTTTCAGACCCTCTAGAGACTGTTCAGAAAAGTGACTAATGAAAATCTAGCGACTCTCTTTCTGGTGTTATTGAGACTTATAGAGACTCTGCCGTGAACACATTTCTCCACTGTGCTCCTGAGAGCTCCTCCTCCCCGGTCCCAGAGCACCGACAGGAGGCTTCTTCACGCTGCGTCTCTCTCCCTGCTGCAGGTAGATATCCATCCCATCCAGACTTGATGCTGACTGATCCATGATGGGATGTTAATAAAACATTTATATGGTTAAAATAGATCCCTTTGCCAGTCCCAATAGAAAGGAGGGTTAGAGCTGTGACAGTAAAATAAAACAAATATATATATTAATCTATCTAGGAGCAACAGAAGAAACTTTTTTTGTTCTCTTGACAAAGCCTACTACTGTCTSTAAAGAGAAGGCTGGCTGCCGTTTTTAACCCTTTTAAAACTCTACTTCCTACCAAAGAATCAAATGTCCAATGTGACACAAAAAGGATGATTCATATATTGAGTTGAATGTAGAATCTGTCTCTAAAATAGTTATGAAAGTGTTTATTTATGTAGTTTAAAATATGTTTAACAACATGCAAACCAGAATGCAGGAAACAGCACCTACTTCATTCAAAATGTTCTGGGGGAGAACCCCCCCTCCCACATTGGGTTATGATGGCAACTAGTAGCAGCAAAGATAAATACAGTATAATTGTACTTATGTGAAATAAATAATAACTGTAAAATCAAAAAGAAAAGGTGGGACTGAGAAGATGAGGAGTATAAGCAACATTTACATTTAATAAACATCCAGGTGTCACCCTAT
>NW_013952422.1:1688095-1697461 GCF_001266775.1 Austrofundulus limnaeus
ATTTTGAGCTGCTGATACGATAATTCAACATTTCCCACCTGGCAACACTGATGCTGATCTAAAAGGAACAAGTAACGACAAGCTTCCTAGAAATGTAGTGGAGTAAAAAGTACAATATTTGTCTTTGAAATGTAGTGGAGTAAAAGTAAAAAGTTCCCAAATAAATAACTACTCAAGTAAAGTAAAGATACTCAAAAAATGTACTTTACAGTAATAAAGTAAAAGTACTTTGTTACTGTCCACCACTGCCTAAATGTTTGAGTTAGTGCTTTAGGGCTAGTGGAACTAATTTTTAGACTAGTGCTGCCCACCACTGCCTACAGGATTCTGTAATTCTTAAAGTCAGAAACTCAAAACTGTAGCACCAAAAATGCCACAAACACTGAACTTCCATCTAACAGGTTTTGTAATTTTTTTAACAAGATGATTGTCACATTATCCTCCACCTGTCACCTTTAAAGGCAGAGCCTGCCCTGAAAGATAATCTGGACAGATTATTTCCGTTTCTTTTCAAGTTTTATGAATTTTATACGGTCGCGTTACGCAGATTTCACGGCACATCGAGGATGTGTGATTGACGCCCTTTGATCGTGCGTGAGCGGAGTGTTTGTTCAAACATGATCCGACAAATATTTCAACTCCTCTGTAATTAGCAAATGTGAAAAATGGGGCATGTGAGTGCAAACAGGATCGGGTGAAAAGGAAAACCTCTTTCTTTTTTTATTTCCTCTTAAAAATAAACAACTACACTGTAAAAAATGAAATGTTGGATTTACTTAACCATGTTTTGTGACCTGGTTCCACTTAACTGAGTTGAGTAAATTCAAAGCGATATACCAGTTTTTTAACCAAAGAACATGAGTATGTTGCTTTGAATTTACTCAACTCAGTTAAGTGGAACCAGGTCACATAACATGGTTAAGTAAATCCAACATTTCATTTTTAGAGTGTAGAAGAGCAAGAGTTTTCTGGAAATGATTTGCTAAGCATGATTTGTCATTTCACTTATGCCCCAGCCCCACAGTAAACATCAACTATGTTTATTACAGAGACAACAGGATATTCTGGAAACGTCTGCATGAAGCTAACAGACAGCAGCAGTGTGGTCTGAAGAAAAACGAAGTAGTTAAAATAACAGACTGTAAACACATACTGCTAATTACATCTATAATTATTATGTAGACGCTTCATTTAAATCATGAAACATTATAATTATTTCCACTGGCATGAAACCTTAGTTTAAGCTACATGTTTACATGATATTAACATGTCCTGAACATAGAAGGAACTCCACCAAGAGAAGTGAAGCTGTGAGGAAACAGCAGAACCTTGTAGAATTGTAGGGTTTATTTTATTATGTAGCACGTTAAAAAAAATCTTATTCCACCACCATCTTTTACACATCTGTACCTCTTGTTTTGTGAAATATAGTGAAATTTTATGTATAAATACTTAAAGGTCATAAAGAAATAAAAAGTGTTAAGGAATAAATGACTTTTATAGTCAATGCATTACTAAATATTAGGATGCTCCGATACCAGTTTTTCACAAACCGAGTACAAGTATTTCAGTTTGGGTACTCGCTGATAGTATCAAAATCGAGTATCATATATGAGGTGTTACATGGTGCAGAGGATATTTTATGATACGTATCATAGGCTGAAAAAGTTTGGAGTGACATTAATTTGAAAAAACCTAGGAAGATTTTTTCACTGAGAAATTCCAAGTAAAATATACAAGCGGTATTCTTTTTTTTTTTCTTTTTTTGCCACTTCAGTAGAAAGCAGAACTGAAAATTAGTTTCTTAGTTTCTTCATCATCAGTGACTTTTTTAAGAAGAAACAGAAAGAAAAGGAAAAAAGTGAAATGTAATGAGAAAGAGTGAAAGAGAAATGAGAAGATATGTGAAATATTGAGAAAACACAAGACAACACACCCGACATCTTGGCTGCACAACTACATAAACAGAGATAACAGAACCACAGCAGCAAAAATGTACATCTATATAAATGTAATGATTATAGCCTTGCTATAATGTGTTTTCGGAAAACAAGAAAAAACTATTTTTTTAGCAAGCATATTGGAATTTTTATTAATATTGTAACAGAAAGTTAAATGAGATGTGTGAACAAGTGTCCAAAAAAAGTAAGACACAACACTGATTGCATAACAAATAAAACTGACTTAGGCAGAAAATTCCTTGACTTAGGCAAATTTTCTCTAACATATAACACAACAATAACCTAACTAACGTTGGTTTACTCTCCTAAACATAACCAAGTTGTGTTACTTTTCTAACTTTTAGCAAGTTGTTTTAAATTTTAATCTTAAAAAGGTTGTTGTACCTGTCTAACCTTAATCAAAGTCCGGCTCAGGTGCTGTGTTAACTTGTTTTCACACCGTCTACTGATGAGGGAAGTGATCGTAGTAAACTTCGAACAGCATGCCTAAAAAGGACAAACAGGTAATCTTAAATATTGTGATGGTATTTTCACTCTGTTGGCGTTTTAAGGGGTTCTAAACAGAGAGCTTCACTGGGCAGTGTGATGCCAATGATGAAGCTCATTCTAACTAAAATCCCTGAGTTTCTATGTGATGGAAATAAATGGAACAAGCTGACAAATTTCAGCGGCATACCTCAGCTTGTTGGTTATCATATCATTGGATGACAATAAGCCTCAGTTATTGTGTTGTTTTAGCACAGGCTTGCCCTCGGGCCCAGTTTACGTTAGAAACGCGTCCTGCTGACACAAATCAGAACCTAATAAACCAGGTCGAGCAGAAAATAGACAAAGGATGTGTGCACACGTTTCTCCTCTGCCCTAACAATAGAGGCTGAGCACCTCAGCCGGCAGACCGGACCTTGACGCCTGGCCCGACCCTGACAGGGAAGGATGAGATGCTGACCCCAGAAGAGTCTTGGAGGACCCTCGGCTTCCTGCCACACAGCCGTCCTTCCCCCCCACCCAACTCCCGAACGCCTCCCTTCACCCTCCCTGGAGAACAACAACTAACCTCACGGACTGGAAGGGAGCCAGCAGGCCTGGCAGGAAGGGTAGATGGAGGGTGGTCATGGTCGTGGTTCCTGATCGGGGTATCCTGTCTTTCAGAGGCATTTCTCTGCTTCAGCGGCTTTCAGCAGGAGATGCAAAAGTCTTAAAATACAAAATGCTTCCATCATAAACTCATCTGCAATGACAAAAAGAAAAAAAAAAACAGCACACTACATGACATGTGACCAAGACACTTCACTGTAAACCCTAAATCCCACGTGTCAAACTCAGACGAGGCCCGCCAGCTAACATAAAATAATAATATAATATATAATAATTTACATAAAATTTGTTTCTAATATCAATGGTAAACTAAATTTATGATTTAATGCAACAAAATAAATTGAAAGGTGAAAGATAACATCCTGCCCCTGAGCTGTCTGAAAATAAGCTGCTTTAAAGTCAGCATCTGCCATATCTGCCATAATGCATAGCTACTCACTACAAACTCATCAGCGAGGAAAACTTTATTAGTTTTACTTTTAATAATGTTTCTGTTTTTATTTCAGATTTAGTCAGTCATACACTTAGTTCTTATCAGTGTTTAAAAGAGGACGTGTTAAAACACTGTTTAGTCAAACGTCAAAGTTAACTACAACTGGCCCTTCGAGGTCGCTGATGTGGTCCTCGGTGAAAATGAGTTTGACACCCCTGCAATATGTTCGCTAAACAGACAAATCCGAGGAGTACTCCCTCTCCTCCTCCTGTGTTTTCCTTATAGATGGCAGATCTTTTCAAAGGCGCTCACACAACGGAGCCATCGTTAGTGGGGACACGTCGTTTCCGAAGTAGCGGAAGAGCCCAAGCTTCGGTTGTTCTCCGGATCTTAGGCTGGAGAAGATCGCCCTCTTCAATGAGCACAGAGACTCCCTTCATTCTCTCCTCTATCCTCTCCTTTGTGCATCCTTCCCTCCCTCAGGTCTAAATGGAGGCCCTGTCATCGGAGACAGGTCGGAACTAGTTTAGAGGCCTCAGCTGCACCGACTTCAGTTTTACAGGTAAACGAGCCTCAGAGCTAACGAGACGTTACATCAGAACATCCAGGGAGGTCATGTGTGCCGTTTTCTTTGACTCAATTCATGGCTGAGACGTATTTGATCCATGTACGCAGATTTAAAGATGCAGCATGTGATTTAAAAAGCAAATAAAGACTTCTGCAGCTGCACATTGTGTTTGTGCATCTCTGCACGGATGTATTTAAACTACTAGTGTTGCAGGGGTGTGAATCTGTTTGCACGAACAAATAGGCGTTTATACAGTCACACTGCGGGAACTCAACTTCCTTCTGAGGACATAATGTCTTTCTTATGTCAGTCATCAGTTACAAAATGAGGACTTAAGGTCAGGCAGGAGCTGTTGGTGGAGAGGGCCAGAGTTTTGTTCAGGCATGTGTTCAGACATACCATGGTTTCCTTTATAGGACTGCTTTTATTCCCATAAAACAAAAGATGTCGCTTTGTGGGAAAACTTACCTAATAAAAGCAGAGTATTTTTAACACATAAAATATCAAAGCCAACATTCTCCATTAACAATTTATAGTAAAGTCCTTTTTATTTCGAAGTTATTACAGTTACACAGTTTTCAGTGTTTGTGTTCTGCATGTTTTAAACCACAGAACTCTGGAGGCAAATTCTTGTTTTAAACTCACATTTAAAGTGCAAACACAAAAACTTTGTTCTTTCGCATTACAGGAGATGCAACCTCCTGTTAAATTTTTATTAAAGAAATATAACCTGACATGCTTTCCAAATGTCTTAAAAATCAGACGTCAAATTACTTAAAAAGAATAACAAACACCAACCTCCTATCAATAAACTAAAGCTCGGGCATTATAAACTTTTATTCAGTGCAACATAGTTCATAGTGCAACAGGCTTTCTTTCTCAGCTTAACAATTTTTTTATTTAAAATATATTTTATTTTAACTCAAGTCCCTTTGGAATTTTAAACGTCTCGAGGCATCATCAAAACCATAAATGAAAGTTGAACTTTCTAACGTTCACAGATGTGAAGTTCCTTTTTTTTTAAATAAAAGCTCTTTGTTCACTTTCCAAAGAAACAGCACAATGTCAGCTGTGAGGCAGCTGTTACAGTTGTTTCACTACACCAGGTTTAGCCATAACACCCATCAGTTTGAGGTCATGGACATTAAATAAAACTATAAAAACTTCAAACTTCAAAAAAAAAATGCATTGGAATTTTAAAAAAGAAAACAGTTTGCAGATAATGCTAAAAATGCACAGGTGACTTTTTGAAACAGTACATCTTCTACAGAGATTGAAATAAAAAAAATTGAAGCCCACTGCAAACAACAACTCAAGAATCATATATTTCCCAAAGGTAACAGAATGTTCTGAGAGTGTGAGAAACTTGATGAGAGCAAATTACAGGCCATGATATGTAGACAAGTATTGTTGTTTTATATATAGGCAAAAAAATAATAATAATAACATGAATGCAAGTTGTATTGCAAGCCATGCAAGAGAATCTGCTAAATGCTGAAAGATCAGTACAATAAAACAGTGGATTATGATTTACCAAATGAAATATTGGACAAAAATCTAACTAAAAAACGGATCGTTCATTATATAGTTGTGCCGCATTTGTGATAAGAGATAAAAAATTATGGTTGGAGGTGTTTTTATCTTTCTGTTAGCTTTGTTAGTTAGTGAGCTATTTTTATTGTTGTCAGCTAAATTTTGGTATTTTCTAATGTTAATATGTGGTGAATTACATTAATTGGAGAACTGCACCAATTAATTGGTAACTTGATATCTTTAAGTCAAAAACAGAAGCGAAAGATGGGCAGTAGTGACATCTAGTGTTATCACTGGAATAATTCTGTGCGCGGAACTGTTTTACGGAGCTGTTGTAACAGTCGGAACTATTAAACAGACGGAGCTGCTAAGACCTTAAACGTCGGTCCTCGGCTATTTTTTTTTATTATTATTATTATTTTCTCCACAGCATGGTGTCCCAAAGACAGGCCCGGGTGTGGAGGTACGTGGAGGAAGGGAGTCTTTTAAAACTCAAATCGTACCTACGGAAGCGCCGGGACCTGGATGTGAACTTCACCCGGGGCAAGAAGCAGAGGAGCCCGCTGCATCTGGCCTGCTCGCTGGGAGACGACGCTGTTCTGCGGTTGCTGCTTAAACACGGAGCCGATGTTCTTCAGCAGGACCGGAGGGGAGACACGGCGCTTCACATCGCAGCCAACAAGGCCTTGAAACACGGGAAAACAGGTGAGGAACAAGAAGCGGTATTAGACCGATTTATTTACAAAGTTTTGTTACTTATTACGCCTCTGTTTTCTTCTAGTTTATGATGATTTGGTTGTGCCTCTTATAAAGTCATGTCCTGAAGCTTTAAATGCTCCAAACAGAGCTGGAGTCACACCGCAAGACCTGCTGAACTGGCTGAGACATTCAGAGGTAAACTACCTTTAAAAATGAATAATTATATAGATAAGGTAAGCGGTAGTTTTAAAGCTCTTTGACATTTCATAAATGTAACTGAGGATCATTTTGGGGAACAAACAAATGTAAATTAGACTACAAGTTTGTGATTTAGATTGCGTTTATAGGTACTAAAAATGACCCTCAATGGGTTTTTTTTGGCAGCATCACAACAAACATGGCAGCAAATTTAAATGTGACTAGATTCATTTTCTAAGGATTAAAATAAAATTGTTTGTTGACATTTATGTGTATTTCCTTTCGCTTTCTCCAGGCCACAGACACGAACTGTCCACCTGAGACAGACCCTGAGAAGGAGTGGCAGGAAAAGCTGTTTGGTGAATGCGTGGATGAATGTTTTGAGACCTTCGGAGCATATGATGGTAAACCTTGAGCTCTTTATTGTTTAATTTCATTCGGCCTTTCTCTACTCGATTTTTACGACAGCTGCTTGCTTTCTTTCACAGCTGATGATTATCTGCCAGTTGATGACGACGAGGAAGACTTTGGGGACTGGGTTGATCGCATCAGAAGAGAGTACTTGAATAAAAAACATGCTGAAGCTCAAAGGCTGGCAAGGTCGTCGTCTAGTTGGAAGAAAGAAAGCAGTAAACAAAAGAGAAAAGAAGGAATGGAAACACACAAAGAGCTGCTCCGAAGACTGCAGAAGGAACACGAGGAGTACCTGGCCCGAGCTGTGCGGAAAGAAGAGGAGACTCGGCAGGGAAAGAAGCGTCGGTACGAGGAGAGGTGCGCCGCCACGTTTAACAGCGCTTCTGCATCCGGCAGCTCAAAACTGAGGTACGGCGACATCCCCTGGCCGGCTGCCAGAGGCACAGTCCAGGAGATGGTGGACGTGATGCTGCACGGAGTCGACCGAAAGGATGCGGCGGCCTTTCGCAAAGCCGTGCGGAAACAACAAACTCTGTGGCACCCAGATAAATTTGCTCAGCGATGCGAAGCTCGGTTAGATGAGAAGGACAAACAGCGGATTCTGGATACAGTGACAGCTCTGTCACAGGAGCTCAACAAGCTGGCTCAGAGTCTGAGGACATAAAAAACTTCATATGCTCTGCTGAAAATGAGCCTATTAAGACTCACTCTTAATTCTCTTATTTTTTAAATGCCTAGATGTCTGTGTTTGGAGTAATTTATACTGAAAGCTATTGTTCTTGGAAGGCTTGTTTAAAAAAAAAAAAGAGCAGAGAGTGCAAGTTGCATTACGTTGCATACAAATTAAGTGGGATGAGCTCCTCTGAATGCAAACAAAAACGCACTGAGTTTGTATGTGTTGTCAAATAAATGATCTCAGTTGTGCAGGACGCAGTATAAATTGACATTTGTTTAATTTCTGCATACAGCAAAAAGATGCCCTCAGGTTCTGCTATATCTTCAACACATATTATTATTATTATTTTTTTTTTTTTTGAGGTTCCTTTATGCTTTTCCTAAACCAGATATGACGCTTTTGGTTGAACAATATGCTTAAAATAGATTTATTGAAATTGAAAATTCTGAAATGCGGGTCCACATTCATTGTAAACAAAGCACTCGGCTGAATTCATGGAAAACCACGTGGAAGCTTGAGTCACGTGACTGACCTATATTAGGCTGGCCAGTCTGCAGGGGAACAAATGTGCTCAGTAACATATGACCTGTTTCCTATTGCTTTCAGTTTTTTCTGTAGGCAAACAAATGCAAATGGTAGTTTGCATCCAGTTACAATTTTAATTTTAAAAGCACATTTTCTATTGATAAAATAAAATTATAAAATAATGTGCAAACTTAGTTTATTTGTGTTCTTTTAAGACAATCTTTATGACTTTGCAATGATTACCTTTAAAATTAGAAGGAAAAAATGCAGCATTTGTTGAGTCATGTCTTTATTAAAATGCTACATATGCTATTTGCTTCCTACGAAAGATTAGAGCCACTGAAAATAAAAAAGATAATTCTGAGATTAAAGTCAGAATTCTTTTTTTTTCCTCCAGTGGACCTAATCCTCTGTCATAGCTTCTATTACTAATTGCATTGTAAAATAATTACAAGCATTATTTAACGCAGAAATAAATTTCTTTAAAAGAAAAACACCTGGAGATTTGTTAAAGATGATAGAAAACTAGTTGCCAGGTTTGAGGAAAAACCTCTTAGAAAAATGGGAAAGACTCGCGCGTATCTTACAATAAAACAAAGCAAATAACACTCCTTTAAGATTTATCTTTTGTCATTTTTTTATATTTAAAACAAAATTAACTCATGTCAGATTCACGACGCATGAAAACAAATAGGTTTTCATTTATATTTAACTGATTTTAGGTGTGCCCCTTTTATTTAATTTTTACTACATCACCGAGACCAACTGGTTCAGCATCGAGTAAAGTTATGTCAGCTATAAAGAATGTTTTCTCACTTAATTGCTTATTGAGTGTTTTTATAGCCACACAATCTGCGCGCTACATCAGTGATCGTTTAGGGGGAGGTGAGTCATATATGGCAACCCGCGGACAAACGCGTGTCAATCGCGCGATTAAAGGCCGATCTATGGCAAGCCGTTGGAGCCATAAATCGCCCCAAATCGCCGCAAATCCACGCCCGATTTATGGCCCCAACGGCTTGCCATAGCATGAAGCCAAATCTGACCGCGCGCGCGGCTTTATTTGTCACCACGAGCCGCAGATGCTAGCTTCACTTGTCAACATGGCGGGCCGATAATTCATCTGTTTTTAGAGTTAGCTTGTTGCTCATTTACAGACAGCGTTGCGTGGTGATTTATTTATTTATTTATTTATTTATTTATTTATTTATTTATTTATTTATTTATTTATTTATTTCCGGTGCCGTTACGGCAGGTGTAACAA
>NW_013952422.1:1699488-1702208 GCF_001266775.1 Austrofundulus limnaeus
TATCTATCTATCTATCTATCTATCTATCTATCTATCTATCTATCTATCTATCTATCTATCTATCTATCTATCTATCTATCTATCATGTTTAAGCATACAGTAGAATAAAGGTCTTATAACGTAATTTAAATATGCAAAGGCTGGTAAATTGTGTTTCCACGTATATTTGCTGCAGCCTCCCTGACTTGTGTTGCTCCTCTGGTTTCAGCTCAACCCAAGTGTCAGCTCGTTCCAGCGGCGCTTCGTCAGCGAAATCAAGAGATGCGAGGAGATGGAGAGGATTCTGGGTAAGAACCCCTCCACCTGGGCTGCGAGCGCGCACCCTTTAAATATTCGTTTTGTTTGGGGGAAAAACCGGTGGTTGCCTTGATGATTGGGTTTCAGTCGAATTGTTACCCTGGAGATGGGGAGATTTCGCGCTCGTGTAGTCGTTATCTTGAAAACTTGCTCTCGGTTGTTGTTGTTTTTGGGAGTAGGTTACCTTCTGAGAGAGATCCAGAAGGCTAAAATAGCTGTTCCAGAGGAGGACGAGAGCCCATTGGCTCCTCCGCCCAGACAAGTCCTCGAGATTATGGTAAGTGCTCGAAAAGTGCCTCTTTTATTTGCCTTTTTTTTTTTTTTTGCAAAGCCTTGTTATTGACTCTAAACTTGGACAAACACATGAAATGAACAACACATCTGTGCTTTTAAGGTCTAGATTGATTGTCATTACTCCCAGGTTGTTATGGCTGCTGCATAATGTATCCCTCTGCAAAAATCTGTTTGCAGAAGTCTGTTGCTATTATTATTATTATTTGTGGAGTTTGTTGAAAGATCAGCTTGAATGCTTTTCTAATAAAAGACAAACTGTAGCCAATTTTTTACTCATGAGAATGGCTTTAAAGATGTACCACTGCCATCATATTCTGGTTTACTGACTTAAGCCGGTGCTTCATATCCAGGAGCAGCTTCAAAGGTTGGAGATGGAGCTCAGCGAGGTGGCGAGAAACAAGGAGAAGCTTCAGCGGAACCTCCTGGAGCTCACAGAATACACTCACATGCTGAAGATCACACAGACGTTCATGCACAGCCGCTCCAGAGTGAGTCTGTCTGTGTGGCTGCTTGTTTCATCTCAACACACGCACAGTGTGAGGACACGGGCAGTTCACGTCACCGTGTTTGTTTGTTTTTTTCTAACTAAGCACGAGGCTCTTGGTCCTCAGTATGAAGAGTTCCCCACGCCGGAGACAGACTCTGTGACCGGATGCACCGGCATGCAGAGACTTGGGGCTAAGTTGGGGTGAGTCGTAGCGTCGCTCGTTATACAAACACGACGTCGTCATGCAGTTAAAAAAGCACATCCATAACCTTATCTGATCTCTCCTGGGTGCAGTTTTATTTCCGGACTCATCCAGAGGGTGAAGATGGAGGCCTTTGAGCGAATGCTGTGGAGAGTGTGTAAAGGTTACACAATCCTCAGCTACGCAGAAGTGGACGAGAGCCTTGCTGATCTGGATACTGTGAGCTGAATGATTAAAGTTTTCACAGCATTTATTTTTTTGACTGCTTTCAGACATGTAGTGAAAAATTTTTCTGAACTCTGTGATTTCAGGGAGAAATAAGCCAAAGTGTAGTGTTTCTTATCTCTTTCTGGGGCGACCAGATCGGACAGAAAGTTCAAAAGATCTGTGACTGGTGAGGTGGCCTTTTCTCTCTGACTGCTTTGGCTTTCAGCTTCTCCTCAATTCTTTCTCCTCAACGTTTTACTTTGTCCCTCCTAGTTACCACTGCCACTTATACCCGCACCCCGAGAATGACGATGAGCGAGCGTACGTGTTGGACAGCTTAAGAACACGGATCCAGGACCTGAACAACGTAGGATGGAAGTCCTCTGGCGCATACGTCGTGCACGTATATTCACGGTAGTTACCATTGTCTCTCTGCAGGTGCTTTATCGCACCGAGGACTACTTGAGGCAAGTTCTGCAAAAAGCAGCAGAGTCAGCCTACTCCTGGGTCGTGCAGATTAAGAAGATGAAGGCTATCTATCACATCCTCAACCTGTGCAGCTTTGATGTTACCAACAAGTGTCTGATTGCTGAGGTTTGGTGTCCTGTCAGCGACTTGGCAAACCTGAGACTGGCACTGGAAGAAGGCTCGGTGAGTAGGATGGGGATGGACTTTGTTTTAAAGCTGAACATCTTAGGTGTATGAAAGCACCACTGACTTATTCTAATGACTTCATGGTGGGATCAGTTTTATTTTAACTCTTTAAACTCTGTGAACAGCCATTTTTACATATAATCCATGCAGTCCATTTCCTGTAAGGTTGGATTACTTCAGTTGTGGAGAGGAATGACACAGAGCTATGCAACCGAAGCCACAAAATATCTAACTGCTACATAAAAAAAACTAAAGGAAGTTGATGTTTTACTATTTACCGTAGTTGTTTTTGGTCAGACTCAGTGACTGTTCAGGTATGAAGTTATTTTGTAAAAACAAATGAAGTCACACAGTAACAAAATACACTCACCGGCCACTTTATTAGGTACACCTGTCCAACTGCTCGTTAACACTTAATTTCTAATCAGCCAATCACATGGTGGCAACTCAGTGCATTTAGGCATGTAGACATGGTCAAGACAATCTCCTGCAGTTCAAACCGAGCATCAGTATGGGGAAGAAAGGTGATTTGAGTGCCTTTGAACGTGGATCTACTGGGATTTTCACACACAACCATCT
>NW_013952422.1:1703081-1713824 GCF_001266775.1 Austrofundulus limnaeus
CGACAGGTCTGGACCACTCGTGAATTTTGTTCGTATCTGAAAAAAATCTTAGAATATGAAAACATTGGTGAATGTCACAAATTCTCCTACATCACTCGTACGCACAATTTAAGAACAAATCTGTGCGTAAGAACGGTTCTTGCGTGAGGCCCATTAATCTTGTTTTCAGAATGTGTCAGATTATTTGTCTTGTTAGGCTGAAAATTTCTCAAATTAAGTCAAAAATATCTGCCAGTGGAGTAAGAAAATTTGACTTGGTAAGATTCTTGAAATACTTGATTTGACTCAATTTTTTCTTATTTCAAGAATCTTACCGAGTAAAAATTTCTTACTCCACTGGCAGATATTTTTGACTTAATTTGAGAAATTTTCAGGCTGACAAGACAAATAATCTTACACATTCTGAAAACAAGATTATTATTCTTACACAAGTAAATCAGTCTAAAACAAGATCAAAAAGACTTTGGCTGATATAAGATTTTAAAACTTGGTAAGATGAACGGTTTTTGCAGTGCAGGATTTATTTTCTGTCAGAATTGCCTGTTGAATGATTGACTGATTCCTTCAAACCTCTCTTCTCTGTCAGTTTTCTGATTCTCTGTGTTTTTATAATCAGCCACACAAGATGCGGATAAAAAGCTGCATGTTTTGTACTGTTGAAATGCTTCTGGCTGCAGCTGGGCTTCAAAAAGCTGCGCTACAGATTTAAAAATTGTGAACATAAAATGATTGTGTGATCCAACTCTGCTTTTACATTTCAGATTTTTTCAAAGTAAGAAAAGTGTTAATTATAACTAGAAGAGGATGAGAAAGATAAAATCATTTTATTGCTATAATAAATAGATTTAAAAAACAGTTAAGTGCATATTTTCAGTTCTTGCAGGAACACAAAGCGCTAAATTATTAGAATAATATGGTAGAGTTAAAGAGCTCTGTGAAACTAAAAAGGAAAGGTATGGTTTAGGGCAGGGGTCTGCAAACTTTACAATCAAAAGAGCCGTTTCTGCTCCTTTGCTCACTACTAAAATGTGTCTGGAGTTGCAAATACACTACAACTGTGGTTATCAACTGCTGGTCTGTGGGCCACTTCGAGTTAGTTAAGGTGGGGCTTTCTGGCCAGTGTGGGTGATATTATAAAACTAAAAATACATTGCAAATTTTACCTTTTTTTTTTAACTATATTTACACTTCGGGACAAAAAAAGTATTATCTAGTCTAATCGTAAAGGTCATTAAGTGTAACCCTAATGGATTTAAGAGCAAGATCATCCTTTAAGGTTGGAAGATGGTTTATTAGAGTGGCCAACAGGCTACAAGCACAAGCTAATCCACATGTATCACTTGTGTTAGTAATATTAATCACATATTTGCAAACAGATTGACAGGAAAATACTAAAGTTAGACTTTTGTGTTACAAGTATAAGATAAGATAAGATAAGATACAATACGGTAATCCTTTAATAGTCCCACAGATGGGAAATTTAGGTTGTCACAACAGGAAGTGGACAGCACAGAAATCAGAGCAGCAGGTACAAAACAATAAAAAATAAGATAGAAAACAAACAAAGAATTTTATCTCATGTTAGCTTTGGTCAAAGCCTCAAAGAGCCACTGAAGAAGGACCAAAGAGCTGCATCTCTGTTAAAGTACTAATGCTCTTGAAGAAAAGTATTTAGCATGCCGTGCTGTTCAGGTCTTAGTGGACATAAGTTCAACAACTGCAAGAAGTAAAAATCAGACTGGCCACTTGTAAACACTAATATAAAAAATAAAACTAATGGTTTTCATGCTGATGATTTCATGCGAATAAACCCCCATCCATAAGTATTATTTTTATTTAATATATGTGACTTATCACATCAAATCAGGGATTAACTCATATTTGGCATTAGCATTAAAATATGTCCACTTTACCCTTTCAAATTCAATTCAATTTAATGCCAGTTTTAAAATAATCCTTCACCTCCTCATCCATTTTTCTACCAGAGAAAAGGAGACGCTACTGTTCCATGCTTTGTGAATCGCATCCCAAGCAGTGATACCCCTCCCACCCTTTTAAGAGCCAACAAGTTCACAACCGGGTTTCAGAGCATTGTGGAGGCTTATGGGGTGGGGGACTATCGCGAGGTAAGCCCAGGTAAGTCTTGTTATCGGAGGGACAGTGAATTATTCCTTCTTTGCTTTGATGAAGTTCAGAACGATCGTATAGATTATGTTTCTGGTGTTGGCAGCTCCCTATACCGTCATCACGTTCCCCTTCCTGTTCGCTGTGATGTTTGGTGACCTCGGCCACGGCATGGTTATGAGTTTTTTAGCCTTGTGGATGGTGCTGACAGAGAAATCACAAAAGAAGAAACGTTCCAGTAATGAGGTGGGAATAATATGTCTAATTATGACATTATAATTACCGGTACTGTAAGTTAGTTTCATCTGATAGTAACGTCTCCTGTCCGGATCACAGATTTGGGCGATGTTTTTTAACGGGCGTTACATCATCCTGATGATGGGGCTTTTTTCCATCTACACTGGACTCATTTATAACGACTGTTTCTCCAAGTCTCTGAATTTATTTGGCTCAGGATGGAGTGTTAAGGCTATGTTCACAAATCAGCAATGGACGTGAGTGTCAGCACAAACAAACAACAATATTCATCATGCAGCGTTTTAACAGATGATTCAGGCTTTTTATCGTCTTTCTTTTTGTTGCACTGCAGGAACAAAACACTCCAAACAAACGCTTTACTTACATTAGACCCTAATGTCAGCGGTGTCTTCAGCGGACCATACCCTTTTGGCATTGATCCTGTGAGTAAATACATTCCTGCCCCTCATTCTAGATCGAGACCTTATTTTTACTGAAAGGCTTTTTAACTTCCAACAGATATGGAACATGGCCGTGAACCGTCTGTCTTTTCTCAACTCGTACAAGATGAAGATGTCCGTTATCATTGGTGTCATTCACATGAGCTTTGGAGTAGTGCTGAGTGTTTTCAACCACTTGTAAGTGACTTCAGGCTTCACCTTTATTCACTTCTTTAGCACCTACCTAATGATCAGCCCATTCTCACTCCCAATTCGTCACATATTGACGCTTTTCCAAGGTTCCCTCTGCATCTGGTTTTGATGCATCGGGTACAGTTATTGACGAGATGGGGTGGAATCCATTGTCATAATTTCGGAAAGTGTAGAAAATGCACAAAAACTAACTGTCCCAAAACCTAAAATTATCTTTATTCGCTCTAGACATCCTGTCCCTGACCCTAGTACATAAAATTAACCATCAACCCTGATCCCTAAAATTAATCATTTTTAGAAAGTGTAGGAAGTTCACGTCAACTACGTGTCCCAAAGCCTAAAATCACCTAATATTTGCCTTAGACATCCTATCCCTGACCCCACTACCTAAAATTAACCCTGATCCCTAATAACCATGGACCTCATGTCAAAGACCCCTATATTTTGCGTCCTGACGCTTCAAAACTGGACACAGAGGGAGCCTTGGAAAAGCGTCAACGTGATGAGTTGGGCGTGAGTGTGTTTACTGGATAGTGCTTTGTTAGGTATCTAGTAGTATTTTCTTTTTTTTTTCTTTTGTCACACATTAATTAGCCTCAGCTCTTCAAGTCGCAAACTGAGCGTTACGTTGCAGCATCTAAATAAATAAAACACATTTAATGTGCATTAAGTCTCAGTGAGACTAGACATAAAATATACAAGCAATCTAGAATTGAACTGCAAACGAAAATGTAAATATTTGAAAATAAGATAAAAAAAACTAACTATATTTTTACATTTTGGTTTGCACCATTACTCAGAATCAAACTCTTCCTCTGCCTGGACTAAATGTCAGTTTTAGTACCGTCCTCTTATTTATTGCTTGGAAAATTTGTCTCTGCATTGACTTTTTTTCTAGCCCTTTGGAGATCATAGCCATATTTCTCTGCCTTTTACTACGTCTTATAAATCCTGCTTTTTTACTCCTTTCAGGCACTTCCAACAAAAAGGCTACATCTATCTGGTGTTTCTACCTGAGTTGCTTTTCCTGCTCTGCCTCTTCGGATACTTGGTCTTCATGATTTTCTTCAAGTGGCTGGCGTTTAGTGCCCGTTACTCCAGCCAGGCTCCCAGTATCCTCATCCACTTCATCAACATGTTCGTCATGCAGGGGAAGGATATAACTCCTCTCTACCCAGGACAGGTGGATCTTCACACCACCTGCTCACCTGATGAATTGATTATTTTTTTACAGCTTGCTTTTTAAACTCATTTTGATTCCCACAGTCGGGGCTGCAGATATTCCTGCTTGTGATAGCTATGCTGTCTGTCCCCGTGCTGCTGTTGGGAAAACCTCTGTACTTGTACTGGCTGTATCGCGGCAGCAAAGCCCTGCACCGAAGCAGAGTGAGTCCAGTCCAAGATATTTCACGCCTTTTGGGTTTCTTCCTCAGCGCTTCATTTCTGTTTTTTTTTCCCTCCTGCTTTCACCTCAGGGTTACGAGAGGGTGAGGCGTGTCAGCGAGGACGATGGCTCCATTGCACCGGCCTGTGAAGATGATGATGATGATGAGGGGGTTGATGAACTGACCAGCAGACCACCTCCTCCCAAACAGGTTAGAGAACAGCAACTCCTTTTATTTATTTATTTATTTATTTATTTATTTATTTTAACCTGAGCTGTTCTGCAGTTTGACTTTGCAGATGTTCTGCTGCACCAGGCCATCCACACCATAGAGTACTGCCTGGGCTGCATTTCCAACACGGCGTCATACCTGCGCCTCTGGGCACTCAGCTTGGCTCACGCCCGTAAGAGCATCACAGCAAAAACCGGAGTGTTAAAATATCTGTGTCAATTTAACTCCTCCTAGTGTTATTTTAACACTTGCTGAGTAAACCGACACCCAGTGATGGTGTTAATTCACAGTGTTGTTTTCCTCAGTGTTGTATCAACACTGGACAGTGTTAAATAAGCCCCACGGTTAAGTGTTATTGAACACTTAACAGTGTTGTTATATGACACCATGCAGTGTTGAAAAAAAGCATTCTGAAAAGCCCCGCCCTCTTCCACCTCATGTCAGACAGACCAGTATTTTCACAGCAAGGACTGCTGGGTAACCTTGTAGAAATTATGTTTGCAAGTTTATAACTATTAAAGAAGTTCATGAGTGTAAAAATTAGTTGTTCTGGTTAGTTTTTTGTTCAGGTTTATCAGTTGATCAAGTTTAAGTTTGTGTTATTGGCTTTACGTCGACACAGTAAGTGAGAGGTACTTCCTGGTGTGTGAAGGTCGACTCCGTTACACTTATCCAGAAATCACTGTGTAATGTTTGTGTACCACTAAAAAGAGTTGATCTTAACTCTACAGTGTTAAACTTACACTTTCAAATTTGCTGTGTAACGACACCTCATAGTGTCTGTTTTACACCCCTCTACACAGCAAAAGAGTAAATAATCAACACAGTCGAGTGTCAAATTAACACTCATAGGAGGTATATGAACCTCCAGTGTTAACCATCAATAACTCAACAGTGTTGAAAAGCATGAGAATCAGTTGTTTGGTCACCACAGTGGAGTACCTAATTAACTCTGCTTAGTCATAATTACTCTCATCAGAGTTATTTGACTTGAAGTGTTAATTTTTATTAATACTGTACAGTTTTATTAACACTGTACAGTGTTAGTCAGTGTTAATTTTTAACTCTGTTTTGAGTTAAATTGTACTCTAAAAAATTTTAACGCTATGTAAAGAGTTAAATTGACACCAATTCAGATAAGGACCAAATAGACTCGGAAACAGTGTGAAATTTAACTTTTTAAGTGTTGATTTAACACTGCAAATTTACTGTGCAGCAATCTCCATGCTTCTTTTATTCTGCTCTATCTTTATTCCTTTTGCCAAAATAACACAGCTTTTTCCTTTGTCTCTATTCACTTTGTTTCTGTTTGCTTTTTCTAGAGTTGTCAGAGGTGCTGTGGGCCATGGTGATGCGCCTGGGTTTCAGGATAACCATGAATGTCGGAGGAGAATTTCTGGTTCCCGTGCATTGTCTTTTCGCCACTCTCACCGTGTCAATCCTGCTGGTGATGGAGGGCTTATCGGCCTTTCTTCATGCTCTCCGGCTTCACTGGTGAGTCTCAGTGCTGCTTGATGTTGATTAGGACTGCACAGTGCTTAATATTGCGATGACGATATGACTTGCGATAAATGAAAAATTACTTAAAGGGACTATATCATGTAAAATCATTTTTTTTTAGTTTTATATCATGTTATAATGTTATCCTCTCATCAAAAACATGCTCAGAGTCTTGCTTTGACTCATTCATGCATGTTTGAGAAATCCTGTGCTGTCCTGAGGCAGCAGGCACGGGAGCAAAAACAACCAGTTGGGACTAAAACCACCTTTTGGGATCATTTCCTCCTCTGGACTGTGTCTCCAAGCTGAGCTTCCTCATCACAGAGCGCACACACCCGACCCTGGGCTGAAATGGGCGGGACAGAAGAGGAAGGAGGTTCTTAAAGCAGGGGTCCCCAAACTTTTCCCTGTAAAGCCCACATAACTTTTCCCTTCTCTGGTGGGGGGCCGGAGTCAGTTCGTAACAGAAAAATGTGTGACTATTGCAGGAGTGCCTAAATGTAAAAATTTATTGTTTTCCAGAAAGCACAATCAAATAACCCTCTCTGGGTTCTTCACAGTATGTATTCTGCTGAACTAACAGTCCACTTTTTAGCTTTGAGAGTTTGTTTGCTCTCATTTGGCCTTGAAGCTATCATACTTGTCTTTGTGATGGGATTCATAATGTCGCCGCAGTTGTATTCTTTGAATACCGCCACCGCCTCTTTACAGATGAACAAAAAAATAATCGTTTGTCCACTGCAGCTTAAATGCCCTGCATTCTGAATCAGTTTTTCCCTTACCTAATCTTTTCACCATTATTCCGTTGTCTCTTTGAGAGGGGCGGGTTTAGGATTTTTTTTCTGGGGGTTGCCAGATAGGGGCACAGACAGCAGAAGGGTGGAACAGAATGTCACGTTATATGCATGTATGTATGAAGTAGTTACCGTATTTTTCGGACTATAAGCCGCACCCCCAACATAAAAAAACAGTACACTCAGATTTGCTGTCAAAAAAGTGAATTCAACATCAAAACATAAAAAGCAAACCTTTAGGATTTAAAGTTCGGAGGAATACAGTTCATTTAACTGACCTTATTTTGGTAGTTTTCTTTAACAGTTTCTGGTCCAACAAAACGTCTCATTCATCTTCCTCTGGTGCACTGAAACCATCGAAGTCCTCCTCTTCAGTGTCAGAGTTAAACAAGCTGAGAAAAGCTGCGTCACACAGCGGAATCTGTTCAGTGTTGCTTTCTGTGTCGCTGTCCTCCCGGGGTAATGCTGGCTCTGAAGCTGTGGTGGGAAAGCCCTCCCGCTCCAGCATACGTCACTGCATGGGATTCCTTCCCCGGGGAGTGCAATGAGGAAAAAAAAAGTCCGCGGCTCTTCACTCGACGTTTATCCACAAACTGGTCCTGGATTAAGATCCATAGTTTTTATCAGTCAGATTCCACCGTGAAAAATGTCTGCTTTATCCCCTTTTATGAGTTTTTGGCCATTGACTATCTTTAAATCGCTGCTTCCTGGTACAACAGTCGGCTCTGGAAGGATCGCTTTTTTCTTTTTTTTTTTCTTCTTTTTTTGAAGCAAGTGGTTGAAGCAAATGGAGCATAAGAGCCCCCTGGTGGCTGAAGAAAAAAATCCATGCATAAGCTGTACCGGTCTATAAGCCGCATGGTTCAAAGTTCAGGAAAAAAGTCGTGGCTTATAGTCCGAAAAATACGGTACTAACTAATAATAGTTAATAATGAAAATAGTTCATAACTAAGGAACATTTTATTGCAAAATTCCAAATTTATAATCAAATACAAATACACATATATGAAAAAAAAACTAAATGCTCTCTGGTATTGTTCTGGGGGCCGGACCAAATGGGGAGGTGGGCCTTAGTTTGGGGACCACTGTCTTAAAAAGACAGAGGCCAATTTCAAGGTGTTTAGAAACAGATATAATGAGAAGTCAAGTTTAATTTCTATTTAAACATAAAAACAGCATTTTAATAACCACTGAAGGTGAGATAGTTACTTTATTATGGTACAGAATATAACTATAAGCCTGAGAAACACACAGTATTGCCCCTTTAGATATGCAGTGTTCATGTCTTTCTGCTCAGGGTTCAAAGCTAAAAAACAACTAACACATCATTTCAATTACAACATGATGGAGTGGTTATGATTTGATGCAACATCTCTGGTCCATTTTGTTTATCAGACTGATGCTGAAAAAAAAACACATTAAAACATTACAGCTAACCAGTTATTGCAATTTCTGCATTTTTTTGCAATATGGCTGTTGCACAGGCTGTTATTGCGATGATGATGATGATAAATTAGCGTTAGGGTGCAGACCTAATGTTGACGTTGATGTTCGTGATGAAGAACTTGCTGTTCTTTTTGGGAGTAACAAGGATGGATAAGATTAGGAATTAGATCATCAGAGGCACTGCACTGGTTGAACTGGGAGATAAAGTTAGAGAGTTTGCGATTATGAGGAACAATGTGTCTGAACTGAGATACAGCATAACCACATTTAGATAGAAATAATTTAAGACACCAAATTAACAAACTGTCTTTTATCACTTGTTCATACTCTGTGTTCCTCTATTCAAGTGTTTTTTGTTTGTTTTTTTTGATTCACTGTTTTCTCTCAGGGTGGAGTTTCAGAACAAATTCTATCACGGAACCGGCATCAAGTTTGCGCCCTTCGACTTCTCCCGCCTGCCCTCCGTTTTTGAGCAAGATGGTTTGCTTTGAACCCTCTGTGGTTTCGGATGCAGACTTTTTGTCTTCTGAGAGTTGGAACAATTCACTCTGAAAACAACAACAAACCCTCAAAACCTCTGAACTGAAACTTGTAGCAACGTTTTTTCACCTGGATGGTTTTTAAACGCTGACTGCCTTACTACAACAAGCTCCTGTGGGGTTCAGGGGTTTGAACATGTTAAGTCTGTCTTTTTATATATATAGAAATTTGCTTTGCTTTTTCTTGTCACACCAGCTGTGTGAGTTTATTGTTTTTATTTGCATCGTGACGTGTAAACTGATTTTATAGGCTTTACAACATGATACTTAATAACACAGCGCAACATAAATCCACAAAAAGCATCCTGATGTAGTGCCATGGAGATTTATTTCTGATATGAGGATGCCTTTGTTTGTCTCTGTTTGTTTTGAAGTCCTTCATGTGATAAAAGGAAAGCAGCAGAAATCAAAATTTAAAAACAAAAAATTAAAACCCCTTTTGTGAGGCATTTTTTTCATAAAGCACTTTGCAGAAATGATTGTACAAAACAAAGTTTTCACTAATGACTGTGATGATGCCAAATGAAAATATTCTGTTTGCTATGTGTGTATTTACTTATTAATGCATTTATTTACACCATGTAATCTGTTAAAACAAAGCTCCAGAAAAGCTCTTGGACTATTCTGCTTATTGTATTTGTTAATGATAACAGTTCACGATATTTATCTAAATTATTGTCTGTACTAAAGTAATATTTTACCATTCTGATGTGTCAAATAAAGATTTGGAGAAAGGCAAGCAACTAATTGTTCGTTGTTGTTTTTTTCCCCCTTGATTTTCTTATTTCGATATGATTCTGCAACTATCAAAGGACATTTTTATGTTAAAGTTACATCCATATAAAGTTAGCACAAACAGTAAGAGCATTTGTCTTTGTTGTAACAATAATTCTTGGCAAAAAAATCATATTTGGGATTCCCTTTTAAGTGGTGCCACATTTGTAAGGAATATGCATTTATGAGCAGAAGAGCCGAGTGCGTTGCAACATGACAAATGTCCCAAATCTTTCTGTTGACACTTGTTTTGAGTTTTTGGTACCATGTTTCTGCCAGATAATCCACCAAACACAAATGTCCTTCTTCATAAGGACATCAGCTCTGTCCTCACAATTACAAACGTCCTCAAAACATGATGTTTAGGCTAAATCTCATATTTCACATTTACCAACACACACACACATCTGCACTCGTAAGCTAAAATCCTGTAATAAAAACGTCATCATGCCCCCCTCCCCCCTCACTTCACAGGGTTTTATCATTTTATCATTTGCGCATCATCGCGCTGCTGAAACAACTCCTTCCAGCTCAAACAGCAGGCTGTGAGTCTGTGCTGGAGGTCTGTGTCATCTCACAGGGGAGAAAAAAAAAAGCGACGAACTGCAGGCTAACAGCAGTCCGATCCAGCTAACCGCTACAGCTGCGGACAACTCCGCACAAACTGCGCCCGACTCTCCGGAACATCCCGCTGGGCTGGAGGGGGGACGGTAACGCACCGGAAAGGGACCCAAATGAACGAGCTGGTGAGGAGTCTGCCCTCCCCGACTCTTCCCGGGCTGCACCTGCCGTGCCTGGACACCCACAAGGGCTGGCTCTTTAAATGGACCAACTACCTGAAAGGCTACCAGCGGCGGTGGTTCGTCCTCAGCAACGGCCTGCTGTCCTACTACAGGTACCGGGTACAGGGCTCCGCCCGACGCACGGCCCAGGGATCCGGGCAGCTTTTAAATAAAGTTTAACTCTTTTAGTTCACCGACATGATGTAGAAGTAGTATGAAATCAAACTTTGTCTTATTTATTTATTTATTTATTTATTTATTTATTTATTTATTTATTT
>NW_013952422.1:1714222-1716887 GCF_001266775.1 Austrofundulus limnaeus
GTTTATAAACTATGACATTTATAAATGTATGAATCATATGGTGAAAAACTGACTTTGAAAAATAAATCTGTTCTTTTTTTCTTATAAAAGGCTAAATAAAACAAAAATATTGGTGGTAATTTTTGACTGTGTAACTTTACAAACAACACCCCATATAGGAAGGTATTGTAAGTCAACAGGTGTGTGCGATCTTAGAATTAGATTGTAGGGGGGGCTCTGCACCTGAAAGGGGGCAAAAATAAAACTAGAGGTGACTAATTCTGTAGTTTCTGAGTCACTCAGTAAAATAATCTGATTCACTTGAGTCATTTGAGTCGTTCACACTGCCAAAAAAGTGTTTTTAACCTGAATCAGCGACCTGACTTTAATCTTCCTCATGTCCAGGAACAGATGGTTCTGTAAGGACCTGCAGATCACAAACAACAAAATAAATGCATCTGCAGTGGTGGGCACAGTTCCCCTAAAGCACTAAAGCACTAATAGGGGAACTCATTTCCTGATTAGTGCTTTAAGGTTTTTGCTAATTTTAAAAGTTATTAGTGGATTAGCACTTGCTAAATTTATAGACTAAATTTAGAAGCACTAACTGAGGTCTATAAATGTTATTGATCAACGTTAATGTTAACAGCTGATAGTGAAAACTGTCACACATTGTGTTCATGTGTGTCACTATCCACTAAATGACACATATGAACTCAAATCCAGCTGTGGAATATCAACGATGAGTCTTAATAGAGCAACATGTCAATATGTGACTCATGTTGTATGTTGAAGAATGTTCATGGGTTGACTGGGTTATTTTAGCGCTTTAGAATTAGCTTTTGCTAAAACTTTCAGTGCATTAGTGCTTTAGAATTAGGGGACTTTGAGTTAGTGTTTTAGGGCTAGTGGAACTAATTTTTAGATTAGTGCTGCCCACAGCATCAGATTATGAACAGCAAAGCTCAGAGCTGGTTTGACTGTATTTTGGGTTTGGGGTCATGATTTATGACTAGCGCAGTGTGTTAGTGTGTTCTGGTAGCATCTCTCTGCCTCTTTCAAGTGTTTTATTTTGCTAGCTTTTGTGGTTCCTAGCTACAAGCTAATCGCTAGCCCACAATAGTGCTGCTGGTATAAAAGAAAAGTTAAAAGGTGATAATGAGGTCAATGAGAACCCTTTGTTTTTATGGCAAAGTCTTCTAACTTGCAGACTTAGCAGTGGTCCGCCAGAGTCCGTTATCGTCTGTGTTCATTGAGACCTTGGACTGGTGACATCCTGATTCAGTGTGAGGTTTTGGGATCGTTAATCTGTGTGAGTCAGTAACTGACCAGCTCTAAACAAAGCTTTTCCAAAAGCTAAATCAACAAACGAAAAACAAAGCACCTTATTATATCGAAACTCTTCAGTGGCTCAGTCCCTGTGCTCTTGAGCAAAACGGTTCAGACAACAATTTGAGGTCACTGACCACTTCACAACCAGCTGGGTTAGCAAGTTGTAGACGTACATCCATCGTTCACTTGATGAGTCTCATGAAACTTTGTCAACTTGTTAAGGAGGTACAGTATTTTGCTAACACTACAGATAAACAAACACGTACAGTATACACACATGCGTATTAACACACAGGCAAAATCATTGTCTCCATTTTATCTTAGTCAATTACAAACAAACTAAATTCCAACTTTATCACTAGACAACATAGGTCATGTCAGCTTTCTCCTTCTTTGCAGATAACTAACCAAAAACCCTGAAGTTAAAGTTGTAATACCTGCTCTATTGATGGAATACCTGTAAATTGGCTGCACCTAAAAATGCTGCATACCTGCTGTGATAAAAAAAAACAAACACAACCACTTCTCTGTGTGTGACTGCAGTGCTAAATTCTATATGTTTATCGCTTACTGCTTTGGGTTATAAAGCTTTTTATAAGTCCTGAATGGATCAGATAAAATTCGGATCATGTTTTCTCTCAGGACCCAGGCGGAGATGGCTCACACTTGCCGGGGCACCATCCCCTTGTCAACAGCCCACATCGAGGTGGGCGACACCTGTCACTTCGTGTTGACCAGCGGAGGCCGAAGCTACCACCTGAAGGCCACCTCGGAGGGCGAGTTTCAGAGGTGGGTGTCGGCCCTGCAGCAGGCCAAGGCCAACGCCACCCTGCTGATGCATCACTCAGGTGAGCGCAACACGATCCACCACATGAATTTAAATCAGGGTTCATGCCGGGTCTTAAAAAGTCTAAGAAAGTCTAAAATTTGAAAATCAAAATTTTAGGCCTGAAAAAGTCTGAAAAACGCCCAGATTTGCATCCAAGGTCTTAAATTTAATTCTGTCAAGTCTTAATTTTTTCTCATTTTGATCATTCCTGAGAATCGTTGGCTGCATAAATAAAGTTAAGAGGAGGAGGGAGGAGGCCCCGAGGAAGACCCAGGACACGCTGGAGGGACTATGTCTCTCGGCTGGCCTGGGAACGCCTTGGGGTTCCCCCGGAGGAGCTGGAAGAAGTGGCTGGGGAGAGGGAGGTCTGGGCCTCCCTTCTGAAGCTGCTGCCCCCGCGACCCGACCCCGGATAGGCGGAAGAAAATGGATGGATGGATGGATGGATGGATGGATGGATGGATGGATGGATGGATGGATGGATGGATGAACGGGTTGAAAAATCAGAACAAAACAAAATATAAC
>NW_013952422.1:1716897-1750447 GCF_001266775.1 Austrofundulus limnaeus
ATATTATATTATATTATAAAATTTCTGGGACCATTTGAATGTTTCTGTCAATGTGTCAATTTGGTCTTAAATATCATTACTAATGGTCTTAAAAGGTCTTAAATTTAACGTGAAACCTGCATGAACCCTGTAAATTGATCTGCCCGTTTTATTTTTATTCTGAACAATCTGTTGTTCCTTTAAAAAAAATTAAATTAAATAAAACAGACTGGCCTGGAAAATGTGCTTCAAAAGAACAGCACGGTTCTTTTGAGAAAGCCTCTAATTTTAGCTGCTGTAACCTGAATGCAGTCTGTGTGAGCGGGGACCCATTTTTCTGTTTTTGTCATTTAAGGTGTAATTCAGACAACAGGACACCAGAGGGCAGTGTTGTTCTGCATGCTCTCATGGGTGCAGTCTGTTTAAGCAAAGACAAAAAGGAGAAAAATGCGACCAAATGATTGACTATATATATGATTTTAAATTACATATACCCTGAATTTCTAATTGTTTGAATTAAATAAAAAAAATGTGCAGTGTTTTTTTTACAAATGCTCACAGGCGAACACCCTCCCTCCCTGTCTCCTTCAATATGACGCCAGTGAGAGCTGAATGAAATGACCTTCCTCTCCTGACTCCTCCTCTCGCTCTGGAATCAGGAGGGGTTAAAAAAAAAAAAAGGACAGAGGGAGAGACAAAAACAGAGCGGTGTTAGTGGGTTTCATTGAAAATATCTTCCAGCACATGGACAATAAGCAGATACGAGTGCAGGCTTTTCACTGAGTGTCACCTTGTAAGTAAGCTATTTTTTTATTTATTTATAATTATGTGCTCATTATCTTTTTGAACACCTGTATTTGTTCTGAAATGTGTCCCGTTGTAGAGTTCAGCAAGTTTTCACTACTTGGCACGTTTATTTCAAACGCCAACGAAATGCCTTCTTTTTTTTTTTTTTTGCACACGCGAGACACAAATCTGTGTTTTGTGTCATTCTGATCACCTTGAGAATTATAATCTGGATCCAGCAGCAGGCTTTGCCTCAGCAGCAGTTATCACAGCTTAAATTGTAATCAGGATTTAAACAGCCGAGGGAGCAGCCTGACACCCTCTCAGAGTGTTTTTTTTTTTTTATATTTTATTCCTTTTTTCTTTCAAACCACTGTGATCAGCTTACATGTTTCATATGAGAAGCTGTGCGTTTGGGTGAAGTGATTACAGATTACAATGCATGAGCAGTCAAGGCCTTTGCTTCAGGACAAATTAATTGCCTGAAAGTGGATCAAAACGGCAGTAATTAAGTGGAGCCACCTATCCTCCTGGTTATAATCACATAGAGTGAGCTGTGTATTATATGCAGATGTCTAGTTATTCTGAATCTGTGCATAAAAAACATGTTTGTGTGGAATTTAAAGTTCACCTCTCAGTGAGCTTTCTCATGATTTGAAATGCTCAGTTTGTATTTCAGAAACTCACACCGCTCCCCCTCCTCTGTTTTAACCCTGACTCTGTCTTCCCACACTAATGACGCTCCCTTCATCACCTGTGGGTGTCTCTTTTTTTTTGTGATTCAGCAGTGAGTCACCGCTGGGGCTCAGACTGTCCAGTATCCTGTAGAGACGAGAAAAATCTCATTACTGCACATATATTGCTTTTTATTTGCACATCAGAGCTTCTTGATTTGTAGTTTTATGGCGTTGCGTGTCCAGATCGACATGCTGGCTGACAGATGGCTGCAGAACAAGACGTCTTTCCACCTTGAGCAGCAGAAATCTGCCCGACATGAAATCATCGCTGAAGCCTGAAGGATTTTTCAACCCCTCACATTTTTAATCTTCCTCTACAGAGACTTTGCTGATCCAGTTGTCCCCGATTGTTTTTTTATTATTATTATTTATTCATTCTTTTTAAATAGATTGTGGTAGTTTTTCTGTGCTTTTGAACTCGTATTACTACACTGACCTAGATTCAGACGGCATCATTTTGAGCTCTGAGATTTAACACAGGATTCCTTTAGGAAATATTGTTTTGACCTAGAAAAGTTTCATTACATTGGCTGGAGCTGCATGTATTTTATATATTGCGACTTGTATAATCGTATAAAAAGCAGGATTTTTTTATCTTTGATTTTTTAATGCATTTTCTCTGGTAGAAATCCTAATATATTTAAAAGCTGTTTAAATGATTTTTTTCTAAAAAATATAATTTTAATTACAACCCACATTCTGAAAAAGTTGTGCAAACTGTACAAAACGCAGTATTTTACAAACCTCATCAATCCATATTTATTCCTAATGAAACATGATACACAAATCAAATGTTTAAACTAAAATACTTTGAATGTTGTTTTACAAAAGAAAAGTTAATTTTCAATTTCATTGCACCAGCACGGCTATATATTTACACTGGAGGCAGCTGCTGAAGGGTTTGGAGGGCAATGTTGTCCCAGTTTGTCTGGCTTTTCAACAGTCCTGGGTCTTTGTTGGATTTTTTTGCTGAATGAGAACAAACGTTAGTCTAAAACTTTATACTTTTCTGCATTAATTGTGTTTTTCCAGATGCGTAAAGCGGCCCATATCATAGGCACAAATGCACCCCCCATACCATCAGAGAGGCAGGCTTTTAAACCCTGCACTGATAACAGGCTGGATCCATCTCATCTTTAGTACAGAGGTCGTAGAGTCGGTGGTTTTCAAAAAGGATCAGATCTGATTTTTAAACAGTCCCGCCTGAGGACTCAGTGATCACGACTTTCAGAAATGTCTTCAGATACTTAAAATATTTTATTGCTATAATAGATGATGGGATATTCAAAGCCTTTCTGACTGTTGTAGTGGTCACCCTGGGTGGAATAAACGTTCCACCTGCCTTTGAACTTGACCACGGAAGGCCTCCTTTAAAGAACAGAACTCTGTTCATTTTTTATGGTCATAACATGTTTTCTTAAACAATTAAGGGACATTTTATTTCATTTTATTCTCTATAATCAAGATAATAAACAAAATAGTAATGTTCTTTATATGTTTTGACTTTACATATTTTACTTAAGCAAAAGTTATTTCTTAATTAAAATTATCATTTTAAAGTTAAAGTTATATAAAGAACATTACTATTTTGTTTATTATCTTGATAAAAAAGTAATGTTCTTTATATAACTTTAACTTTAAAATGATAATTTTAATTAAGAAATAACTTTTGCTTAAGTAAAATATGTAAAGTCAAAACATATAAAGAACATTACTATTTTGTTTATTATCTTGATTATAGAGAATAAAATGAAATAAAATGTCCCTTAATGGTTTAAGAAAACATGTTATGACCATAAAAAATGAACAGAGTTCTGTTCTTTAAAGGAGGCCTTCCGTGGTCAAGTTCAAAGGCAGGTGGAACGTTTATTCCACCCAGGGTGACCACTACACTGTCCAATAGAAACTTATTCTGAAATTGCTCCTCTGTTTTAGACAGGTTTTCTCAGACAGGTGAACCTCTGCCTATCTTTAGACCCAGTCCTCTTACTGACCTGATGACCAATAACTCATTACCTCATTATGTAGAAATGTTACCGTGTCACATTGTGAATAAATATAGATTTAGAAAATTACAAATCATTACATTCAGTTTTTTTTACATTATACTGTTCACAATGTCCCCACTTTTTTTGAATCAAGGCTGTAAGAAGGGCAGTGAGTTGCTTTAATTTATGACACTTTTAAGACTGTAGAAATAAAAACTCCTTTAAAATCCATATAATTTTCAATGTCTAATATTCAGTAGACTTTCCCAGAAATGACAGAAAAGCCCCGAGACTTTTAGCTCAGCTCATACCAGCGGCTGGTAGAGAGAGACAGGATGAGAGGAAAGAAAGGGGTAATGCGTCATCCTCTCTCTTTTTTTTTTCCTCCCTTTTTTTCTAAAAATAGCCTCGCCTCCTGATTGCACAGGGCCTGCGTTTCCCGGGCAACAGTGTTCATTCACAGCTTTCAGATTTTGTAAATGAAGGGTTGGTGAAGTCCAGAGTGTGAAGTGTTATCTCTCTCTCTCTCCATCCGCTCACTGTTAACGCTCCCGACTCCTCTAAATTTAGAATATTCAGAATATCTCCCTCCGTCTGTCAGACCAACTCCTGCTTCCTTTGCCACAGAAAGTCTTCAAACACGATGACCTGTAATCAGAGCTGTAAAGTAACTAAGTACAAATACTTTGTTACTGTACTTAAGTAGAATTTTGCAGTATCTACTTGAGTAATTATTTTTCAGCCTACGTTTTACTTCTACTTCTTACATTTTCACATAATTATCTGTACTTTTTACTCCTTACATTTTTTAAAAAGACAAGAAGTAAGAAGTTGTTACTTTTATTTCATTTTTGCTTGTTTTCATTCCAGATTGTTATTAAAAAAATACTATCCATATTAATTGCGCCTCCTAGAGTGAATTTGTGGTTGAATGAGAAGTATAAACAAATAAAACTCTGATACAGTATTACTTTGTACACAAACAAGTCATGTCACGCAGGACATAATCATTAAAATAAAAGGACTGTACTTAAGAAGTATTTTTATTTCATGGATTATATTATTGTATTTGGCCGCAGCCCTCAGATTTTAATTTTGGGGAAAAGGTTTGGGCAGCCTTGATATTTGTATAAAATGAAACGGCTCGACTTGTGCATCCTAAATTTAACATAAATTAACTATTTTAATACAATATAGTCATTTATGCATTATTTGGAGGAAGGTCACCTCCTATTAAATGTCATCACAGAAAATCTAACTGCTCATTTTAAATCAATACTTTTACTTTTAATACTTAAGTACAAAAAACATCAGACTTTTACTCAAGTAATATTAAGGAGACTTTAACTTTTACCAAAGTAATTTTTTGGTAAGATACTTGTACTTTTACTCATCACTTTGTGGTACTTTATACAACACTGCCTGTAACGATCGCACAGGAAGTTGTTAAACTTGTGTTTCTCTGTGAAGACGACTCAGGAGATGAAACCCCCGTCCCTCAGGAGGACCACGCCCTGACCCAAGGTGTGCTCAAGACCCTGGCCACCAAATTGGAGGATCTGGGCACCTGCAACGAGCTGATCGGGAAGCACGGCGCCGCCCTCCAGCGCTCCCTCAGCGACCTGGAGGACCTGCGAGGATCCGCGGACAGCACCGACCGAGTGAAGGCCGTCAACGAGCGAGCCACTCTCTTCCGCATCACCTCTAATGCTATGATCAATGTGAGTTTGCACACGTCTGCAGGATGCGGCTCGGCTCGGATTCTGACGGGCGTTTGTTGTGTTCGCACCTCAGGCTTGTCGTGACTTCCTGGACGTGGCAGAATCTCACAACCGGAGGTGGCAGAAGACTCTGCACTATGAGAGAGAGCAGCGTCACCACCTGGAGGAGACCATCGAGCAGCTAGCCAAGCAGCACAACAGCCTGGAGAGAGCCTGGAGGGAGAATCCCACCTCGTATGCAGGTGAGACATTGCCTTCCCCGTCCTCTAGACCAGTGGTTTTCAAACCTTTTTTTTGCTTCCGGCCTACAAAATAACAGTTGCAGATGTTCAAGGCCCCAAATATTACTTGTTTACATATGCAAACTTTACTAATACCTCTGCTGAACAAGGGAATAACAACAATATGAACACACCTAATAACTACAATACTAACTGTATTCATTTACAATTATTAGTTTAAAATTGCAATAATCATGAAGAAAATATTCCATCAGACTTTTTTTTTTTTTGCATTTAAATTAATGCCTGGAAATCCTCCATGGACCGTCACTTGATGTTTCGTGACCCACAAAGGGGTTCTGTCCCCAACTTTGGGAACCACTGGTCTAGACGACTCGAGCACTTGTGATGTGAAACACATAAAAAAGGATCCTTGTTGGATTTCAAGGATGCGGCCCTCTTCTGGATACAAGTAGTGAAGCGTATCTGTAATAAAAGACACCGTTCATGAATGGGTTAGGTCATAAAAATTGAAGCCAAAAAGGCAGAACATCAATTTGTTATATATATTTTTAAATTATTTTAATTTGACAAAGATTCTCATAGTTTTTGACTTACTTTAGTTAAATGTTGAAGTTTAACATTAGCTAACTAGGATGATGTCATCATCCAGTGACTGCCTTCATTGCTAACTGCTACGGATGCTGTTGAAGATGGTATTTAAAATTTCAATCAAAATGTGTTAATTGAGAACAGTACAGATGGCACTTGTGGTCCAGCAGTTTGAAATGCAGCTCAGACATCAGCCATAACCGGCAGGTTGATGTCTGGTAGGGGAAGCTTTAGCTGCATTCAGGCATTAGTGGTTGCTTTGTCGCAGGGCGATGATGTCATAACAAGAGCCAAGCACCAACAGCAAAGGCTGTGTTCCACGATACTTGATACTTAAATGGAAACTTTATCATTTAGCTGCAACATTTTAGATTAAACTTTTACATTTAGACTTACACATTTAGATTTAGGATTTACATATGTTATTTAACATGTTTAACATGTAAAATGTAAGAACACTGAGCTAAATAACAATAAAATACTAGTGGAAATTTTTAACTAGGATTTTAAATTCAGAAAGTGAGCAAAAAAAATGAAAATTTGTTAGTGACATTTTTCAACATTTTGTTTTACAGATGGCACCTCATATTTGAAAGCCACTGTGTTTTCAGTGATCATGTTGTGTAGCTTAATGACAGACAAAAATGTCACAGCAGCTGCTCTTTTTCTTAAACAATAAAAGAAGATGAGAAGTTTGATTTTTTTCATCTTCTACTTTGTTGTTGTGGAAGTTTCTCTAAAATCATTACTTCACTGAGACCACCTTTCATCTTATCTAAGTTTATCCCAACACATCTCTTTGTTTTATTTGATTTGTGTGGGGATGTCTTTTGTTGTCATTTCATCATTGTGCTTATGGTTCAACAGTGTGCTGGCAAAGACAAGTGACTTATCATTAACAAAACCAAACAAAAATATGAGCCAGACTCTCAAAACAGCACAATCACAGCATGACACAGCTTACTAGATTGGATCAGGAGAGGATACAACCAGCCATCATTGTAATAACAATAATTTACACAAACTGTTGGAAGCCCTAAATGCAGTGAGAAAAGCAAATAAATTAGATCATTTGGTAGTTAATGGCATTTAATTTTTCAACAGTTTTACATCACCAGAAAGCAACTTAAAAATTAAAAGCATTCATGAACAAATGACAAAAAATTATTGACAGCTATTTTTTTTTGTTTTGTGTGTGTGGGGGGGTGGGGGTGGGGGTGGGGGCAGTCTGACTCAGGGCAACTCACAGGTAAAATTAACAAACTAATTTATTAAAAGCTGAAAAGTCAGCAAAAAATGGCCACAAGCAAAAACTACACAAATGAGAAGTATTTAAAGAAACATTAATTGACTGAAGATGACAAACACCTGGAGGAAAGACAATGAGGCTCAGGTGAGAGTGGGCGGGGCAAGAGCTGGAACTGAACAACTAACTGAGGACATGCAGGGGGAAATGAAAATGGGTAACTAAATGCAGGAGTGACAGAAAATAGCAACTGAAAAAAAACAAAATAAAATCTAAGCGGAAGTACAAAACACAGGAAATGATCAAACTCATGACTCATAAGATAGAAAAAAAACTAAAAAGGAGACTAAACCAGAATCTAATGGACAGAACGTATTAACCAGAACACAAGGATTTATGACAGCAGCTACTTTGGGTTTGAACCATTTTATTTTTTGGAGAACATTCAGCGCAACCTGAAGCCCCCTCAGCTGTTGTGTTCCACGTTTGTTGCTGCAGGTGTGGAGCGGGCTCAGGAGGGGGACGCGAGCGATGAGAATGAAGAGGCAGAGTTCTTCGATGCCGTGGAGGACTCCCCTTCGTTCGTAACTGTGACTGCCACTGAACACAGGTGAGAAGCACCACTTTCATTCAGTCATTTATCCAACAAACAAACTGCCAGTCATGAGAATTTTTCATATTAGGTTAGCTAGCAGCTAAAAGTGAGCTTTGGTTCATGTTTTTAGAACTTAAATTGGCAATGATCTTGTTTTAAAAGTAAAACTGATGGTTGATGCAGCTAATAATGATAGTAATCATAAAAACAGGACTCTAACCTGTGGTTGAGGAGCAGTTCTTGAACCTGAACGGACTGCAGGTAGATGTAGATGACGAGCAGAAAAACAGAAGCTCCGTGAAGTCACCTTCTGTTTAACCCCGCCCCCAATGCTGAAATGTGACAGCTCACAGCGACAACCAAAATGACTCAAAAATTGTCTAATCGAAAAAAGAAAAAAAAAAGCTGCAGCATAAAATGAGTGTCAGCATAATAAGCTTTTCAGTCGCAATTTTTAAAATTTTCAATGCCAAATCTCTTTTTAGACACAAGCTGTCAATGTTCCTCCTGTTCCCTCACAGCGATGTCACCAACTCACCTGGATAGATGGGATTTCAAAGCTGTTTTACCTCCTGTAGCTTTGATTTTGAATCATCTTCTTTCATAGGCGCTCTGGAAGTAATCAGAGTATGATGAGTGGAGTAATGCCTAATGACTGGACCCACAACGAGAATGTAAGTCGAGTGGATAAAATATACTTCATTTAGTCATGTCTGTTTTTAAACAAGCTAGAACGTAGTCCTGTTGTTTTGGTATTTACAGGACACCACAGGCACAAACCAGCTGCAGCTGCGAAGAACGAGACGCAGTCGTATTCCTGACAAACCAAACTACTCCCTTAACCTGTGGAGCATCATGAAGAACTGTATCGGCAAAGACCTGTCCAGGATACCCATGCCTGTAAACTAAAAATCGACTACATTTAGCGTGTATGACTGGTATTATTAGATTGTTTTTGTAAGGGGAAATGGGCGTGCTAAATGTTGTCTCGCAGGTAAACTTTAATGAACCGTTGTCCATGCTGCAACGTCTGACGGAGGATCTGGAGTACAGCGAGCTCCTGGACCGGGCGGCCCGCTGCGACTCGTCTCTGGAGCAAATGTGCCTGGTGGCTGCCTTCTCTGTCTCCTCCTACTCCACCACAGTCCATCGAACCGCCAAGCCCTTCAACCCTCTGCTGGGGGAGACCTACGAGCTGGACCGGCTGGATGAGTACGGCTATCGCTCCATCTCTGAGCAGGCAAGACAAAAAATAAAGAAATATATAAACACATTCATCTTTTTAATTAATCTTAATAATTTTTGGCTCATCTTGTTTACACACAAGCACATCCAGTTACACATGCAAACAATTTAATTAGAGTAGAGTTTATATGTTCCGCTGACGCCAGCTGATGCTGTTCACCCTCAGGTCAGCCACCATCCACCAGCTGCTGCCCACCACGTGACATCGCAGCGAGGGTGGACTCTGTGGCAGCATATCACCATCGACAGCAAGTTTCGGGGGAAATACATTTCAGTCATGCCATTAGGTAAGGAACATTTCAGTCCAATCCAATTTATTCATAAAACCCTTTAAAACTCATCCAAGGGGGGGGAAAAAGTGCTGTACATTCTAAGATGTAGCAAATAAACAAAACATAAAACTGCAAAAGCCAGACCCCCCTTGAGCTCACACCTGGTTCTGGACACATGTAGACCTGAGAGAACGGGAAGGTGTGTCTGCATATGTAGACTGCTTAACGATTAAAAAAATAAAAATAATTTTAAAATGGATTAGTAAAACAAGTGTAAAGTAATCGAATTTCTTTGTACCAGTTAAAAGACTTGCAGCCACATTTTGCAACATCTGTAAATGGATGATATGGAGCAGGGCTGTTCAACTAAATTGCTCCAGGGGCCACAGTCAGTGTAGGCCAACAGCACACTACATCTAGTGATTAAAGTCATTTTGAAAAAAACCAAATATTACAAAGATCTGTTACCTTTGAAATAGTTTCATTTTGCTGCATTTAATCATGACTACAACATACAGAACTCTATGTAATAAAAGTAGTGATAACTGGAAGCACTCGGAGAGCGCAAACCTCCGCCAAGGTCAATTATGCTAAAAGGATCCCCTTGGAAAAGTGATCTGTCCAGTGCTTTATACTAAATATAGTAACATCATGTTGAAAGTAAATGATGGAAATCCAAATTTCAATTTATTCCAACACATTTATCAGAAAACACATGTAGAATAAAAATATTGAATTAATGTCATAACACAGTATCATTCCATATTACCAGATATATTCTGTGCCCATACAGTAAAGGTATCACACAAAAGTTTCCAAATAAATAAACATTAAGATTACAGTTTAAATTTTCAACAAAATATTCACACTTTTCGTGGTGAGAAAAATAAGTGTGAAGACCTTTTGAAAACAGTAATTAATTTCCCCTATCCTGCAACAGTGAAGATTCTTCAAAAAAAAATTCCTGGATCCAGATCGTGATCCGGATCATCACAAAAATTTAATGGTGTGTTCGTTTGGCTAGTTCCCACCTGTGGTAAAGATTTCATGAAAATCCATCCATTACCACAAGTTTTTGAGTAATTTTAACCACAGACAGACTTACACGACCAAAAACCTTACCTCCTTGGCGGAGTTAATAAAACATCAAAATCAATAAATGCATTCTGCCGCCTATTTAACACAAATGTTATTTTGACATCTCTGACTTGCCAAATTTTAAAGACAATTTTATTTTCACTTTCATAGTTTTGTCTTCAACTGCTTGTAGCTTTAACTGTCTTGGGTGTTCATTTAAATGTTTTTTACCAGCTTCTAGACAAAGTTCTGATGTTTCTGTAGATATCACATATGTGTATGTTTAACTAAAATAACTTCTAGTAATTAAAGTAGAAAACCAGGGGTTTGGGCTTAAGAGATGAATGAACCAATTGGTGGGACGAACTTTGGTCACTTGTGGGCCGGATGTAGTTGAATAGCCCCAATATATTGATTAGTGATATAAACTTGACCAAAATTCAGATGCGGTCCAGGAATATACCTAAACATTATCCGGTGTGGATGTTCACATGTTCTCTTCTCTTCAGGTAACATCCACCTGCAGTTCCACTCCAGTGGAAACCATTACGTGTGGAGCAAAGTGACGTCGACGGTACACAACATCATCGTAGGGAAGCTTTGGATCGACCAGGTTTGGTTTTATTGAGTTTATAAGTTCTGTGAGTTGAAATTATGCTCTTTTTAACGCTCTTCAAAATGGCTTCATAGCAGTGTGATATATATTTTTAAAACCAAGCTTGTTCTGATATATTGAGGGAAAGTAGTCTTCTTTTGTCTGATGCTGTTATCAGTCTGGAGACATCGATGTTGTGAACACAACTACAAAGGCCACCTGCCATCTCAAATTCTCCCCGTACAGCTACTTCTCCAGGGAAGTCCCGCGCAAAGTAAGTCATGCCCTTGACATGTATTTGCAGCTACATGTCGGTTAGCTCTGAATATAGCCATCAGAGGGTGGATGTCATGGATTTCTTCCTGTGTTTTGTTTCTCTCGTCACCAGGTGACAGGAGTAGTAGAAGACAAAGAAGGCACAGAACACTACATCCTCTCAGGAACGTGGGACGACAAAATGGAGAGTGCAAAAATAGTGAAAAGCAGCCAGGGATGTTCAGGGTCTGAAGGCAAACAAAAGACCGTTTATCAAACGCTTCAGCCCAAACTGCTGTGGAAGAAATACCCTCTTCCGTACGTTTTAAGACTTCACGCCTGCGTCCTAAAGATTGATTCTGACAGTGTGTAGCTCTTTGTCATCTGTGTGTTTTTCCTGTTTCAGAGAGAACGCAGAGAACATGCACTTTTTCTCCTCCCTGGCGCTGACCTTGAACGAGCCGGAAGAAGGCGTCGCGCCCACCGACAGCCGCCTGCGGCCCGATCAGCGGCTGATGGAGGCAGGTCTTTGGGACGAAGCCAACAACGAGAAGCAGCGGTTAGAGGACCGCCAAAGAGTCGAGAGGAAACGGAGGGAAGCTCAAGCTAACCAGGCTCTGGAGGAGGGTGAGTACAGGGACTGCAGCAAGAATGGTGAGAACAGTTATTTCCAAAAAACAGTTTTTTTTAATAGCCATGAACTCATAGAAGATAAAGACTTAAATATATAAACATCTTCATTTTAAAAGCGAATACCTTTTGCTCCCAGGTCAAGACATTGAGGGTCATCTGCCAGTGTGGTTTGAAAAGAGAACAGATGAAACTACAGGAGAAAGCATCTACGTCTACAGGGGCGGCTACTGGGAGGCCAAAGAAAGACAAGACTGGAGCCAGTGTCCCGAAATCTTTTAAGAACCCGCCTGCGTGAGCTCAGACGTGCATGTGTGAGAGACTTCTTTTCACACTGATTTTCAAGCACAAAATCTCCTGCCTCCACTTCCTGGTCGACTCGCTTCGTCTCAGTTTCAGCTGTGTTTCCAGGATGCATGGCTTCAGCTGGTGTGTGTGCTTTAACGCTGTGGAAAAATCATTTACAAACATGGACACGTTTGTTGACTCCTTTTTTGTTAAAGAAAGGAACCCACACAAAGGTCACTGAGAGAACTCAAAATTTAAATTCATACTTCTCAGATTTGAAAGGTGCCTTCTCCACACTGCATGTTTTCTCTCCGTCCACAGATGTTTAACAGGATTGAGATCAGGGCTTGCAGATGGCCACTTCAGAATGGTCCAGTGTTTAGTTCTTAGCAACTCATGGGTGTTTTAAGCTAGATTTTGGGTCATCGTCCTGTTGAAGAACCCATGACCTGACTGAAACCAAGCTTTCTGAGTTGGCAGCACATTTTTTTCCAGAAAGTCTTGATAGTCTTGAGATTTTATTGCTCCCTGCAGAGGTTCAAGACAACCTGTACCAGATGCAGCAAAGCAGAACATAAACAAACCTCATCCCCATGTGTGTTTTTGGGTTGTGGGTTCAAATGTGTCCACATCCAACTGTGAGCATTTCAAGTCCTGTGTCCCTGCGTGTGACTGAAATGTGGTTTACAAGGAACTATCCTTCTTACACCAAAACTCATCTTACTGAGTCAACTTGGGAACGTGAAGTACTCTGGATGTCTTTCTACAAGCACTGAGAGTCTTGTTTTCCTCAAAGTTGGGATTAGCTGATGTTTGTTTCGCGGCTTTGACAAAAACACCAGTGTTTGGAAGAATGGGACAAATCCGCCTTCTGTGCTTTAAAGTTTTCTCAGCAGTTCATTTACTTTACAGTTTACTGTCCTTTTCCTTCACACACACACACACACACACACACACACACACACACACACACACAAAGGATCCTGAAGAACGTTCTAAATAAAACCTTAATGTTTTATTTCAGATGGATAACCAGCTGTGAAACTTGTAACAATTGAATTGAGGACTTTGTAATGGAGTAGCACAACAGAATCAACATGATGGGGACATGAAGGACCAGTGGACTCTGGGGTAGTTTATCTGCATGACTCTCAAACTGATTGAAGCTAAATTTTGTGACCTGTTGTTGACACGCACATAGACAAAATTGTTGGTATCCCTCAATGACAGAAAAACTCTCAATGGTCACAGAATTGACTTGAAGCTGACAAAAGTAATAATAAATAAAAATGAACAAATAAAAGTCTGACTTCCTTTTCAACCATGCTCCAGCAGAATTAAAAATAAAACTCATGAAACAGACCTGGACAGAAATGATGGTACCCTTAACCCAATATTTTGTTGGACAACCTTTTGAGGCAATCACTGCAATCAAACAATTCAGCAGATATTTTAATCCACTCCTCACGAGCAAACTGCTCCAGTTGTCTCAGGTTTGAAGGGTGTCTTTTCCAGACAGCATGTTTCAGCTTCTTCCAAAGATGCTCAACAGGATTTAGGTCAGGGCTCATAGAAGACCTCTTCAGAATAGTCCAGTGTTTTCCTCTCAGCTGTTCTTGGGTGTTTTAGCTGTTTGGGTCATTATCGTGTTGAGAGAGCCATGACCAAGCTTTGTGACACTGGACAGCACATTTCTCTCTAGAATCCCTTGATAGTCTTGAGATTTCATTGTACCCTGCACAGATTCAAGACACTCTGTGCCAGATGCAGCAAAGCAGCCCCAGAAGATAACAGAGCCTCCTCCATGTTTCACAATAGGGACAGTGTTCTTTTCTTGATATGCTTCATTTTTCCATCTATGAACATAGAGCTGATGCGCCTTGCCAAAAAGTTAATTTTTGTCTCATCTGTCTGGAGGACATTCTCCCTGAAGCTTTCTGGCTTATCAACATGTAGTTCGGCAAATTCCATTCAGACTTTTTTATAATTTGGTGACCTCCTTGGTCGTCTTCCATTAAGTCCACTTTGTCTCAGTGATGGATGGTTTTATCTGACACTGATCTTCCTCGAGCTTGAAGTTCATCTTAATCTCTTCAGAAGTTTTTCTTGGCTCTTTTATCATTCATATTATCTGTGTCTTTGATTTGTCATCAGTTTTCCTCCTGCGGCCACATCCAGGCAGGTTGGCTACAGTCCCATGGATCTAAATTTCTGAAGATGTGCAACTGTAGTTACAGGAACATCAAGCTGCTTGAAGATGGTCTTATAACCTTTACCTTTAACCTGCTTGTCTATAATTTTCTTTCTAATTTCCTGAGACAACGCTCTCCTTCTCTTCCTCTGGTCCATGTTGAGTGTGGTCCACACCATGTCAAACAGCACAGTGAGTATCTGCAGCCCTGTATACAGGCCCACTGACTGATTACAAGGTTGCAGACACCTGTGATGCTAATTTAGCATGTCCCTTTGGTCACATTATTCAGGGGTAACATCATTTCTGTCCAGGCCTGTTTTACAAGATTTATTAAAAAAAAGATTCCGTTGAAGCATGGCTGAAAGGCAATGTCTGACTTTCATTTGTTCATTTTTGTAATTTAGTTATTTATTTCTGTGAGCATTGTGGGTTTTTCTTTCATCAAACAAAGGGTACCAACAATTTTGTCCACAACATCCAGCCGTCTGTGGAGGAAAATTAACACTCCCTCTACAATAAAACATGATGGTGGCAACACCAACGTGTCGGGATTATTTTCTTCAACAAACGTTAGGAGACGTGTCAGAAAAGAGGCAAAGTGCAAATGTTTGCATAAAGTATGAGGAAAGCTCTATGACTTCAGGACGACACAATAAGTTGAGCCAAAATCTTGATAATCTCCAGAGAAACCTGAAAAACCGCTCATCTAATCTGGTTTAGCTGACATTTTCTCCCTTTCATGACCCACTCTATGAAGCATTCACTTTTGTTGCTTCATTTACATACTGTGTGTCAGCAATAATACAAAATGAACAATCATTTCAGCAAGATATAGCAGTGAGAAAAGTGTTTTAAACAGCCGAGTGTTGTGTTTTAGTAATTGTATCCTGTTAGTTGAAGAATAGATATGTAAAGTGCCAGAAAACTGTTACAGAAAGTTTTGTTTCAAGTAACCAGTAATAACCTGATTATTTATACCTTACTGTGTATTATAACATGGCATGGTGCACATGTGTGACTGATGGCTTATTTAATGCCTGTAAATAGCAACGACACACTAGAAGTAGAAGCACATCAATTAAAATATATTGTTTGACGTTACTTGAATATTCATACTCAAACTTCTGCCTGTTCTCTAATGATGTGATGATGAAATGAGACACTGTTTGGATAAAGCACAAGGTTGTGGTACGATACATGCTAAAGGTTTCCATAGCGACACATACAGTAGCTGTGCATGGTTTTAGAGTGCTTGGTGCACTTCTGTAGTGGGGAAGCCTTTTCACCAAGCTAATTGTTTATGAGTCATCAATAAAACATGATGTGAATTCACCTTCTGGGCCCTATTACCTCAAAAATTTGACTTGATACAGATCAAATAATGTAAAGGATGTGTTGTTCTTCACTGTTGCACATACAAATAAAGAAACTTTTATGACCATTTTCTTTTTTATTTTATCTCGTCTCTTTCACACATACTGTGCTGTAGTCATCATCATTACAATAACAAGATCATTTTACTCAAACAAAACTGTCTCCCAAGTATTGTTCATCTGCTCTTGTTTTGAAAAATGTCAGCTTAATTTAGATAATTGTGTATATGGAGTATGTTGGTAATAGCAAAACTACCATTCAGTAACACACCAGGGATTTAGTCGCCCTCCCTGCACGCTCTGCATCCTTTTATAAACAGACATTATTCATATAAAAAAGGGGGAGTTGCCCTTTAAATAAACCGCCCTATGACACCGGCACGCGCCGGGTTCTACTGCGCTGACAGCGGCGTCCGTCACCATCATGGCTGTGACCGACTGACGGGGGGTAAGGATGCTGACAGCGCTCCGGGAACAAGGTAAAAACAATGACGTTATCTCTGGTGAAGTGTCGCAAGGTGCAGCCGCACTCTGACGTCAGGCAAGTGGGCGCTAACGTCGCACGAGGGGTGGAAACTATAACCATTAGCTAAACATAACCTAGCAGCTAGGCTAGCTACACTACAGGCAGCATCAGCCGGTGAAGTAAGTTACTATTTAAAGCTAACGGGAGGGCTTAAGTGTCATTTTTGTTTGCTGCTGTGCCGTTTGGGATATTAATTTTTAAAGCCCTGTTGTTGTGAGTGAAGTTATCGCTTTTAAGAGAGTTCAGTCAGAGGCAGGTGTCTTTATTTTAATAATTCTCACAATCCCGCTGCTGTTTTTGGTGCATCACGCTGTTTCGTCACTGGGTGCGCACCATTTAACGCCGGCGCATGCACCGGCTTCAAAGCGGTGCTAATGCCTCACTACAGGATGTTAAAGATATTCATCTCGATTTCGCTTGGTCTGGTGGAAGGTCAGGGTGAAACATTTTTACGCCTGAAAACGTTTTTACCTCCATTTTAAGGTAGAAACTCCTCACCGGTCGTCATCGCTTTTGAACTGCTTTTGTGCCGGTGTGTAAAAAAGGAGCGTAGCGATTCATCAGCGAAGGGACGCGCTGTTCTCCAGCCGGTTTCTCCTCCTCCCTTTTCATCCGGCTGAAGGAAACGTCATTTTCCATACTCGGGGAGCAAGTTACACAACCAGGCAGGCATGCAAAACAGAAACACGTGTTGATAGGCGGTGCTACGAAATCGCGTATTGCAACAAAATCCGACCGCATTCGGAAAGCAGCTGTGCTGCAGGTTGCAGTGGCTCTGAACTTTAACGTTGAAGAGTTTGCATCGTTTGGAGATGAGAGCGGAATCAGCATGTGTTTGCCTTACAGAGAGTACAATGCGACGAACATGATCAGCGCCGATGGCTTCTCAAAATGCGAGCGTCCACAGAGAGTCGGCAGCCGGAGGAGGCCACCTGCAGAGATGCTCCATCTGCTGTCAGCTGTCATTGTGTGGCTGGTGACCGGCACCACCATCTCCAGCCTCAACAAATGGATCTTCGCAGTCTACAACTTCAGGTACCCCCTGCTGCTGTCAGCGCTGCACATGCTCACAGCCATAGTGGTGGACTATGGGCTGATCAAGCTGAGGGTGGTCCGCCACAGAGGCCCAGCCGAGCAGGACTTGACCCCCAGTGCAAAATGTAAGGTGTTCCTGCTGAGTCTGACTTTTTGTGCTAGTATCGCCTTTGGGAACGTGGGTCTGAACTATGTGCAACTGTCGTTTGCGCAAATGATCTACACCACCACCCCGCTCTTCACCCTGGCCATCTCGGCCCTGATCCTGGGCCAGCAGCATCACATCCTCAAATACACGGCCATGATGCCCATCTGCCTGGGGGCGTCCTTCAGCATCATGGGAGAGGTCCAGTTCGACCAGACCGGCTGCTTCTTCGTGTTTGCAGCGACCATGCTGAGGGGTGTCAAGTCCATCCAGCAGAGTGAGTACCACAGTTCAGAACTAATGACTGTTTTATTATCATAAAGTGTTTTAAAGGTTTTCCTCCAGTAAAAAACCACATGTGGTCCCGGAAAGTTCTACAAGTCAGTGATTCACTCCACAGTCCAGACACCCTGTCATTAGGCAGAATTACAGCAGGCTTTGTTCTGGTTCCAAGGCAACAAGACGTAAACATAAACACATCTCTGAGTGAGTGGATGATGGTGACCGGCTGATCTTGTTTGTCTGTTAAAGCTTGTCAGAAACGTCTGAGTCATCATGTTTATGATGAAATAGATTATATATTTTTATGCTCCTTTCTTTTTTTATACATTTAGTTTGGTGTTTTGAAAATATAGCATTAATAAACCCATAAGTTGGAACTCTTGCTGAATGGTTTGTTGCATAAATTGCTTTAAAGGTTGTTTTTTTACACCGTAGATGAGTGTTTGTTCTCAGCAGAATAGAGCAGTATTATGTAATACGGTTCCTGCTTTGCGAAGAGACAGAAAGCTACGTAAACAAAATCCTCACACAGCACCAGACTGCAGAAACTGTTTTCTTCATCACACGAGGTTAAATAAGTGTGCCGGTAAGGACACTGAAGTCCGGCCGTCGCGTTTAGGTCAGACTGTAAACAAGACGCAGCCGATCATGACTAAACCCTGATGTCTCACGTTTCAATAAGCTATTTTCATCTCCCCACTTGTTGATTTGTCTGTATTTTGTTTTCTGACCCGCTTTTGGTGTGAAAGTCTTCCTGTTCAAAGATAAATCGTTCCACATACAGACGTGTATTTGCCAAAAAAAAAAAAAAACAAGTAGTTTCTGCCAGAAGTGCATTTTTCCAAAAGGGTACTGATGCATTTTTACTTTACACAGACACACTCTGACACATTAAACAAAGTTCCCAAAGAGGAGTTTTGCATAACGTCCTGCTGTCAAACGGCCTGATGTCAGCGTTTATTTGCTTTGAAAGTTTCTGTTAGCTCTAAAAACACAGCGACAGTCTGCTAATGTCACAGAAACAATCCCTTAACAAAACAAGTGTAACAGAATACATGAAAAAGTAAATTTAGTTGCGTTTTCTGGTTCGAAATGAAGCATTTCATTCTGAAATTTGGAATCATTTCAAAACAACTCATGATGCCAAAAATGTAATGAAATTATCAATAAGTATATATAATAAGTAAACGATGCAAACTCTTCAACATCAAAGTTTAAAGCCACTAAATATAACGACTGCCTCAGACTCCTGTTGAAGAAGCCGAGATGGGAAAGTGTTAGTCAACTTTTTGTGACAACTGGGCTCAAAACCTTTCAGGCTCTTTTAAGAAATTTGATGTTTAAATTTATTAGTAATGTCAATGCTTCCTGTAATTTAATTATTATGAGCTTGACTAACATAAGACCGAGTGTTATACTTTACCAGTCCCAGTCCCAAAATGGCAAAATCTATTGCAGTATTGTATAAAGTTAAGGAGTTATTTAATGATGAAGCACTATTTATACTATATAATGCAATAATTGTTCCACATATGATTTATTGTAAAGAAGTCTGGGGAAATGCGTGTAAAACAATCTCTAACCCTATTTTTATTTTACAAAAAAGAGCCATAAGAATTATCACAAGAAAGCATTACTATCACTCTTCTAATACATTGTTTCAATAGTTAAAATTATTAAAATTTTATGAGTCGGTTGAATATAATCTGCAGGTTATATATAAAGCTCATAAAAATGTGTTACCTTCAAACATCCAATATACTTTTGTTAAAAGGGAAAGCTGCTATAATTTGATGGGAAATGTTTGTTAAAGCAAAAATCCGAACAAATTTGAAGGACAGGTGTACTTCAGTGAAAGGTTTCAGACTATAGTCCATATTCTGACGGGATTAGTTTTACCTAGGGACCCCATGTATTTGTAATAATTACAGAGATTGTCTGTGTTGTTAATCCCGTGAGAATCGGCCAGCATATGGAATAATCTGGAAAATAAAAGCATTGGGTCAATTAATTCCTTTAAAAAAATATCAAAGCAAGACTGTTAATGAAATATGAAATTGTTTAATTTGTATTTGTATGAGTTACTGTTTGAGGAGTTGAATTTCTGTTTTTGTTTTATTTGGTTTATTGTTTGAAATGAATATAAATTATAATTTTTTTGTAAATAGAAGCAGATGTAAGATTTTTTTCTTCTTCTGCTGCCTTTCAATTTATTTTATTTGCATTTTTTTTGTTGTATGTAATGTGTTTTTGTTTTGTTGTGGAGGTACTGGTACAGCTGCCTCCTATAGTTGTCGTATGTTTTGGTACTGTATTTGTAATAATAAAATAGCTAATATGGGCAATGTAAATTTATATTTTACAAACTAGATCATTATGTGAGTAAGTCAGGTAACATTAGGTAAAACTCCCAGCCTGGGCTTTTGTTGAGTTTCTCTAAGCAGCATGTTCATATTGAAACATGCAGCTGTTTATTAATATTTATTTGATTTAAAGTTGAGTTGAAGCTGGTTTTTCTGTGCACAGATGCATAAATTAGACGAGCTCAGACAAGTTTAATTTGAACATCCTGTGTGTGTTTCCTTTAGGTATTCTGCTTCAGGAGGAGAAGATCAACTCCGTGTTCCTGCTCTATCTGATGTCCATTCCCAGCTTCCTCATCCTGATGGTGGCTGCTCTGGCCTTGGAGAACTGGGCCCTGCTGGAGTCCCCGCTGCATTACGACCGTCACCTGTGGGTCTTCATCCTGCTCAGCTGCCTGGGCTCGGTCATGTACAACCTGGCCAGCTGCTGCGTCATCACGCTCACCTCGGCCGTCACCCTGCACATCCTGGGCAACCTGAACGTGGTGGGGAACTTGCTGCTGTCTCAGCTGCTGTTCGGCAGCGAGCTGTCCGCCCTCAGCTGCGCCGGGGCGGTGCTGACGCTCTCTGGCATGCTCATTTATCAGAACTCGGAGTTCATCGTCGGCTACCTGGACGCGCGGAGGGCCAAACCTGAGGGCTCTGAACATTTGGAGTTTCCCGGTGCGACCGGAAAGGATTCGTTCGAAGAAACTAATTATCAGCCGACTTTTGATAAGAAACAGGAAGACAAAATAGATTAAAATGAAAATATGAAGACTTGGTTGAACGAAACATGCTGGATACGCCGAAATCTCTGCGTCGACAGGGGAGCATGACCACATTTTCTTCCTCCCTCCCTGTGCCAATTCTGATCACACAGCCTGCACAAGGAGAAAGACGCCTTCATGTTCCCTGCTAGTGTTTCATGTGTAAAGCTCTCCTGTCAGCCTGCATGCACGATGAGCACACTGAACTCAGACCTGATGGAGAACTGAGCCTCTCACTCACTCTGCTTCACTGTGAAGACTCTGAGATGAGTCTGGGGTAGCTTCTGCAGCGACGTTAAAGCGATAGTTCAGATTTTTAAGCAGAGTTCGGTGTAATAATTATGAACAGTTAACATCTTACCTGTTATAGATAGTGGAGGTGGGGGGGATCCTCACTATCTGCTCGTTTGTGGTCGTGTCGCTTCACGCCCATACTGAAAGGTTTCAAGGGCTGGGCAATAAATCAAAAATCAACATGTATATCACCATAAACATGCGATCAGTATTAATAGAAAATACATCCATTAGAATGTTGATAATTTCACTGATTTTTGATCCAGAACTGCACTGCATTCTGGGGGATGTAGTCAGAGGAAAAGGCTTTAGCCGCTCGACCGCTCACACCCCAGCTAACTTACTCACTCTTTGCTAAGCTAGCAACAACCTGCTGAGTAACTCGCAGCAGCAGTTTCATGTTTCACCACTGTGCCTCATAACTGCTTAAATATTAAAAAACACTGATGTGGAGGGAAAGGAGGAAATGAGCAACAGCTCAAGAGGAAATTGTGAATAAAAGAGGGAGGGTCATGTCACCAGTTTGGCAGGATTAATCAGTCTTTTTTCCTCCTGGTCCTTATGTCAAATAAACAAAAACCAATCAATAATTATTGTTACCGACTGATATGAAACGCTTATATTTGATACATTTTTCAGCCATATCGCTCAGCCCAACAAGTAACTTATTGTTGTTAAACTTCCTCTAAAAAATCTGAACTATCCCTTTAAGACTGGTTGGAGCTTATAGAGCACTTTGCCCTGAATTTGAATGGGTGTAATTTGTAATAAGATTTATTTATGATACTGTTACCTGAATGTCCCATCATGGTGAGGGACCGGGTTTTTATGGCAGCTTCTTCTTTGTGTTTTAGGCTCAAAGCATCAAACTGATGCTGTTGGACTAAAACTTTGGTTTTACACTAAAATTAGGATGAACTAAGTGAGCATTTCTGAGCAACCAGACATCTCTTCTCCTCTACAGAAGCACGTTTTGATAAAAGCTGAACACTTTCTCGTAGTTTTCTCACTGAAGGCCTAGATTTTGTTCTAATGCCGACCTAAAAAGGCGGGGCCTCAAAGGATTTATTCCAATTTACGTATTTGACATTAGTGTGCTCTTTTTCTCGCAGCGCCACTGGTTAATTAGTGTCAAGTTTCTCTAAGGAGCCTTTTTCCCTCTGTGGAGGAGATAAAAATGAAAGTTGAAATGTCTCTTTCCGTTTGTGCCAATGTCAGATTTTTTTTAAAGTTGGCAAATGTTTTCAGCATAACTTTAAAGGACTATAAATGCTGGAGGTTTTTGTCCTCACTCGCAATAAACTGTATGTGTAAATTAAATCAGTTTTCATTTCTCTCCCTTTAAAAAAACAAAACAAACCGAAGAATTCATGCTACTGAAAATATCTTTATTTGTACCTCCGACATGACCTCCAGCATGTTTGGTTTGTCAAATGTTTACTGTTTATGCTTTTTTTAAATGATTTTTGCTGGTTTTCTTTGCGACCATGGCTCACTTAGTTTTAGCTCTAAATTGACAACACCACTACAAATTAACATTAATACTTTTATTTGAATCCTACTGTATTTTTATTATAAAGGTGCTGTTTACTAAGATCTAATGTAAAAAAAAAATCACTGATAATGAGTAAATCCAAGACCTTTTCCCCTAAATTCCAAGTCCGTTGAGAAATAAAGCTAAATAAATAAATAAATCAGGCTCTAGATTCAACAAAGCCTAATATAAACCAGTGTTTTGACACTAAAATCCCTCAGCTGTTTTAACAGTTCTTTAATGCAGCTTACAGGTTCACTTATATCAAGAAAAAGAAGCATTTCATTTTTATTTTAATGCTGTGTTCTCACGAAAAACATTATTTGCTGTGTTTTTGTTGCACTGATGTACAAGACGCCACTTTTAAACTCCTCTTCTGGTTTTGATTGTTTGCCATGCTTGTTGGATGTAAATAGTTATTATTTTATTATAATTATGTGTTTCCTTTCATGGATTGCTGGTATGAAACTATTCTGGTTCAACAGAGAAACTTTCGCATCATGCCTTATTTGGACTTCCTGTAGAGAAGAAAAGTGTGAATTATTGGACTGGAACAACAAATAAACAAAACCCAAGCACCTCATCACCACATTTAGAGCATTTCTTTACCCGACACTTATAATTTCTGTAAAAAAAATTAATCTATAAATTATGATATGAAGAGTACAAAACTTTGCAAAAAAACTACTTAGTAAACTCATCAGTTTAACAAATGAGCCTCTCGGTGTAAAAATGGTGTTGATTTAGTCGATGCTCATGATGAATAATTCAGAGAAATGTAAAAACCAGCAGTGAAAACCATCTTTCAGCCATTTTTAGCAGCACAACATCAAAAACATAAAATATTTTAGGAATCGCTGCACAGAAAACAGAATCAGAAACAGTTTGTCTGATGTCACAATGATCTCACCACTAGGTGGAGCCATTTATCTGCTTTTTAAACTACTTTGTAAGCTCTGCCTCTATAAAAGCTTTTTATAATAAACACTAACTAATCTCTGCTGAAGTTAAATGTACTTTTCTAGTATTTCCCTCAAGATGTCTGTTTGATTTTAGTCTCTAACTCTGTTTTTCATGTCCTCTTTAAAATGTTCTATTTCTATTTTTGTAAACAGAGTGACTCTTCAGCCTTTTGCCTGAATAAGGCAGTGCTCCTCACATTTTAGCCACCGTTAACCCTTTATTTTCCATCCAGCTGCACACTGTAGCCTAAATGATGTAAACACGGTTTTCCACTGCAAGTAAAAACATCTGTTAGATTGAACTTCTGAAGCATTTTGACATCATCCAGGAAACAGAAACAAGACACTTCTTGTGGATGGATGTGACCTGATGTGTTCCTTCATCCCATTTTTGGGTGGTCCGTAGAAGCAGTCTCCCCTCTCTCTCTCTCTCTCCAAACATGCATCCCTGTGAGGTACTTAATACAGAGCTGGGCTGGTTTTAAGCAAAGTTTGCAGGGAGGAGACGAGAGAGTACAGTCCAAGCATCTTCAACAGGAGAGGACCGTTTGAATCCTGATAACAGGTGAGTCATGGAGACACCAACTTCCTGTCAGGATTTTATAATCCTCACTTTGTTCTTCTGGTCGTGTAACGTCAGGTGGAAAATGTTTGCTCAGACTTGAAGCACATAGTTTTGACTCTGTTATCAGAATCCTTCAGAACTGGACGTCTTCCATTGTTTTACTATATTTGTACATTTCTCAGTGTGTTCTGTGCCACAGCCAACAAGTTGCTCGAATCCATTAAATAAGACTTGAGCAAGACAAGCGTGATGTTGCACAGCTGCAGTTTAAGAAGCTCACAGCTGCGCTCAGCTGATTACAAATAGAAAAACCTCTGCTTTTTGTCTTTTTTTTAATATTAATATTTGTGATTTCACTCAGCAGATTCACTCTTCAGACATGGAGTCAAAGCCAGGGGGTGAATCAGAGCCGCTGACCAGCGAGAAACTGGCTTCCATCGAGGATGAAGAAGTTCTCAACAAGATGGTGAGATGGCCTGTTTAAAACCTGAAAACTACAACTGATTGTGAGATCATCCATTTTTCCTCCAGCATTTTTCAGCATTGAACAATGTTTCTGTTATTTCATAAATCAAACTGTTCAGCTCCTTTAGGCCATGGGTGCTATGACTTTTGGTTTTTCAGCAACTTGTACTTTTTCAGTTATTAAGCTTTTTTTCTGTCATGTTTTTTCTCTTTGAAAAGGAACGGATTTATCTTCAACTTCCTTAAAACCCTTTAAAATCTTTACTGTTCTTTAAACCTTTTGTTCTGATTCTGCTTTTTTTTAATTTCTTGTACAAATTTGAGATTCTTTCAACTAATTTTCCCCCTAATTTTAGCTTTTTTCTGCTAATTTCAGCTTTTTAAGCTTCATTGTTGTTTTTCTTATTTGCCTTTTTAGCTACACCGTAGCTATTATAGCTTTTTTCATCTTAATTCGCCTTTTTGTGGTAATTTCACCTTTTTACTGCTTAATTCAGCAAACATGCTCTCTCTGCCTCTTGTGCTAATTTCAGCAATTTTTAAAGCAATTTTTCTGCTAATTTAGGCTGTTTTAGCTATCTTGCAACTGTTTTGTACTTTTTTTCTGCCAATGTGAGCTTTTTTACTCTCCGTTCACCATCTGTCTGCTAATTTCAACGTTTTTCTGCTGCTGTCTTGTTTTCATACTGTCAGCAAAACTCAGCTGTTCAAATTTAACTCACATGAACAGTTTTGCTCTTAAACATTTTCAGCTTTGAAAATGTTTGAACTTTAATTTATTATATTAGCAGCAGAAAACTGGCACAAACGATGCCAGTTTGATCTTAAAACACTCTCTCCTACAAAATCTGTTTTTTCTCTTCAGCTGGACGGTGCAGCTGGTTTTGAAGAGAGGAGGATGATTCGCGCAGCGTTAAGAGACCTGCTAAAGAAAAAGAGGGGTAAAACCTTAATGTTCTTATAGCTGAAGGTGATAACGACATCGTGGCTCAGCCGTGTCTGAATCCTCTCAGATAAGCGGGAGCAGGACCGAGGGGTGAGGCAGCAGGAGCTGAAGAAGAGTGGAACAACAGTTAGTGTTGGAAGAGCCTCCATGAACCAACAACCCTCAGCTCACAGTAAGTCCACCTCTCTGATGACATCACTTTAACTGTGCACATTTAACTCTGTTCATGTTGTCAGAGCCTGCAGGCCAGCCAGCATCCTCCACTCCAGGGAACAAAACAGCAGTCAGGTGAGTCCACTCCTGTGTTTATTAAAGGTGGAGCCATGTTGTTTTTACAATTTTACAGACAAAAATCTAAAATTTGGTGTGGGAATAGCTGAGACTAAGCTTTGAGACTCTGAGTGCTAAACTAACATCTGCAATAACTATTAGCATAAACTCTGTCCGTATGTTAGCAAAATATCTCATGAATCACTCAACATATTTTGCTGAAACTTTCAGGAAATAATCATTGGATGTTCCTCTAAAGCTGATTAATTTTTGGAGTCAATTGTAATCAAGATGGCCACCATACCTAACTGACATCATAAAACGTAAACATAGCAATAATTCAGCCAATTTTACAAGTATTGTGGCAAAATTTGGTGCAGTATTAGTAGGGAGTCTTTCACAACACATATTTCAGAGGGCTGCAAATTGTGCGGGATTTTTGCTTAAAACTTTAGCATTAACTGTTGGAGTCGATCTTGTTTGTCTGTTAGCAAAATATCTCATGGGCCACTGAATGAATTTCAATAAAACTTTGAGTTAAGAATCACTGGACGTGCATCTGCAACTGATTAGCTTTTGGAGTCAGTCCAGCTGAAGATGGCTACCACAGCTAATTGATTTTAGCCACACAAAAATGGCTATAACTGAGTCAGTATAACAGATGAGTTAAAAATCTGAAGTGTCATTCAGAGCAATGAACATGATAACTGACAGGAGACTGAGCATGCAGTTATTTTAAATTATTACTAAAATGGTTACGACTTTGTATTTCTCAAGACATTTAAATATTTTAGTTTTGTCAGCTGTGTAAAAAAGAATCAGTATTATTTTAACTGTGGTATTTTAATGCTGTGTACAAGATAACTTTTGTTTTCGTCTCCTCTGCTCAACAGAGAGAGTTCCGCTGCCGCCTTTCCCCAGAAATGTACTTCGTCTGAAGCACCCAACGCTAAAAATGTCAAACAAATGCTTCTGGACTGGTGCCGGGCCAAAACAGAACCATATGAGGTAGAAATATCTCCCTGCGAGCTTCGTCGATGATTTATTATCTGTCTGAGTCGCACACGCAGCTCTGTCCCCGAAGCCTGAACTCAGCTCTGGGTTTTAAAACAGGGAGTGGACATCCAGAACTTCTCCTCCAGTTGGAAAGACGGGATCGCCTTCTGCGCCTTGGTGCACCGATTCTTCCCCGACGCCTTTGAGTACTCCATCCTCAACCCCAACAAGCCCAGAGACAACTTCCAGCTGGCGTTCAGCACCGCAGAGTGAGCGGCTCTCAGTCAATCAAAAACGGCTTTATTACACCTTTTCTGAACCATCGTTCATCTTAAGCTGTCTTTTATTGACATCCTGTCTCCAGGAGGTTGGCAGGCTGCCCCCCTCTGCTGGATGCTGATGACCTGGTCCGGATGAGGGAGCCGGATTGGAAGTGTGTGTACACGTACATCCAGGAGTTTTACCGCTGCCTGGTGGAGAAGGGTCTTGTCAAAACTAAAAAGCGACCTTAGTGTCAGACAGCGGCTCTCAGGAGTCATTTTGAAGTAATAAAACAGATCATTTACTGGCCCCGATGTGAGGTCTGAGAGATGTCGCTTCTGTCTTTTAGCTAAATATTTACAACCCAAGCCACTGGAGGGTAAATCCACAGAGATTTATGGGTAACATCTGGATTAGTTTTCCTGCTAGCAGAGAATTATTGGTGTCAGTGTGAACAGCTGTTGCTTAAAATCCCTTCATTCCGCTGAGATTACACATCTGGATTAATGTGATCACCACGATGAAGCTGAGAGTTTTTGAATTTAAGGTCCAGTAAATAAATGATTATAAATGAATGAAATGTTTGTGATTTACCCCAAACACCTTGCTATAAATGGAGCAGGTTAACTGTCGACAGGAAACTCAAAATTTGTGCCAAGAATGAAACAGTTTCAGGATTAGGTATGGTACTGTTTCTGCAAGATATACTGCAGCTAAAAACAGGTCACGTTTTGAACAAAACTAACTTATCAACAACACTAACGTCAGCGATTCACCCAAAAACTGAAAATATGAAACTCACCTTGTCTAATATTTCTGTTGCATTTTGTGCCAGAAAGAAAAACACCAGGAATGACCTCAAATAAACAACTGTTGCTCCTCATCAGTCTGTTGAAGAGCTACAAGTTCATCTTTAAACTATTTGGAGTCCTTCATGGAAAAGTCTCATTCAGAATGAAAAACATTCCAGGCGGTAGGAGGAGATGTCCAGCTAAGTCCTGTCCTGTGTCGTACTGTAAAAACAGGATTAAGTGTAGTTATAGCCCTCTAAACAGCAGATATTTGGAGGTTTTAAAACCTTGATTTGGTGCCAGAGAAGCTCCTTAACTTGTGTGAAAAGACTTGTATTGTTCAGGGACACCTCAGTAACAGGATTAATGTTAGTAACAAATAATTATTCAAGCTGTCAATAAAAAAATATCATCAAGTGGAAAGCAAAAACATCCGTATCGCCAAGTAAAAATCGGTTCAGATCACATCCTTATGGAAGATATAATTGAAACTTTAATCTTTTATTTTTCTACTACTTTTACCAAGCTATAGCCTCACTTTTAACAAGACTTCTGTTATTTTTAACCTTTACATGGCTTTTAGCTACTTTAATTATATCATCCTGCTTTTTATTTTTAGAAAACGTTTTGCTACCTTTTGCTTTTAGTTAGCCTTTGGCTACTTTTAGTTTTATTTTTAGCTTTTCTTTTCTACTTTTTAAACTAACCTTCTGCACATTTGCTGTATTCTTGTCTTTGGCAAATTTAGGTTTTAGATTTGCTAATTCTAGGCCTTTTTCAAAAATGTTTCCCTTTAGCTTTGATACTTGTAGCTTTTAGCTTTTGTTTTGTTACTTTAAGCTAGCATTTTGTTTCTTTTAGCTTTTAGCTGAGCTTTGTTTCTTAGCTTAACAAGTCACTCCAAGTTTCATTTCAGCAGCACATACTGTATATCTTAAAAACTTGATTTCTCTAAATAATTATTAATTATAAACATTAACAGATCATTATAACATTAAATCTCATTCATACATATGAAACTTTTAAGTTAGTTTAATATCTAACAGCCCTTTTCAGTTAAATTTAATTTAAAATAATCATATTATGTTTTCCTGTCTTGTTAAATTGTTTATATGTTTAAAAACACTGGGATATAAATAATGAGCTGAGTTGTTTTGCCAAAGTGAAATGTTAATTATAGGTTATTGATAAGGTGATCAATTCTCCCATCAGTGACGCACTCCTGTCGGATTCATGCGTCACTGAAGGACAGGCGCTCATTTCTCTGCCCGCCCCTACGACACTTTTCAGCTGGGGAAGGAGGGACATGGAGGGAGACGGGTCGGTGCGCCGGGGATGCTGCGTCCGGAGAGTGCGCATGCTGCTCCGAATACACACACACACACTCACACACACACATTCAGATACAACACAACACACGCAGCGGGATCATAAACCACAAACATCAACATGCAGGAGGCGCGTGATGCGTGACAGCTGTCTGTCCTGACTGCCCGGGTCCACGGCGGGGGACTGACGGCACCGTGACGAGGCGTGCGCTGTCCGCGGTACCGACGGGTCCGTCCTGCTGCAGGCTCCGGTCCATTAATCGATCCTGCCGGGGCAGTCTGGTGGTTTGGACCGGTGCTTATCACTTCTGTGAGTTTCTGGTGCCACCCTTGCTGTTCACCTTGGATTAAAAAAAAACGCAAAGGTAAGAAATTTGTTCTGTAGGACATCGCTTTATTTTATTTTATTTTATTTTATTTTATTTTTACCTATTGAACATGGAGCCCTGTCTCAGTCTTGCAAGCTCCTGGACTGAAATGTGACCCAGGCCCACTTGTTTTTGTTGTGTGTCTGAAAGTTTAGAAAGTGGATCCTGTGTCCTCGCAGCTCTGTCCTGCAGGCTGCAGCTGTGCTTGTGAGTTAGAAGAGAAAGACACATTAAAATGGTGTAAATTATTAACAGAGAGGTGTTTGATGTCTCTGTGGGGCAGGAAGCAAAATGGTGGCAGGCTGTCCTCCTTTGATGTAATTTCACCCTCCTCTCTGTGACCTGGCGTGTGTTTTATGCTCCAAAACCTTCATTTTTCTCCTTTTGTGAAAGGGTCAAGAGTTAATTAGCACAAGGCAGTTTATGTAATCCAGGACATAATCTAAAACTGGCTCCTTGGAACTCGTGGGAATATAATCTGGTGTCACTTTGTTCTTTTTAAAATGAGGAATAAATCTTTGATGCTGACTCTTTTTTATGTTCATTGATTCTGCAGGTTGATGGATTGCCAGTCACAGAAAGACATCAGCACAGACCCTTGTGGTCCTAAAGTGCAGCCCAGTCCCAGACCGAGTCCAGCTTCACGGCCTGCAGTCCAGGAGCCACCTGTATTCAGCTCACCTGACCTGCTCAGACACCAGGCTCCCATGCAGGCGGAGCAGCAGAAGCTCGTGTCCACTCCAGGACTCGTATGCATCAGCCGGCCCAGACCGACCGCTCTTGGAACTAAAGCCGCTTCGAGGCCCCCCAGAGTCCCACCGGAGTTCTCTGAGGACATAGATCTGATCCCAGTTTGCATCCCGGGACCTCAGAGTACCAACGTCTTGTCACATTCCACATCAGAGCCTTCGTTCCCTCTCAGCTGTCCACAAAGTCCCCAACTTTGCCTGGACGCCTCTCCCAGCAATCTGTCCAATCCTAATCTGACCCACAGTCTTAGTCCCAAACCGGAGCTGAGTCCTCAGTCACAGAAGAGCCTGTCCCCTGGGAGCTCCAGGCAGAGCCAGGTTCAGCCTGAACGAGCAGGAGGAGAGAACAACGACTTCAGGTCAGACAAAAACTGTTTTTATACATTTAGGCTGAGTCATTTCCTCTGAGAGATTATTCTTCATGAATCCTGCAGCTGGTGTAATCCTGCAGCTGGTGTAATCCTGCAGCTGGTGTAATCTTACAGCCGGTGTAATCCTGCAGCTGGTGTAATCCTACAGCTGGTGTAATCCTGCAGCTGGTGTAATCCTGCAGCTGGTGTTATCCTGCAGCCGGTGTAATCCTGCAGCTGGTGTAATCCTGCAGCTGGTGTAATCCTGCAGCTGGTGTAATCTTACAGCTGGTGTAATCCTGCAACTGGTGTAATCCTACAGTTGGTGTAATCCTGCAGCTGGTGTAATCCTGCAGCTGGTGTAATCTTACAGCTGGTGTAATCCTGCAACTGGTGTAATCCTACAGTTGGTGTAATCCTGCAGCTGGTGTAATCCTGCAGCTGGTGTAATCTTACAGCTGGTGTAATCCTGCAACTGGTGTAATCCTACAGTTGGTGTAACCCTACAGCCAGTGTAATCCTGTAGCTGGTGTAATCCTACAGCCGGTGTAATCCTATAGTTGGTGTAATCCTGCAGCTGGTGTAATCCTGTTGCTTGTGTAATCGTACAGCTGGTGTAATCCTGCATCCGGTGTAATCCTACAGCTGGTGTAATCCTGCAGCTGGTGTAATCCTACAGCTGGTGTAATCCTGCAGCTGGTGTAATCCTACAGCTGGTGTACTCCTACGTCCGGTGTAATCTGCAGGTTGTGTAATCTGCAGCTTGTGTAATCTGAAGCCGGAGTAATCCTGCAGCCAGTTTAACCTGCAGCTGGTGTAATCTGCTGCAGGTGTAATCCTACAGCCAGTGCAATCCAGCAGCTTGCATAATCCTACAGTCAGTGTGATCCTTCTGCAGATGTGTTATTCTGCAGCTGGTGTAATCCTGCAGATGTGTTATTCTGCAGCTGGTGTAATCCTGCAGATGTGTTATTCTGCAGCTGGTGTAATCCTGCAGTCAGTGTGATTCTACAGCTGGTGTAATCCTGCAGTCAGTGTGATCCTACAGCAGGTGTAATCCTGCAGCTGGTGTAATCCTACAGCCGGTGTAATCCTGCAGCTGGGGTAATCCTACAGTTGGTGTAATTCTACAGCCAGTGTACTCCTACGTCTGGTGTAATCTGCAGTTTCTGTAATCTGCAGCCAGTGTAATGCTGCAGCCGAGGTAATCCTGCAGCCAATTTAACCTGCAGCTGGTGTAATCTGCTGCAGGTGTAATCCTACAGTCAGTGCAATCTAGCAGTTTGTGTAATCCTTCAACCAGTGTAATCTAGTAGATGTGTTATTCTGCAGCTGGTGTAATCCTGCAGCAGATGTGATCCTGCAGCAGGTGTAATCTTGCAGATGTGTTATCCTGCAGCAGGTGTAATCCAGCAGGCGGTGACCAGAAGAAAACTGATGTTTGTCCGTGTCACATGAATCACAGCAGCAAATTCCTCTGAAAGCTTTATGAACCCAGCAGAGTGTTCCAGTCACAGTTTGTTTTTTGGCACAGTTCCCAGAGGCAATTTGTTTGTGTTCCACAATAAACAAAATTTTCTCATAAAACCTCAAGTTTATGGTTTAGGAAGCAACTTTATTGGAGCGATAAATAATGTCAGATAATCTTCAGTAAAACTAACTTTTGTCAATCCCACTGGAGAAAAATACTCATCTATTTAATCAGAAATATGTTTACACTTTTTTTTACATTTTAAATAATCACTACCTAAAATGTAGCCCCATGATAAAGACCCTTTTGTTTGACCTTAAAGAGACAGCCTCAAAATGAATTAATCTCAGACAAACACCTATGAAAATGGTGAAATAGGGGCTTGTGGAGTTACAATAAGAAGGAATTCATACCAAAGCATTGAAGTTTCACTTTATATAGACCCCAACCGAATGAACGTGCTCAGGAAGGCTTCCACGGATCACAGTTTGCTGTGCCATCCACAAATGCTAGTTAAAGCTCCATCATGCAAAGAAGTGTCAATACATAAACACCATTCAGAAATGTTACTGTTCTGTGGTCAGATTAATCAAAATTAGAGCTTCTTTTTGGAAACCATGAATTCCACATCCTCTGTACTGAAGAAGACAAGAGTCATTCAGCCTATTATCAACATACAGTTTATAAGCTTGCCTCTCTGATGGTATGGGGGTACATTAGTGCCTCTGACATGGATAGCATAGGCTCCATCAATGCAGAACATTTGCAGGTTTTAGAACAATATATGTTCTTGAGAGATGCCTTTTTCAAGAACTGCCAGATGTGTTGCTTCCATTATATTCAAAATGATCTTATTTTTTAAAAAGTACAATTTCTTTAATCATTTAATGTGTTTACTGTGTTCTATTGTAAATAAACTGCAGTTTTATCAGATTTATAGATCAGTGAATACTGTTTGTTTTTACATTTTCCACAATGTCACAGTTTTGTTTTCAGAGTTGGAGCTTCCTCCACTTTTGATTTGGCTCCATTATTTTATTCTGCTCAACCGTGTGCCTACTAACACACACACACACACACACACACACACACACACACACACACACACACACACACACATTAAGAGCCTAGCAGCACATTTACAGAATCTCTAAGTGAAGTTAGGGGTTTCTCAAACAGAATCACTAACAAACCTAACGTCATCGGCAGCTCCCTCCTAACACACACACACACACACACACACACACACACACACACACACACACACACACACACACACACACACA
>NW_013952422.1:1750537-1758564 GCF_001266775.1 Austrofundulus limnaeus
CACACACACACACACACACACACACACACACACACACACACACACACACACACACACTTGCATAACACTTAGTCATCAGTGAGGTACATTCAGGTCCTTAATTGTGCTTTTTTTTTTTTCCACAAAAATCCCTGAAGGAAGCTTTTATTTCTCTGAGGATCGCAGGATTAGGTCATTGTTTTTATCTTTTTACTGCAGATCTTAAATCCTCTCGTTTATTTTGTTCTTAGGGTTTACATCGTCACCTGGAACGTGGGATCAGCCGTCCCTCCAGATGACATTACGACTCTGTTTGGACCAAACGTTTCAGATGGTAGCGTTGACATGTTCGTCATCGGGTAAGCAAGTATTTGTGCTCGTCTCAGCAGTGCCAAAGAGACAGCCGGGCGTGCCCACTCAGTCATCTGTGATCACACCAACCACCCGCTGACACTGTTCTTTTTATCAAAGTTCACTTTTCAGTGGTTGGTAACAACTCTCTGCTTTCTGTCACCATCCAGACTCCAGGAGGTCAACTCCATGATAAACAAGAGGCTGAAGGATGCTCTTTTTTCAGACCAGTGGAGCGAGCTCTGCATGGACACCCTCAGTCCTTTTGGATATGTTTTAGTGAGCACGTCTCTGTTTTAATACCATTTTATATCACGATATAATCCTGATTACCCAGTGATTTATTTTCCCTGTTTTTCTTTGCTCAGGTGGCATCCCAGCGCATGCAGGGAGTGCTGCTGATGGTTTTCTCTAAATTCTGCCACCTTCCGTTCCTCCGAGGTGTGCAGACACAGAGTACACGCACTGGACTCGGAGGATATTGGGTATGTGCCACGCGTCGAAGCAACCAGCCCAGAGTTATGATGCTACAAAACGATTAGACCAGGGGTCTGCAATCTGTGGCTCTGGGGCCACATGTGACTCTTTGGTCCCCCTGCAGTGGCTCTTTGAAAATGTGACCAAACATAACAGAATAAATATATAATTTTTGTTTTTTTATACCCACAACAGAAATCAATTTGTATGCAAATATGTGATCAATACTACTACTACAAAAGATAAAACATGTTAGCTCATGCTAGCCTGGTGTTTACTTAAACAATCCAACTTCTTTCTATGATCTTTCTCTCAAATCCATCAGAATTACCTTTAAAGAATTTGAAAACTGCATAATAATAATAAGTATTAGAAAAAATACCTGAATAGTTCAGTTGACCTAGTTTTAATAAAATTTGGTAAAAACTATATACTGTATTTTTCTTGTTTACATGAAGATGGTCTTTTCATTTGTTCTGAGGTGCAAAAATAATAAATAATAAAAATCACAATATATTTTTCTTTTTATAACGTCACTGGCCATAAAGGTTTCTGAAAAGACCTTGAAAAGGCCCACGAACCACCAGTTGATAATCACAGTTGTAGCTTGTTTTGCGGATCTGAACACATTTTATTAGTGAGCCAAGTAGCAGAAATGGCTCTTTTGATCATGAAGGTTGCAGACCCTTTAGTATCAGTGGGGTTTGCAGGGGTATAGTATGAGCTGCCCCCCCCGCTGGCAGGTGCACACAGGCGTGGATGCACATGTCAGTGTGTGACCTTCCCGTGTGTTGATGTCAGCATCACCTCCTGGCTGCTGTTGGTGCAGTCTCCTTCTCTTTGAGGTCAGTGCAGCTGCAGGCTGTCTGGCTCTCTGGTTCTGCTAAAATAATCACCCCGTCACTGAACACACAGATCTGGTAGATCTGCACTCCGCTTGTCCTTGATCTTTTTTTTCTCTACACAGGAAATTATTTTGTCACGTCACTGTTTGCCCTCATGCTGTCTTTTTAAGGGGAATAAAGGCGGCGTCAGCGCCAGAATGACGGCGTTCGGTCACCCGGTGTGCTTCCTCAACTGTCACCTGCCGGCTCACATGAGGCACCTGGAGCAGCGGATGGAGGACTTTGAAAGCATCCTTCAGCAGCAGCAGTTTGAGGGAGGAACAGCCACCGGCGTACTCGATCACGAGTGGGTGCTTTTACTATTCCAGAGAAGCACCGATTAAGAAATGCTCAAAGACAACGTGACACAGACACAACACCAAAATTAATTAATTCATAATAGTTATATTTCTAAAGTTTTAGTGTTTCCAAAAGTTGGGGTCAGGACCCCACTGTGGGCCTTGAAGCATCAGAGAGTGGTCTTAAAAGAATTGTCTGAATTAAAAATGATCATGAAAAAATATTCTGTTAGGGTCATATTTTTCCAACCCATTCAGTTTTCTTTATTTTATACATTGTTTTTTTTTTCTTTTTACTATTAGGTCACAGTATTTGCAGCGCAACTGCTAAATAAGGTCAAGACCAGGGGTGCCCAAACATTTTCCCCGAGGGGGCCAAAATGAAAATCTATCCGGGGCTGCGGGCCAAATGCATTTATATAATACATGAAATACAAATACTTTTTAAGTAAAGTCCTTTCTTTTTAATGATTAAGCTATGCAATGGCCCTTTTTTGTTTTAGTCTGTGCACTTGGAGAAAGTCTGCCATACGCTCAAGTAGCAAAGGCTCATGGGACATTTTATAAATTGATAAAATATGAGTTTTTGTGGCCTTATAAAGTGTGCAAATCTACATGGGGTTAAATCTGATGTAAATATTTCTTCTTGTTGTTTCATGTTTCATGTTTAATCCTAATAAATCAAAGATAAAGTCAACACCATGACTGAAAACTACTTTCACTACAGCCGTTTTATATAGTCATTTGACCAATGGAAATAATGTGTTTTTACATAACAGGTTACAACCTTGTAACTTTGGCAACTGTTGGTAGGCTAAATCAAATGGCTTGGTGGGCCAAATTTGGCCCGCGGGCCCCACTTTGGGCTCCTCTGGTCTAGACTTACCAATCACTATTTGTCTTCATTTTCCTCTGGCTCTGGGTCAGACTCTGGCTCCAACATGTGAGGCTGGATGGACAAGTCTTCTCTTGTTGACATATTTTAATTAATTTGTAAGTAAAAAGTTTCTGCGCCGCTATATGTTCAACCCCTCTATCAAACTAGAATGGACTGGTCTGGAAGCTGGAGGGAGGGCGTGAAGGGCTTTGTTTGGATTTAAAGAGACAGCCTCAAAATGAGTTGATCTGAGACACACCTGAGAAAAGAGGTGAAAGAGGGGAATTATAGTTACAATAAGGAGGAATTCAGACCAAAGCATTGCCGTTTTACTTTATATAGACCCCAAATGAATGATTTAAATGTGAAAAAGAAGGATTTCGAAGCACCATATATCTCCTTTAAACAATAAAATTTTCTGTACTTGTTACAAATGAGTGCAGTTATGGAACTTAAAATGGATGAAATTAGCATAAAGAATATTGTTACGGTGCCTTTTTTATTTGATCTTATACCTATGTTTATTGCATAAAAATGGTTGGGGGCACAGCTCTGTGCTACTGTGATTTTTGGGGGGGTCAAAAGCTGAAAGGTTTGGAACCAGTACTTTAGAGGACAAATAAAAAGGCGTAAAAAAAAGAGGACAAATAATTTACCTTCTGCACAATTTGGTTTTGGATATTTGGCAGATTTATCTTTAATAACAAATTCAGGGTACAAAAATAACACTTTAGATAAAGTATTAAACATTATTAACTTTTACTTGGCTTTTTCCTTAACTGAGAATAACTGAATATCAAAAACAAAAAGGATTTCTCATTTCTGTCAGTGAAGGCTGCACTGCCTGCACCTGAAGCTGACGTTGAGTGAAGACAAAAAATATTGCAACTCAGTTTCTTCTAATCAGAGATTGAAGTCATGTTTGTCACTTTATTAAACATTTTAAAACTTTTCAAACCCCACATATGTTCCTAACGCTGTGTTTGCTACGTTTCAGTTTTGTGGTGACGTTTCAAGTGATAAATGATATTTTCAACATTCATCTGTTACTCTGTTCTGTCAACAACGGGCCTTTCTGTTGTCTGTGCAGTGTCGTGTTTTGGTTCGGGGATTTGAATTTCCGTATCGAAGATTATGACATCCATGTGGTAAAATGTGCCATCGACAGTAACAAGCTGCCTCTTCTGTGGGAGCGGGATCAGGTGAGGCACCTTTGGGTCTTTAAAGCAGACAAAAAAATTTATATCTTTATAAATGCAAATACAAGACAGTAGAACAAGGAACAGAACAGAATAAATAAAGTATGTCGATAGGCTTCTACACACATTTAAAACATTATGAGAAATTAAATATATTTATTGATCTTCAGCATTCATGTGTTTGCAGCTTTTTTGTTTGTACTCTTAAAACAGTGGATAAATACAGCTCAATTTGTTTATTGGGGCTGGAAAAAAAGGTAAAGATGATAAAGCTATTTGAGAATAGGAAATTTGCCAATTATTACACTAAATTTTTTGCTAGTCTTTTATTTATATTTATATTAAACCCAAATAATATGCGCATACATTAGTGAAAACTTTGTATCAATATTACCAATGGTAAAGTTGTTGCATTCATTCTCTAATTTCCTTGTGATTTGACTAGCTAAAAAAAAGAGTAATTGTTTTGGGATGCTCTTTGCAAACTTCACGTTTGGTGTCTATTGTTTAAATATATTTCATCATGTATTGATTAGTAGGATAATTACTGAGTAACAGTTTAAAGGTAACATCTCTTTTTTATCAAAAGTTTCTAATGAAATGAGAAACAGATTGTTCTGGAAGGCTTTTTGTCTGTGAAATAAAAGACACAACCAACAGAGGGAGTTGTGGCTCCAACAGAAGACAAAATGAATCCAGACTCACTGTTTGTCTGATCTACAGCTCAACATGGCTAAAAACACAGAGTCCATCTTGGAGGGCTTCATGGAGGGCTCACTCAACTTTCCACCTACCTATAAGTTTGACGTGGGCACTCACACGTACGACACCAGGTCCGCCTCCTTCGTCTCTCCTCTGATGAGTTCCTTTTTTAAAAAATAAAAATAAAACTCACGTTTTCTCTGCTTCGCATCCGTCAGCGCGAAGAAGAGGAAACCTGCGTGGACGGACCGCATCCTCTGGCGCCTGCGCCGCACCGGTTCCCCGGTTCCCACCCACAATGCATCGCTGCAGAGGGGTCTCACCTCGTGGTTGGGTGGGGCGACTAAAGTAATACAACACAAGTACCAGAGTCACGTGGACCTTACCGTCAGTGACCACAAGCCTGTTTCTGCTCTGTTTTCACTGCAAGTGAGATAAAAATCGCTTTATTGCTTCAAAATTCAATTTCCCCCCCGTTGGGTTTTATTGAACGACGTCTCTGTCTGCCAGTTCCCGTTCAGGGTGGACATGCCTCTGGTGGAGCTTCAGGCCAGCAGGGAGTGGTGCAAAGCAGCAGACGCCACGGTCAGATTCACAGTGGCGCCAACATATCAGCGCAGCTCATGGGACTGGGTTGCAATTTACAAGGTATTCAGTTTGTTAAAGTCTGACAGCTTTGGTTAATGGTTCTCAACACATTTGACAGTTTTTTTTCTGAGCAGGTTGGATTCAGACATTACAAAGATTATCAGGTGTTCATGTGGGCCAAAGGAGAACAAGCTACTCAGGTGTGTCCTAAACTCTGATTCACGCATAAACTTCAAACCTGAGCTGAATTTAGACTTCATGATTTGTTACCTTTGATCAGGTGACGTTCCCAGAGGATGATTTACCAAGAGATGATTGTGAATACATCCTGGGTTACTACAGTAATACCATGAACAGTATTGTTGGATTGTCTTCCCCTTTACAGGTAACACAATCAGAAAAATAACTATGTGTCATTTTTATGGTATAAACTTTGCAAAAAAAAATGAAGGAAATTAATGTTTGGTAGATCGTTTCTTTGTTGTAACAATGCTTCTTGGCAATAACTCTCATATTGTTGGAAAGTCTGTTAATACCTCTTTCAAATGGTGCCACATTTGTAAGGAACATGCATTCATGGGATGAGCAGTAGAGCTGAGTATGTGGGTTGTGCACATGACACATTTGCCAAATCTTCGCTGTCAAACAGCTTATTTAGGTAGGAAGAACAAACTGCAATTTGACTTTTGAATTTTTTCAAACCATGGAGGCCAAGGTGAAGCAGGGTAATTTAGGATGTTATTGCATGTGTGCAGAGAGCATGAATGGTTTGCATATCTGTAAAAATAATAATTAACAATGAATACTGCTCACAAGTTTTGGAGCTCTGCAGATCAGATTTTTCATGTCTTTAAAATATTTTGATTCATTATTAAAAAAACAGGAAAATTTGTGTCTAGTGAACAACTAAAATTAGGGATGAACGATATATCGGCATTAATATCGGTATACCGATATTGGTCATTTTTAAGAATGTTGGTATCGGTTCAATATTTGAAACTGGGCCGATATTAACGTTCGATATTGATTTCCCACTTTCAGCATCTGTTTGATCATGATAGTGATATTGATGCTGTGTAGCCAGGAATAACTGAAAAAGCCATGTCAGAGGTCTGTTTGTTTATTTATGGTATCAAAAAAAGACCCAAGTGCGTTTGTGCATATATGTATAATATAATTTGTGTGTTTGTGTAATACTGGTAAATATCAGTTATCGGCTATAACAGCAATAATTATATTGGATATTGATATTGGCTGAAATTTTCATATCCCTAAACTAAATATAACCAACATAACTCATTCTGTTACTTACTAATGATCTTTTTAACTTGTATTTTTTAATGTGATGTTTTTACGTTTATCAGTAATTTTTCCTTCTATCCGTCAACAGATCAAGATGCCCGTTCACAGCCCCACCGTGTGCCGCTCTGAAAGCTCCGACGTCAGCTCAGAAGACGACAGCACTTTAGTCCTTCTGGCTCCAAACTCCCGCAGCCCGAGCCCTAAAACGGGCAAACGCCATCCCCGCCACCGTCGGAGCCGCAGCCCGGCTGTCCCCGCTCTCCCCTCCAACCCGCTCCCCGCCCTGCAGAGCCTCAGCCTCTGTCCCCGCCCCAAAGAGGGCCACGCCCCGAGCCGCCCGCCGTGCTCCGCTGCCAAGAAGGAGCGCCTGGTCTCGCCCGACGCCGTTCTGTCCCCCGTCAGCCCCCTCAGTCCTCGCAGCCCCGTGTCTCCGGGTGGTGGGGTGACCGCACCTGAAGCGCTGATTGTAGCCATCCTAGGTGAACACAGTCCCATTCAGGTTAGCCCCACAGGCGTGAAACACATCAGGAAGCTGGAGGAAACCGACAAACGGCGGAACATAAAGAGTTAAAACGAGGACGAACACGGAGGACAAACGCAGCATCTGTGATTTAAAAGTGAGACAAGCGGCGCAGGATGTAGTTTGCAAACTTTCCACATTGTAGCCCCCACAGTTTCCTGTTTGTGAGCCGAACATTATCTCATGTGCTGCTCTACGTATTTCTGTGAGTCAAAAATGTGATCAGACTCGTGGAGTTTTTTTTTTTCTAACTGGATCAGAAGCTATATCACAATGTAGACAAGCTGAATGTGAAGCCAAAGTCTGAGTGAATGGGTTGCAGATGTTATCAGTGACCTCAGTATGGGTTCTTATAGACAGTCTCGTGTCAATATAATGACCCCGGACCAGAAGATTTGATGGGATCAGAGTTCAGAACTTAGGGAGGACGTGTGTGTGTGTGTGTGGACATGTGTGTTTCAATTTAAGTGTGTGAAATTTGTCTTTTTAGACCCGATGATTTTAACTCTACAGGACGAGGCCTGTGTTCACAACCTCTTTTTATCCTCCAGCTGAGACGGAGTTGAAATTTGCACAAAGGCATGAAGGTGAGATTAGTAATCCTAAACCAATGCTCTTATTCTGATTAGCAGCTTTGTGAATACAGCCCTCGCTCTGCAGAGTTCAGCGAGTTGATGCTGGTCTGCATCAAAAACAGATTATTGTTTGATTGTGCGAATAAAATATGAACAAATTACCGGAAAACTAACTTCTTCACTGATTGTCTTTGAAAGAACCACAGGTCTGTGTTTTTGTTGAGTCAGGTCTTCTTACAGACTTTGATAATGTTAAAATGTGTCTGCACCCCCC
>NW_013952422.1:1759411-1765247 GCF_001266775.1 Austrofundulus limnaeus
CACACACACACACACACACACACACACACACACACACAAACTCCATAACCTGTGGGGTCTGATTCTCTGATATCAACTGACCAAAAAATCTGACCTATTTAACGAGGCAAAAATACACGACATTATACCATTTAACCAAGTGTGAATGAAAAATGCAAACCTTTAAATTGCATTTCATGTGTGTTTTAAAATGTATCTAAATCTAAACATGACAGATATGGTATGCATGTGATATGTTGATTATCTGATTATCATGTAAAAAACATCTTTCACCCGTTGACATATCTTTAAATTTTAAATATGAGTACAAAATATTTAAACATGAACGTGTAGTAGTTAAAATAAGGATGTAATTCAGCAGTTTTATCACAATATATAGATTTTTTTAAATGACAATACAGTGTTTCTCGATATCTCAAAGTCTGTCAAGGTTTCGAATGAATTCAATTTAATTCACAAGTCTTTGATTGATATATCGATCCACATCGAGCACATGATGACGATGTGATCAGCGTTTTCTTTTTTGATGTAATTGAATCATTATTCAATCGATATATCAATGTGGATCGATGTATTGTTACACTAAAGGCCATTAAAACAATTAAAAGTTGTAATTTTTAGTATTCGCTATAATCATCTCATCTCTCATCTCCGCCTGTGGCTCCATTTGCCAAACTCCTCAAATTAGACCAGATATAATCACTTCACGCTTTAAAAATTATGGACAAGATAAAAACCCTAGATTTAAATGTTTGTAGAATAATGAGCTTTGATTGATTTTTGAATTCTTATGGGCAAATCCAATACACATTAGATAATAGCAGACATTTCTACATCTCACAAAAGCTAAATATCATTTTTAATACATATTTGGTATTTGACGTGTTCATGTCTAAATAATTCAATACACAGTTAAGATGCAGTCATCAAGCTTTTAAAATCTTTATAGCTTTCATTCCAGCCTTTCTAAAACAAATAATAAATAGATAAATAAACAGAAACAAATAAATGAATCAAAAGAAAAAGAACAAAAACAATCTGTAGCCAGTTGGGTCATGTTCCTTTATCCTCAGATATTTTTGTTTTGATGGAGGAAGGCCCCGCCCACTACAACCACATGGTCTGGGCTCCACAATAGTTGGTTGAAGTCGTAGAAAGTGTGGAGGGGGGGTGAGTGGGTCTGGAACAGTTCAGACAAATAAAGACAGCTGCCTGTACCTTTGGGTTTTCTTCTGCTGGCTGCGCGGAGCTGTAACCCCACGTGTAAACTGCTTTAATTTAAAACCTCTCGGCTTCTGTAACTCAGATCTGAACAGGATTTTCTCTGCTAGTCTTCTGTCTGTCTTAGCCGGCTAACACAGCGTGTCTAAAATGAACGGCCACCTGAACGGTTTTCATCACAACGTGTTCCACGAAGAAGACTGCTTCCTCTTCACTTCCGAGTCAGTCGGCGAAGGTCACCCTGGTGAGTTTTAATATCTTAACTGCGAAGTATCGTTCAGTATTGACCTAATTAGCCTAGCATCCGGTTAGCTGCTCAAACCAGGTCACGTGATTTATCGCTACAGCTGCCAGCTACATCCGCTAACTTTTAAAACCAACATGAAATTATTTTACAGTACATTTTTATTTGTCATATTGTAAACAAATAAAAACACAAGATCGGCTACCTATAACAAAGAAAAAAGGGCAGACATGCTTTAAAAAGCAAACAAGCGCGTGGCTTCAAATTTCTGGTGTTGTACTGAAAATAGCACCCCGTTGTAAAACACGTTATAAATCTCAAATCACTTGTTTTACAGTAAACAGACTGTGAATTAAAAGTGACAAGCTTTTTTTTGGTACCATTAAAGACTTTTGTATATTATAAAAGTTTCAGCGCCTCAAAAACGGGCTTCCTGCTGGGTGCGGGCTGCATTTTTCGGCACAACACCTGCTAAATGCTAACAAATAGCTTGCCCTCTACTTATTCCGTCACAGCGTGCATTTGTCCAAAACAAATTACGTTATGAGTCACGGAAACCTGTTGATTAATGTGTGTGCGGTAACAAAAACACGGCGAGGTGCTAAAAACTTTTGAGGACAGTTTGTACCATGTAACCATTACCATTAGTTGTGTAAACAAGAATGTATTTTTAACTTCCGGTAATTTTTAAGATCACTATTAATATACATTAATATACTTTCCGACTTATCTGGAGGATGTGACGAAGACTAAAGTTGCTGCTTCATGCTATTGTCAATTTTATGTTATTTTTATTTTAATAATGTTTCAGCAGTATATATACTGTTGTAACATTATTAAAATAAAGTCACACTGTAGAGGGACTGTAGGCCTATTAATAAGGAGAGCCACCTTATTCTAAATTTTAAAAAATGTGTTTACAATTGAGCTCTTACTCGGTATCAGTATTTAGATAAGAGATAAGATTCGATAAATTATTGTCATTGTTGCAATGAGTAGAACACTGCGATCCACAGACGACGAACAGCGAAATAATTTAGCAGCTCCCATAAAATCAGAACATTAAAAAAGATCAAATAAAGAGATAAAAATACGATAAAAAAAGGTAAAAACGTATTAAACAACAGTAGCAGCCATATCAAAGTTTCAAGTAGCAGCAGCAGTACGTAGTAGGGTTGGGCGATATTGGCAAAAAAAATTAATCACGATTAATTGTGGTGTTTAGCCGATAACGATTAATATGACAATTAATCCCCTGGTGTCCCTGGACACCCTTATGTCCAAGTCACACAATCAATTTAGTGGGAAAGATTTGCTCTTCGTAAAAATCTTTTTCAAACTGTGTCAAAACCACAGACTTCAGGCTTTACTTCAAATTTTAAATTGTGTTGATAAATAAATTACAGAACTTTTGTTCAAATGTTAATCATATTTGAAGCGGAGAGGAGCACCGAGCGGACTGACCGGGGAAATATCCAGTCAGTCTGCCTGGTGGCATTAATCATACTAATCGTCAAGTGCTAAAAACTAATGTTTTTCTGACAGCTAATTGCAGACAATACGATTATGCCCAACCCTAGTACGTAGAACAGATGAAGTCTGGGGTAAAGCATGTAAAACAATCACAAATCCTATTTTCATTTTACAGAAAAGAGTCATACGAATTATCACTAGAAAATATTACAATCACCCATTGAATATATTATTTTGTAAATTAAAACTATTAGAATTTTATGAGTTGGTTATTATAATATCTTGCAGATTATGTATAAGGCTCATATTTTTTCCCCTTTAACCATCCAGTTATATTTTGTTAAGAGAGAAAGTTCTTATAATCTTAAAGGACTTGAGATGTTTATCAAACCTAAAATTCGAACAAACTTGATGGACCGATGTACATCCGTTCAAGGAATAAGTAATAAATAATCTGGAGGGTGATTATAAAAATGCCGGTTCAATGTATTTCCTTAAGAGAATGATAAAAATAAGTTTGTTAAAGAAATATGAAACTGTATAATGAATATCAAAAGTTGTTGTTTGAGAAGGAATTGAAGCTCTTATTTTGTTTTGTTTCTTGATTATTATTGCTTGAAATTAATTATGGTAAAAAGGGCAGATATAAGACTTTTTTTTCTTTTTTCTGCCTCCTTTTATTTCAGTTGGGATTTGTATATTTGTATTGTGTATAAAGATTTTTGTTTTTAAATGAAATGGATAAACTAAACTAAACAGTAGCAGCCATATCAAAGTGTCAGGTGGACATTATTGCACATAACCGTAGTGTTACCATGTGTGTTTAGAAGTCTGCTGTTGGATAGAAACTGTTCTTGAGTCTGTTCGTTCTGGTCCTTCTGGTCCTAACAGTCCTGAGCCTTCCTCTACCTGATGGTAGTTGGACGAACAAACTGTGCCCGGGCTGTGATGAGTCTCTGTCTGGAGGCAACGGGTCCTGTGCAATTCCTCCAGAGAGGGCAGAGGGCACCCAACAATGTCCTGAGCCACTTCTCTGGAGTGCTTTCTTCATCATTCAAAAGCACAACGTGAATATTGTAGTAGAGGCTGTCGTTTTATTTTTATATCTGTTTTTAAATCACAAATCCTTCAAATAAAGGGGTTTATCTGTCAGTTTATTAAATATGAACATGCATTTAGTATTTGTTTATAAATGCTTCCTTTGGAGAAAAGTTATTAAAACAATTATGTACAAATCTGATTTATTTATTTATATATTACATATCTGAAAAAGCTTTACATTCAGTCAAATATAAATTGTGTTTTAGAGATTATTATTTTCTCTTATATTAATTGTTTTAATTTCTGTGTTATTCTAATATTTTAGTGGTCAGAGTGTACGCTTATTTGTCCATTTACCCTCTGTTAAACTTCACATTTCACAATATATTTTCTTTTGCTTGTTTAGTAAAAAAAATGTGTCTAATGCTGCCTTACAGATAAAATTTGTGACCAAATCAGTGATGCCGTGCTGGATGCTCACCTTAAACAAGACCCTGACGCCAAAGTAGCATGTGGCAAGTATTTGGACAAAGAAACAGATGATAAAGCTGTTAAACAAAGGGCTGCATTGTTTAAACACCATTCTAATTGGAACTGGTAGACGAATAAAAACAAACTTTGCACTGTGCCTCCTATTTCAGCAGAGAGAGGGTTTTTTTCTGATGTTTCAAAGTTTTATTACTCAGGAATAAAGTTTTGTTTCAAATAATGCAATCATTGTTCCTATACTCAATCAAAGCTAAAAGCCCCCTTTGTGTGGTTTTGTTTTCTGGTTCCATGAAATTAAATTGCTTTATTCCTGAAAATGTCAGAGATGCAGATGATGAAAGCCCTAAAAGCTTTTATGTTTTAGAAAGCTTGTCCTCAATGAACCAGAAATTACATATTGTTTACAATTGGTCTGTGTTTTTTATCTTTCTCTCTCTCTTTCCTGCTATCTCAGACTGATAATGTTATTTTCTATCATTGTTACAAGTTTATATGGTTCTATGCTGGAAACAACTAAGCTTAATACTACTGGTTCTAATTTGAATTCACATGTTGCCACTAATAAACTCAAATTTAAGAAGATTTGTTAATTTAACATTATTACTTAGCCTCATCACTTAGGCCTGTTGTTATTTTGTCTTCAGAGACTGTTGCTAAGACGGGGATGATCCTGCTTGCGGGGGAGATCACCTCCAGAGCCAGTGTTGACTATCAGAAAGTTGTCCGGGATACGATCAGGGACATCGGCTATGACGACTCCAGTAAAGGTACGGCGGTAAGAGCAGAGAGCTGAGAGTTGAGTTACACCCTGCACTCACTTGTGTGTGTGCGCATATTATGTCAGAACCTGTATCGCTAACGGTATCAGTATTTTCACGTTGTGTTGTGTGGCTTGGTGATAAAATGAGGGGTATCTGATTTCTGAGAGAGGATATAGATTTCTTCATTGATTTGTGCTCACCAACGAAACAGAGCAATCCTGGCTTCAGTTCTCCCTCTGCAGCTGAACTGTGAAGCAAACTGATCAGAAACGAAGCAGTCAGGGGACGTTTGTTCACCACAGCTGAAAACAAAACATGCATTTTAATATAAAACCTCTCTTAGGCTACATTTACACAGCAGGCAAATGCAACCCAAATCTGATTTTTTTTTTTAAATTATGATTTTTTTGCCTCTATGAAATCCATATCAGATTTTTTTCCTTACAGTCTGAATGTGACAAATCCAATTTGTTTGATGGAATATAAGCCAGGCCTTTTCAGTATGTGGTACTAAAGGGAATACATATCTGGGGTCTCATTTATAAAGGATTACGTGGAAACCATACTAAAAGTGAACGTACGGCCAAAAGGCGGAAATGGCGTACGC
>NW_013952422.1:1766249-1776643 GCF_001266775.1 Austrofundulus limnaeus
GCGTAAAAAGTGGCGTACGCAAGTTTCTGGGCTCAAATTGTGCGTACGCCAGTTTTATAAATCCGTCCCCTGATATTTTTCAAAGGGACCTTAGTTTGAACGCTTGTCTTGCATTTCCTTTGACTTTTACTTCATTGAGGTGGATCAATCCAAGTACTTAGAATATCTATACCAACTTGTGCAGTTTAAATCAGAACAGAAGTCCAGTTGCTTCTTCTTTGTTCTTTTAATTTTCCATGTCCTGGATGACTGAGAAACATTGGTCTCGGACCGTACTGTTACTGGTAGGGGTGCAACGATACAGGAAATTCGCGGTTCGGTTCGATACTTTAGTCTCACGGTTCGATATTTTTTCGATACAAAAAAAGAGAAATTTCCATGCCCCTTTTAACGTGTAATTTATTTATATTAACTATGAACATTTGTTTAACCTTAAAAATACAGTTTTTAAATTAAATGTTGCTGAAACAGCAAGTTTCTCAGTGGACCTGCGCTCAAAAAGGCAGCCTAGGTGGAGTAGTCGAACACAGATCCACTGATCCTTTAACACAGAGCATTTTCAGAAGACAAGTTGATAAAGTAAATTTTTAAAATCTGTATTGTTCGATACAGCACTGCTCGATACGGTTCGATACGGGTACATGCAATGTTGCACCCCTAGTTACTGGATCTATGTTTAACTTTTAGCGCATCACTTCGTTCCAACAATAAAATGCTTCACCCGAGCAGCCTACCAGAATATGGTAAAAATGTAAACAGTGAATTAAATGAGCATGTCAGATAAATCTTTAATTGGCTTTGATTGCACACAAACTTCACAATCGACACGCTAACTTATAGCATCCATAGGCTATGTCTGTAAACAGCGAGCTGAATGTGACGTCACGTCTTTTTCTGCGCATGCGGGTCACGTCAGTGCTGTGAGAGGTTCGGACTGGAGTCGATGGAAGTCGCATTTAAAATATCGTGAACGTCCATGCAAAAAAAAAAAATAAGATTTTTGCAAAAAAAAAAATCTAAATTGAGCATTAAGACCTGCAGTGTGAATGTTAACCTAAAGGATCAGTGACTGCACAAATGAAATTTCCAAAATATAAGTGTGAAGAATGCTTTATGTAGCTAATAGAAACAGAACACTATGTAGCATCCCTTTTGTGATTGTTTATCGCTTTTTAAAATAACATTTTTTTACACAGGTTTTGATTATAAGACCTGCAACGTTCTGGTGGCTCTTGAGCAGCAGTCTCCTGACATCGCTCAGGGTGTTTACCTCGACCGTAAAGAAGAGGACGTTGGAGCTGGAGACCAGGTTTGTGTTCGATTGACGAGTGAAACCAGAAATATAGAATGGGGATCTTCACTCAGGCTATTTTTAGAACACCAGTCGTGTGACTACGTTGGCTCGACACTGATGCACGTATATATTTGATCCATTTATTTCAATGGAGCTGCGCTGGTTTAGCTGTTTTTAAACTTAAATAAATTCAGGAAAACAGCGTCAAACTCCGCCAGGAGGACCACAAAACATTGTGCTACAGTTATATTGTGTAACAGTGACTCAGGATACAGCCATCATCCTCACCTGGAAGGACTATTTTTGTCACTTTTTCAGAGCTTAGATGCTAGGTAACATTTAGATGCGACAAGCTAAGCTATAAGACACCAGTAAAAAGACCAAAGTTCTTAAAAAAATCAGCTTGCTTTATAAGTCTGTCGAAGCCCTTGACCAACCTTTTAATTGAACTTCCTTGTGATTCCTGAAGTCAGAGGTTGAAATACGCTTTAGGAATGTCTTTCTCTGTTACGGCATTAACACTGAACCTCTGTAGAATCCTCTCTGGTTGTCCGATCTTTTGAGAGAGCGGCAGATAATGTATGTAAATGAAATGCATGACATCACGGATGAAGGTCTCCATTAACCCATGGTCTTATTTTTGATCTCGTGTATCCTGTGACTGGTCGCTGCACCTCCCCAACAGGGTCTCATGTTTGGATACGCCACCGATGAGACCGAGGAGTGTATGCCCCTCACCATCGTTCTGGCTCATAAGCTCAATGCCAAGATGGCTGAACTGCGCCGAGACGGATCGCTGCCCTGGATCCGACCCGATTCCAAAACTCAGGTCAGATGAGGAAAAGGTCCTTCAGCACACCAACCTTTAAAAAAACTTAACATCATTTTGATATTAATGACATTTTGTACAAATAAACAAGATCTGAATTAAGTAGTATTACATGTGGGGATCCTCAGGGTTCTGTGCTTGGACCAAAGTTGTTTATTTTATACGTAAATGATTTGGTAAATGTGTCAGGGTTGTTCAAATGGGTTTTATTTGCAGATGATACTACATTTTTTTTTGTTTTGGTAAAAATATAGAACAGATGTTGGAAATGATGCAGGTAGAATTTTCTAAAATACAAACCTGGTTTAAACTAGATAAATTATCATTAAATTTAGATAAGACTAGTTGTATGATATTCAGTAATAGAAAAGAAAACTGATATTCCATTTAGAGTTGATGGTGTTGAGATCTGAAGAGTCAGTGAGGTGATGTTTCTGAGTGTCATCATAGATGAAAAGCTACGGAACCCGCGGGGGGTCAGTGGGAGAAAAAAAACAGCCGCTGGAAATCCGTGAGCACGGATTACTAAACTGAGCGAACGGATTACTAAACTGAGCGAACGGATTACTAAACTGAGCGAACGGATTACTAAACTGAGCGAACGGATTACTAAACTGAGCGAACGGATTAGTAAACTGTGAGCACGGATTACTAAACTGAGCGAACGGATTAGTAAACTGAGCTCACGGTTTCTGCAATTCGTGCGCACGGATTACTGACATCTGGACGTGGTTGTGTGAACTGTCGTTCATCAGCTCAGAAAGTGTTTAAGGAGCGTTTTTTTGTTCACTAAAGTCAAAGTACAGCACAGAAAATGTTGGACTTTGAGTATGTTGTACAGTTTTTGTCCCTCTATCAGGCAGTTTTGGTCCTGGGTCTCCTAAAGGCTGTTTCAGCTCTGATCGGATCATCACAGGAAGCTGCTCGGAGCCTTTCTGCCCGTGGTTACCGGATGTTTACAGTTTCCCTGACAACAGGGAAGTTTTGCTAAAGTTATCCAGCTGCCTTCTCAGGGTTATATGATATAAATGATATTATATAATAATATAATAATAATAATTATAATTATTGTATAATTATAATAATTAATAATAATAATTTAATTTAATTTAATAATAATTATTGATAATATTATATCATATAAATCAGTTAAGAAACCTCCGTTATAACCTCCGTTTCAGGATTCATTTDCCTGGAAAATATGAAAAATAAATAAATAACCACGTCGGATTTTGATGAATTTTTCAGGGACATTCTGTGGCTAAAAAGTGTGTTGATGAGAACACGACAGTGCCTTAAGTTTATATAACAACAGATCCACTGAATTTACCTTGAAGATGCGGCTTCATACGGTTGTGTTCTGAGGCAATTGAGGATTCGAGCGACACCTAAACCCGAAACGACAAGTTGTCCCCGCACTCTCAGTATTCACTTCCTGTTTAGCCTTTCACAATAAAACCGGAAACAACAAAACAGATTGTACAACACACACCATGCGTCCAACCTGTCGACACAATCTGCGCGCACTGATTGCAGAAACTGAGCGCACAGATTAGTAATCCGTGCTCTCAGTTTAGTAATCCGTGCGCACAGATTGCAAAAACTGAGAGCACAGATTAGTAATCCGTGCGCACGGATTACTAATCTGTGCTCTCAGTTTAGCAATCCGTGCGCACAGATTTCCGGCGGCKGTTTTTCTTTTTTCACCACTGACCCCCGGCGGGCTCCGTAAAAAGCTGACATGGAGACCTCATATAAATCATTTAAAAACAAAAATAGCCAAATCCAATGCATTATTGTACAAAGTAAAGGATTTATTTAATGATAAAGCTCTGTTTATGTTATATAATGTAATAATTGTTCCACACTTAATCTACTGTATTGATGTTTGGGGTAAGTCATGCAAAACAATTACAAACCCAATTTTTGTTTTACAAAAAAAAGAGAAGTAAGGATTATCATCAGAAAGCATTATTATCACCCATCAAATACATTGTTCCTTCAGTTGAAGTTATTGAAATTCAATGATTTGGTTAATTATGGTATTTTATCAGTTATGTACAGGGCTCATAAAAACACATTACCTTCAAACATTCAATTACACTTTGTTAAAAGAGAGAGTTGTTATAATCTCAAAGGGATAAAGATATCTGTTAAACCCAAATTTAGAACCAGTTTAAAGGAACGGAGTACTTCAGTCCAGGGTTTAAGATGGAATAATCTGGAAGATGACCTTAAAAATGCCAGATCAATGAGTATATTTAAGGCAATGATAAAGGTTAATTTGCTGGAGAAATATGTAAATGTATGAATTGTTGTTCAAGGAGTCAAACCTTTGTTATTTTTCTTATTTTTTATAAACTAAATATTATTTTTGATTGAATTTATTTATTTGAGAAAAAGGGGTACATATAAGATTTTTTTCTTCTGCTACCTTTCATTTAATTTATGATTTGTATTTTTATTGTTTGTTGAATTTATGTTGTTTTTAAATAAATGAATAAACTAAACTAACTATATCACCACTTTTAAAATTCCCCTTTGAATGAACGCCTTAGTTATAAGTCACATTACGTGGGTATTGATCCTCTCGCTAAAGAATTGAAACCTGTGGGGCAACTTTAAACTCACATCTTTTCCATGCAGGTGACCGTTCAGTACCGGCAGGACAGAGGAGCTGTGGTGCCGCTGCGCGTCCACACCATCGTTATCTCCGTGCAGCATGACGAGTGTGTAAGCCTGGAGGAGATGCGTCACTGTCTGAAGGAGCAGGTGGTGAAAGCCGTAGTTCCTGCCTGTTACCTCGATGACGATACAATCTACCACCTGCAGCCCAGCGGTCGCTTTGTCATCGGAGGGCCACAGGTGAGAGAGGGAGCACGTGCAGACGTTCGTTTCTGCATATTACTCCAGCATTTAAAACATTCAGACGTTTTACATTCTGTGTATTTTCTACATATAGTTATTTTTTTACGGTGTTTAGATTTCAATTTAAAATGCTCGACTCAAAGGGAACAAAAGTGTGGGTTATTTTTCCAAAGAGCGATGCTGGCCTGACTGGGCGTAAGATCATTGTGGACACCTATGGGGGCTGGGGAGCGCACGGAGGTGGAGCTTTTTCTGGAAAGGACTACACGAAGGTGGACCGCTCTGCAGCTTATGCCGCACGTTGGGTGGCTAAATCTCTTGTTAAGGCTGGACTCTGCAGACGGGTCTTGGTCCAGGTGAGAACACATGATGGATGGTGTACATGGAAGCAGCGTGTGGGAGTAAATGTTTAACCGTCATTGTGTTTTATTTATGTCTTGTTTGTTTACTCAGGACAGCACAGTGTATATTTCATTATTTTTTTTGCGCAGTGACAATAAAGCCTTTCATATACTCTGTTAATAAAGAAATAAACAAAAAAAATTGTAGTTTTTGATATGTAATTGAGTTAAAGGAGATATCAGAACCCTAACCCTGTTAAAAACAAAGACTTGAGATTTAAAATGGGCCTGATATTCTAGACTACTAATCTGTAATTCTTGTTGTAGGTGTCATATGCTATCGGTGTGTCCCATCCTCTCTCTGTCTCCATCTTCCACTATGGGACCTCCCAGAAGACTGAAAAAGAGCTGCTGGACATCGTGATGAAGAACTTCGACCTCCGTCCAGGAGTCATTGTGAGGTAAACTGACTCCTATTGTAACACGCAAAAATGAAAGGAAATTAGTGTTCTGCTAAAGATGAAACAATCCTTTCAGTCGAGGTGATTGCATTTTTTTTGTTTGTATTGTTTTTGAAAACCTCTGCAAATTAGAGCTCTGACATTTAGAAGGTCAAGTGATGCAGATTATGAAGCTTTATAAATATTCTGACTCATCAGATCTCGTCCCAATTATTATTAGTCTCATTAAAACTAAAATAACAGATCCTCAGAAAGCAGCCTGGGCAGGAAAGCAACATTTTTAAGGTACTGTTCTTAAACAGTTCTTACTATTGTTTTTTTTTAACATTTTTTTATCTTATTTTATCTTTTTTATTCTATTTTTACCTCTTTATTTTATCTTTTTTTAATGTCCTGATTTATTCGCACTACGGGAGCTGCAAAATTATTTTGTTTCTCATTGTCTGTGGACCGCAATGTTCTTTTCAGTGCAACAATGACTAAAGATTTATTTTATCTTATCTCTTCTGCTTCTGATAATTGAATAAAATTAAAATAAGAGGAATGTGTGGAGGTTGAGTTTAAGCTGAAAGACAAATACTTCTTAACCAGAGAGCCTGATGCCACTGTAGATGTATCTTATTTGTTGTTATGTTTTGTTGTACTATTCACATATTTATTTTTATTCTAAGGGATCTGGACCTGAAGAAGCCCATCTACCAGCGTACAGCATCTTACGGACACTTTGGTCGGGACATCTTTCCATGGGAGATCCCCAAGAAGCTGAAATACTGAAGCCCTGTTCTCCGCTGGTACCTGTCAGGTGTCCTGCACATAAAACTATTTGTCCTCTCCGTTCTCTCCTCTTCATCCCCTTTTCTTCCTCATGCGTAGTTACATCACAGCACCCTCAGTTATGTTAGCCTTTTTCCAGTCAGTATGTTACAACTCTATTTATGACAGATTTTGAACTCTTTGCGCAGTAAGCTGTATTAAACATCTAGGCTTTCTGCAGTGCATGTGTAGACGTGAGCAGGTTCCCACATTCTGTCTTGTTCTCCTCCAGTAGCAAAATGTCATCTTCTATTTAAGAAAACAGCACACTCCTGGTTCTGTGTGTATTTAAAGTATTTATGGTACAACCAAGTCAAACCGGTCTGGTTTATTTGTGATGCAGTCTTTTCAAACCATTGTTTTTCTGACGTTTTACAGAGAAGTCAGAAGCTGCTAATGCTCTTATGGTTTTGTTGGACTGCGTCATGACTTCTGGATTTTTTTAAATGTAATTTATTTTGTAGGATTTGTTCTAAATTATGATTTATTGTGTCCATGTTCTGACCAAGAAAAATATCTTTTTTTTTTTTTTCTGGTGAGTCATTCAAAGACGAGCTCCCATTATCTCATTGTAATCATGTGGGTCGATTGTTTACAAAACATTTGACTACTGTGGGACCTAACAGTTTGTCAAGCAGAGGAAGGAATTTAGTTTTCTCACTTTGTCGGTCTGACTTGGACATAAAATGAATGGAAATGAAGGACGAAGAGCAGAGTCAGTGAAGTGAATGTATTTTTTGCTCTCGTCGTTTGTAGAGTTACCAAAAATGGAACGAGCTTCTGATCTGAGACGAATATTTATCTTACTGCTTAGCTTTACTTTTAAATAATGTTTGCTCTTTCAGTTTGGTTTATTCGATTTTTTTTCCTTTAGTTCATAGAAACTCCTCAGGGTTTGCTAAGGTTGCTAAGATTAAAAAAATATTAATGAAAGGCACAGTTGATGCGCAAATGTTGCACTCAGTAACTTTCCTCCTGAATCAAACAATGCCCACTATATTTACTAAAAAAAAAATTTTAATTGTTTTGTGCTGTTATTCCCCATCCTACTAGGTGGCACTGTGTCACCATAAAAAATATGTTTTTTTTTTTGCTTCTTTAGCCCCACCCTGTGGTTCTTAATGTGTATTACAACAGCAACTTAGTTCACTTCAGAGCCCTCAACCCAGTTTGGAGTTATTTAATGATATTATTTAAACATAGATTATTTTACAGTGTGTTTGCGTCCTCCAGCTCACCCACAGCTCAGACAAATAATCGGTTGGTGTTGTACAGAGAAACCAGCCTGTTTACATGGTCTGTAGAGCTGAAAGTGAGTCGTTTTAAATATGTAGAAAGTGCCTTTTCATTCACACTCCTTACCATTTCACACTTTCCTATATGACTATTCAATAATTGCTGTTGAGTCTGACCTGGGTTGTTGTTAAATTTTCTTTTTAAGCTGCTGGAATAAAAACTCCCCTCCTGCTTTATGCTCATGTGCTGTCCTTTTTGATGAGTCGTAGATGAAAAACATACCAGAAAGACCATGTAAAAGCAGAAGTGGGACAGAAGATCACTTCCTCAAGCAGAAAATAAACCCTAAGTCAGAAAAAAAATAGCGCCTTTTCTGGGTTTTGCTATTACTTCTGCTTTTGTGTTGGTTGAAACACTTTTGACTTTTGTACTTTTACTTCAAAAATAATAATCATAACTGTAAAAAACCCTCTTTATGTTCACAAAACCATTAAAGTTCAACAATTCTTCATCTCTCTTCCTTTTCAGAAGAACAAATCTGTGAACTGGGCTTATAGATTCATTCATAAGAAACTGTTTTATTCCGGCCTCCTCACATATTTTATTTGATATAACTGTGTGCAGAAGATTACAACAAAGCACTTTACAGAAACTAGTGAACTCGATAAATAGAATAAAAGCTCATAGGTACAAAAAATGTTATGTTTGCTCTGTTTTAACATGAAGAATTTAGTAAAACAGTCGTATCTTTGTAGCATTCCTTTACAGCTCAAATCCAGATACTCCTTTTGGTGGATTTGTTTTCCCCCATGCAGATAATATATCAAGCAAAACCATAAAATGCAGTAAGATACGAAATGCATTCATTGAAAAATATTTGCAGCTTGATTCAGGTTCTTCATCCAGACCTGTAAGAAAAGTATGGAAATATTTTAGTGTTTGTTTTAACACGTTTAACCAAAATTCTCCTTTTTTATTAGACTTACCGAAACCTTTTAAATGAGATTGTTGCTCAGAGGCTTCAAGGTGAACTTCTGACAGTAGAAAAGAGTCTGCAGGGAGAGATCAGGCTAAAAGTCAACATATTCAAACTGGTAGTTTGAAGTTTAGGAGCTGGGAACTTACTCCACATGTGAGGGCAGTCCGGATGTCTCTGCACCTGTACAGAGGCAGCGTGCACGGGTCTGCAAGTTCAAATCACAAAACTAAAGTTAGTCTCTAAACTGATGAGCCTTTCAACAAAGAAATTATGTCAGTGCTCTAATTTCCACTATAAAAATTACAAAAAATGTTTGTTTTTCACAATTTTTCTTGGCTCTGGTGACCTTGATTTGATCGAACCCCTCAGTCTTACAGCTTCTGAGTATCCCCCGAAAAAATAAAATTAAAATAAGAAAATGAGGACTGACCCACAACTAGAGCCTCCTGCCCTTTACACAAGTGGATGAGGGCACAGATGGCCTCGGGGGTGGCGTAGCTGATAATTGCATCCAGCACCGGCTTGGTGAATTTGTCGATAATTGCCTCGCACTGGCCGCGATAGGACGACGGCAGAATGTGACAGATTTCATCCAGCAGTTTGATCACAGCGTCCTGCAGAAGGAACAAGCGGTATGTAAACAAATATGAATGTGAGCTGAAGCACAAACTGTTGTTTCAAAGCCCCGTTTCTTCACCTCGGTCCTCTCTTTGGGCAGCAGATCTTCCAAAGTCTTGACGAGGAAAATGCAGAATGAGCACGTGCTTTCAGGCTTTCCCTGACGGACAAAACAAACAGCAGGAGTTATTTTGTTTGTTTAAACCCCCCTTCCATCCCTTTTATTGAGCCTCTAAACATGACTGACATTTTCACTTTTCACCGCAGCCTGAAGAGCCTCAGTAACAAAGTAGCTGAGCATTTTCTCCTGTTGGTCGCTGGAGCTGCAGAGGCCGATCATTTTGCAGATGTCTGCCGGTTTCTGCAAAGTGGAGAGAGAGAGGCATCGATATTAAAGCGCCTGTGACATGCATATTCTTCAAATACAAAAAGTCAAAGAAAACATCTTTGTATTTAAGAAAGTTGGAATAATACACACAGTTTAACCCATTTTGTCCCATAACTGGCATAATTTCTCTTGAACTTGGCTCAGCCAAAGTGAAACAGGAAGTGACATCAAAGGGGAACTCTTTAAAGTGTACCCCCCCCCCCCCATGAAAAGATAACTCCTTGCATCAAAGTGGATGGGGGAGGGGTGTGTGCAGGGGAGGGGGGTTAGAGAGCGGAGGTGTGGCTAGGACGAGAGAACGCGACAGGCAGCTAGCATTAGCATAATTGATGCTACATGGAGAGTGACCACAGTATCACAGATACAGTAGTTACATCTCTGAACGGTCTGAGGTGGAGGATTTTCACCCCCATCCTCACCAGAGGCAGAGAGAGACTTGATCAAGTCAGCTCAGTCTGGGACTGACTCATGTTGGCGCCCTGGGTCAGGACCTTGAGCTCCAGCTCCAGTAGCCTCAGCTGAGCTGTCCGCCTCACACCACACCAGCCTCGGACAGAGGAGGAGGAG
>NW_013952422.1:1776801-1792143 GCF_001266775.1 Austrofundulus limnaeus
ATATAACATTTTAGACACATTCTAGACAGTTTATCAGCTAAAAAAAGTTAATTTTGGGGTAAGTTACTCTTTAACAAAGACAAATCTCTGGTCTTTGGTTATTGAAACAATATTATCTGAACTCTGACTCTTCTTCTCTCTGATAGAGACTCAAAATAATCTTAAGAAACATCAGATCCTTCTCTACAGTTTGTCATTATTTAGCAACACTGTTCACATGCAGACATTTCCCTTTGACATCACTTCCTGTTACTTCACAGGCAAATATCTCAACAACTGTTCATCTCAGCGACATGAAAAATTTTTTTGCAATATTTTATCAATGTCCTCTTCCTAAAAATGCATTAAAATGTATTACAAAAAAATGACAACGCAGGCACTTTAAGTGTTCCCCCTCGGCTGAATCCTGCCGCCCAGCTTACCGCCATTCCTGTGACAAAGGTGATGGCCAGAGGGAGCATCTTGTCCACCTCTTCTTTGCAGAGTTTAGCAGCCGGCTCGGGCAGATGAGCACACAGGCTGTCAATCCCTGCCATGATCTTTTTCTGGAATAAAGGGACAATAAACTCTTGATTTAAGGATGAATGCAATAATGCTTGACTTATTCATTATCTATTAAAACAAAGAAAATATCACTTTCTGAGCTTTTCAAATTGTTGTACACAGACACATCTAAATGACACCCTATAAAGGTGGTGAGGCTGAACTTTATACTAGGAAATAACTCTTGGAGGTGGATAAGTAATTGATGATATATTTTAATGTGGTTCAGTTTAAAAGTTGGTTTATTTTTTTTATTTTTATAATAAAATTTCAACATTACTAAAATAACTCTTGATAATTTGAGTTTATAACGATTATCTTTGTCTCATTTTATGTTTCCTTTTGACAAATCGTCCTGTATTGATTGATGTGAAAGGTTAAAGTTTTGCTGCCATCTGAGGAACTGGAATAGTGCTTTAAAAACTATAAAGCTTGTTTTGTTTCACGTGTCGACTGTTTAGAAAACCTAAATATTTTCTCAGTTTTTAACTTCAAGAGGACTAAAGTTGCCCAATCAGTTCACACAACTGGATTAAAACAAAACATGAAAGCAGAACAAGATTAAAAGCATCAGCAAAAAGAGAGGATCTTCAAGATGAGTTTAGAAACCAATATGACAAAGAACATTTCATTTCATCTTTTATTGGACAGATAAACAGGAAGTTCAGAACAGGAACCTTTCTGTCTGTTTCTGTTTCAAACCACATTTAGTTTGATACAGTTCTGCCTGAATGAATTAGAAAAATGTGCTTCTGCTGATAACAGAGTCAAGTAACTTCCACTTTTTTTTATTTAATCAGAACTTTTCAGCCACAGATGCTAGCAGCAGCAGCACACCATGTTCAGCTCCGACCTCTGAATGTGTAGATGATACATTTATCAGAATACACTCGGGCATGCGTTCGCACCGCACTCCACCGTGATCAGAATAATTAGACTTTTTAACATTGCAAACAGTATTATTCCCTACCTGCAGATCTGAAAATGATTTCTGACCAGCATGATTTTAGATTATAACTGATGCAGTTTCTAAAAGATGACCAGTTTAATAACTACCAGTCTTTCCGTGGTACTGTAATTTGTTTTAATTTGATTTTTATGATTTGTTTATGTCTTTAAAACATGTCATTTTCAATTTTATCTGGATCTGTATTTTTATCCGTCTGAATTTTAACGTTGCTAAAAGCCTGTCATGGCGAGCAGAGGTGGTTGGGCTCAAAGATGCAGACTCAGTGACTCGAGGAGAAAACTAAAGAAAACGAAATTTTATTTTAACAAAACTAAAAGCTGTCGTGGCAGCAAAACTTGGAAAAAACAAACTGAAAACATGACACAGGTATTCAGAAAGAAGACCAGACATGAAATGAAAGCTAACAAAGGTCGACTGATGAGTAGGATAAGATAAAGCTTTATTGGCATTGTACAAAGCACAATGAAATTACAGCTCAGAGCACCCATTCACAAGAATGAGTGAAGATAAACAGAAGGACTATATGGACTGGGGTTGATGGGGAGAGTGGCTGCAGCTGTGACTAAATTAAACCAGGAACAGGCTTGTGGGGAAGGCTGGCGTAACAAGTGAAAGTACGAGAGTAAAAACAAGTAGGCCTCTGTCAGTGTGCCCCAGGGCAGCTGTGGCTAATGTAGTTAGCCACCATCAGTGACACTGTGGATGTCTGAAGTGTGAAGCGCTTTGGAGTCTATGTGGACTTGATAAGGTGCTATATAAGTTCAAGCCATTTACCATTTGCCGTTTTAGGAAGATGTTTAATCTGGTTACTTGACAAGGAATTTGGGTTCCTAAAATATAATCCAGATTTTTCTGTAACACAGCTGAAATTGACTCACCTGTAGGTCTGAGTTGGAAAGCAGGTCTTCTATACCTTCAAATATTTGGGTGCAGTCCTTGCAGACATCCCCATTCTGAATATTGAAAATAAAATACACGTTTTGAAAACGAATATATTTAATGCCACCTGTAATCCTGTTTTATCAAATAGAATCTTATTTTCACATCAGTTTCACTTCATACAAAACAAAATAGTTTTAAAAAAAGTCATACAATTAGTGGAAGTAAGGACATTTCCTAAAATTTCATTTGTTTTGAACAAAAATGTTTGATTTAGTTTTCACACATCTGTTATTTATCTCTAATGTGGACACTGTGTCTTTACTATGCCTCTAAAAATGAAAACCTTACTGTTGAATTTTACAGTTTGGTCCTTCATGCTTATAGAAAAGATGCTTTTAACTTTATGTACTTCTAATTTTTTCTTTTCATTTTATTTTATTAATTCATTAAAACAAAGAAAAATCTATGTACAATAAAAAGCACAATTTTTAAACTAAATGAAAGGAAGCAGAGGGAAGAAAAGTCTTATAACACAAATACATGCATTGTATAAAAGCAAATATTAAATTCCTTGTAAATAGTTTTATGTTTCTCATTTTTCAAAAGCAATATATTCTTTAGAGATATAAGAAAAGTCACTTACTTCTATGGTGTCAGGAGAAACTTCATGATTTGCAGTCAGAGCTGCAGAAATAGAGGTTTTTCATTAAAAACTATTTTAAAAAAAGTTAATTGCATTTGATTTTTTTATGATTTTAAGTATTTTTATGTCCTACCGTAGCCCTGGAGACCTACGGAGAGAAGCAGTGTTAATATGAGCGTGGCCATCCTCGGACGTCTTCAGACTCTGTGTTGAAATGTTTTTCTTCTCGTGTCTATGAGAACTGTAGGAGCAGTTTATATACGTGGTCCACCTGCTCGCTGCGCCCCCACCTACCAGATTTAAAAAAAAACTGATGCCACTGTGAAAAATGTCTTCAACATGGCCGAGATAGAATAAATTTCAGTTCCTCCTGATGTGAAACAGGAGGAACTATTTGCATTTCCCCCTGATCCTGTAAATAAATAGACCGACAGAGCACATAAAGGGTTTGACGTTTAACCCTAGTTTATAAGAAAACCAATGCATTTCAACAGAAGTCTGACATCAGAACCTGTTGAGCCCGATGGGCCCGGTACAGGGCCTACAAGAGAAATGAAGGAGAAAATATAGGCTTAAAGGATTAATAAAGCATCTTTTTAGTGACGTGTGTGTTTGTTGAACCATCATTTAGTTAAATTCTTTTCTATCTTGTGAAATATAAATGTTTTACACGAGCTGTGATTTTAGATTTTGACATTTGTCTCCCCCACAGATCCAAATTAACTTTACTTTTTTATTATCTCCCACCACCAAAGACATGTTCTGATTCAAAACTGCTGATTCTAAACCATAAAAGTTTTGTTTGGAAGTAGCACACCGCAAAAAAATATACATAACATTACATTAAAGAGAGACTAAAAAGATTATGTAAAACTTTAACCTTGAAGGTGATGAGCAATAAGCATTATTTCAAGGAATTCAAGGCTTTTAATAACTTTTAATGTGAGTTGTAAAGTCTTGTTTTGAATAAATACAACTTTACTCCTATAAGCTCTGCTCACATGCAGCTCATAGTTTCTGTTTGCTCATTGACCTGTACAGTTCAGTTCCTCATTTTTAAGAAAAATCAACCTGGTCACAGGATTTTTTTTTTTTTTTTACATTTCTAAGTGTGTTTACTGACAGATTGGGATGTTTGTGCCGCCACCTGCAGCTTTCTTTTGGTAGTCTGCAGATCCTGTCATGTGCTTTAAAAAAATAATAAAATAATAAAGTGTTACAAACTAATAATTTTTAGGGAATTCAGACTATGAGGGTCTCAGCAAAAATGAATGTCATAGTAAAGACAATTATAAAGACAGACTGATAAAACATAATGACATCTTAATCCATGACATCAAGAAAAATTAGAAACTGGCCAAACTTGTAAAAGTTTGGAAGGAAGATAGTTTGAGAAAAACTACAGAAACCAAAAATCTCAACCTGAATAAACTGAAGCTGCATTGTTTAAAAAAACTGAACAAAAATGTCAAAACCTCAGGAAGACATTTATTTAAAGGTTAAATTACAGTTTAGCTGTTTTTTTATGTTTAGTTTCTATATTTTGGTTCTGTTTCATAACAGGACATGTGTTCATAGAAGATAGTTTCACTTCTTTTTTGTCTCTGTCTTAATATGTCTGGCTTTAGATGAGAGTATTTTTAGGAAGCAAACTCTTTGGTAAGATGATTTAAGTTGACAATGAAACAGAAATGTTACCAATAAAGTTTTAAACAATTACAAGTTTGGTAACGTTTGATCAAAGGCGGCTCAGAAACAAACTAGATCAAATCCTGGAGGATTTTAAAGTCTATTTCACTGTAAAGATTCATAAACTTTGCTTTCGTTTTTTTGTTTTCAAAGTTTTGCAGTGCCAACAGAACCCTTGTTTCTGCTCACCTGCTCAAACCTGTAAAACCCTCAAGTTGTTTGCTGCGAGAAACAAAAAATTTGTCACCAGTCTGTGTTCACTAATGCATTCATAAAAGTTTCTGTTCTTTAGTTTCTGTTGGTTTTTATCGATGTAAGGTTGTACCTGGAGCACCTGACTGACTGGTAAAGCAGAAGTTCACACTTGGGTTTCCGACAAAATGAGAACTTTTCTCAAACCACCCCAGTGGTGAAATATGATTTCTTACAAAACCTTAGCGTTAACTAACAGACTTCCACTTTTTTTGTTTGTTTTCCTTCCTTGAAGAGGGATTTAAACACATACATCTCTTCAGTAAATGTTGCAAAACACTGAAATACTACAGAAAATTACCTTATTTGACTATAAGCTGGCAAACTGAGTCCCCCAATACACATCTGATAAAAGAGTCCTGTCACACACTGGTAGATCCTTCCACTTATTTAATATTTATATAAATAAAATTTCTAGGTTTTATTAGTGTATGGTTAACTGTGGTTGTTTTGACTTGAATTGTTTGTCTTCAATTTGAACTCAGAGATAGATTAGTGTTTTTCTGTGAGATGCATATTTTTATACAGAATCCCAAAAACAACCAACCAAATAAGAAAATAAGAATCTCAAAACAGTTTGCACAAACTGTTACTGCATAACTTTTCTGAGATTAGAGTCATCTTAATATGACAGCAGCTCACATTGGTCCATTTCTACTTGGACTAGCCATTAGCTCGTCAATCCACACAGAACTAAACTCTTTATCTTCAAACTGAGGTCACCCAATGAGCCATCTGTAACAGGTAAGATACTAACTGCTCACAATCTCTTAAATCTTAGAGCGTGAAAATATTTAAAAGTCTAATTTAAAACAAAGTTTGAGACCAGCTACGTAAGTTAAAACGTTATAGTTTGATTAAACTTCAATTGGTTTGCACATTGGAGCAGTGGCTGATGATAAAAAGGAGGTCACTGGTTCAAAACTCTGCAGCTGTTCTGTGTGGAGCTTGCATGTTTTCCTACATGTATGGATTTTCTCTCAATAACCTGCGTCTTAGGTTGACTGATAATGTTAAATTGTCCCTACAGTGTGAATGATTGCATCTCTCTTGTCTTTATGTGGTCCTGTGATAGACTTGCGACCAGCCTAGGGAGTACCTCACCTCTTGCCCAACAATAAAAACACCAACTGAGATCATTACTTCTATCAGTCAACTGATCAGAAAAAGTAACTGATCAGAAATAAGAGCATTTCCTGTGTCTCACTGACCAGGAAGAATAAACAACAGTTTGCTGATTGCAGCCTCAGTTGCTAAACTGACGGGGCGAGGCTTTCCCTCCAGCCTCTGAATAAAAGAAGAGCAGCAATGTCGAACCCCAGCATCACCACATCCAGAGCCCAGAGAGCATCACAGAACTCTTCAGTGGGACAGGTAACAGCTTGATGTTTTAATTTGCACTGAGACGATGGTTTCTGAATTCTTTCTGACTTTGTTTCAGAGATGCTTTTCTCAGTCCTCCTCGTGCTGGGCTTCAGCCTGGTGCCCACTCACTCCAAACCTTCTGGTAAATCCATCCTGATGGCTTCTTTGTGCACATTTTTTGTTTTATTTTTGTCTAAATTTTAAGACTGCGACTCCTGTTTTGAAGGTGAAACTCTTGGCAGTCCTTTTCTTCACCAATGCTTCGAGGAGGCAAAGAAAATAGTGGACGATGCGTACAAATACTCCAGAGAAGAGTAAGTTCAATAAATCAGTCCTGTATATTTATATTCATGCAGATCAGTGTTTTTTATGCTTTAAAAAACCTTTTGTCATAACGTTCATTCAAGGTTTGAGAGAAAAGTAGCACTGTTTCTAAAAATGGTTCAGATTTTCTTTTTCCACTTCTTGTCCTCAGAGTTGTAAAGTACAAATATTTTGTTACTGTACTTAAGTATAATTTTTGAGTATCTTTACTTGATTTTTCAGCCTACTTTTTACTTCTACTTCTTACATTTTTACACAATTATCTGCACTTTCTACTCCTTACATTTTAAAAAAGGCAAGCAGTAGAAAGTCGTTACTTTGATTTCATTTTTGCTCGTTTTTATTCCAGCTCCTTATTGTAAAAAATAAATACTATCCATATAAATTGTGCGTCCTATAGAGTGAATTTAATTGTGGTTGAATGACAAGTAAAAATATATAAAATTCTGATACTGTATTAGTTTGTACACAAACAAATCATGTCACACTCCAGCAGGACGTAATTATTAAAATAAAAGGACTGTACTTAAATGAAGTATTTGTATTTCATGAATTATATTATTGTATTTGGCCGCAGCCCTCAGATTTTCATTTTGGGGAAAAGTTTTGTGCAGCCTTGATATTTGCATATAAACTGAAACAGCTGGACTAGTGCAACTTAAATTTAACAAATTAATTATTTTAACACAACATGATCATTTCTTCATTTTTTGGGGGGGAGGTCACCTCCTAATAAATCTCATCACAGAAAACCTAACTGCTCACTTTAAATAAACTTTTAATACTTAAGTACAAAAAATATCAGATGCTTTAAAACTTTTACTCAAGTAATATTCCTAAAGAAGACTTTAACTTCTATGAAAGTAATTTTTTGGTAAGATACTTGTACTTTTACTTAAGTATCACTTTGTGGTACTTTATACAACACTGCTTGTCCTTCAGGAGTCTCAGACGGGTTCGTAAGGATGTGGTCCAACCGCACGATGCTCTCCGCCTCCTGAAGCAGCCCCGCGGTGACACCCGCTCAGCTGTCCGCTCTGCAGACTACATGGCACAAACCCTCCGTCTGGTCCACGACAAGGTGCACCGTGTGCACAAACGCTCTCTGAACGCCACAGGTCAGACAATAAAGTCTGCTGTTCCAGAGCTGCATGTAACTACAGAACATGAGACTAATGCATGAATCCTTTTAGATTTGCTCTCTGCGCAAGACCTGGTGAAACTCGCACAGATAACCGGGTGTGAGGCTCGAATCAGAGCTCCAAACTGTGGCACCACACCAGACATCAACAAGTATCGAACGGCCACCAGTGTCTGCAACAACCTGTGAGTTTCTAATATTGTTTTCTTAATTTAGATGTTTTTTCTGTATTTTTAATGATACATGGTATAGTTCCCTCCTTTCTGTAATTTACTTCCAAGGAGTTTCTTATAATTTAAAAAATGGTCTTGGTTTCTATTTTTCCAAGTCATTTGCAAAACTTTTTTTGTTCATGCTTTTTGACCTCATTGTCAGGAAAATCTTCAAAAGACCTTTTAAGTCAAATAAGTACAAACAAAATTGTAGCTTATTTCCACAAAGCAGTTCCCTTTTACACTTGATTAACTGAACTTTCTTTCAAAACAAGTGCTTGTGAAATGCACCTGAACATCTTAGGCCATAAACCACACAAGATGTGTAAGAGGGGATTTCTCAAGCAGCGCCCAAACGAAGACTTCTCACATTTGCTTTCAGGAAAAATCCTCGCCTCGGAGCCTCCAACACCCCCTTCACCCGCTGGCGGCCCGCCGAGTACGACGACAACATCTCCCTACCAAAAGGATGGGACAGAAACCGACGATTCAACAACTTCGTCCTCCCGCTGGTATCGCACTCAAATCCTCGATCCTGGTTGCTTCGTCCAAGTCTTTATTCAGACCTGACACTGAACCGTTCTCCTGCGGTCTTAGGTGCGGCAGGTGTCCAACAACATTTTGAGGACGGCAGACGCTGACGTGGTCAGCGACAGAGACTTCACTCACATGGTGACCCTGTTCGGCCAGTGGAACGACCACGACCTCACCTTCACGCCCTTCTCGCCCAGCATCCGCTCTTTCAGCAACGGGGTGAACTGCGACGAGAGCTGCGAGCGCACCGAGCCGTGCATCCCCATCCCGGTTGGTTTTAAAAAACCCGACCCGCGACGTGTTGTTTTCACCCTGTCCTCCTTGTCTCACCCTCCTTGCCTTTCTGAACCCACACGCAGATCCCCCCTGGCGACCCCCGCCTGCCCTCCCGCCCTGACAGCTGCATCCCTGCCTTTAGATCCGCCCCTGCTTGTGGAACGGGGTACTCCGCCTACAACTTTGGCGGGGATCCCAACAGGAGAGAGCAGATCAACGCCCTGACGGCCTTCCTGGATCTGGGGCAGGTGTACGGCTCCGAGGCGCAGCTCGCGCTGAATCTCCGTAACCTCACCAGCAACGGCGGCCTGCTCGCCGTTAACACCGAGTTCAGAGACAACGGCCGAGAGCTGCTGCCCTTCCACCCTCTGCAGGTGCAAATGTGTGCAACGCGCAGAAGAGTCACGAACGACACAAACGCCAGAGAGGTGCCCTGTTTCATAGCCGGTTAGTCCTTTATGGTTATGTCTCCTTTACCTGGTTTGGTCAAAACGTAGAAATCTAAGTTGCTTCTCTTTCTGAACAGGTGATGTGCGTGTGGCTGAGAACATCGCCCTGACTTCCATTCACACCCTGTTTGTACGTGAGCACAACCGTCTGGCTCGGGGCCTGAAGAGAATAAACCCCCAGTGGGACAGTGAGACCCTCTACCAGGAGGCCCGCAAGATCATGGGAGCGTACACACAGGTAGAGACGTCTGAGTTTGTCCTCTCTATAAAAGCCTGCTTCGTTCACTCCTCTGACCTGTGTTTGTCTCTCAGGTATTCGTGTTCAGGGACTACCTGCCGCACATTGTCGGCGACGAAGCAATGCGCCGGCAGCTCGGCCCGTACCCTGGCTACAACCCCGACGTGGACCCCAGCATCGCCAACGTCTTCGCCACGGCGGCGTACCGCTTTGCTCACTTGGCAATCCAGCCGGTTTTATCCCGACTGGACGAGAACTACAGAGAGCACAGTCGCTTCCCGAGCGTGCCCCTGTTTAAGGCCTTCTTCACCCCCTGGAGGATCATCTTTGAGGGTGAGCTGCGCCGAGACCGACTGGAATCCTGTCTTGAAATGTCCTCACGGTTTCTTGTCTTGATCCAGGTGGAATTGACCCTGTGTTGCGCGGCCTGGTCGGCCGTCCCGCTAAGCTGAACACCCAGGATCACATGATGGTCGACGCTATAAGGGACAGGTTGTTCCAGTTCGTCCAGCATCTGGCTCTGGACCTGGCCTCCCTCAACATGCAGCGCAGTCGTGATCACGGCCTGCCTGGTACTCACCTCCCTCGTTTCCACGCTTCTTTCTCTAACTTTACCTTCTTATGCATGTTTGACCTCACCTGTTGACTCCTCCAGGCTACAACGAGTGGCGCAAGTTCTGCGGTCTGTCCCAGCCTCGTAACCAGGCTGAGCTGGGTCGGGTTCTGAACAACAACAACCTGGCCAGCAGGCTGCTGCAGCTCTATGGGACGCCTGACAACATCGACGTGTGGCTCGGAGGAGTCGCAGAGCCGTTTGTAGGCGGCGGCCGTGTGGGGCCTCTGTTAGCCTGCCTCATCGCCACCCAGTTCCAGAGGGTCCGCCAGGGTGACCGGTCAGTACCTTTTACTTGTTTTACTCAATTAAATTCTTATTTTTAACACGTAACACTGCATAAACTTAGAACGTAACCTTTATGACTTGTTCAGGACTCGAATGTGAGGCATTTCTTTCTTTTTTTCTGAACATTTCAGATTGTGGTACCAGAACCCGGGTGTTTTTACCCCCAACCAGCGGGCTGCTCTTTCCTCTGCCACGTTGTCCAGAATCATCTGTGACAACACCGGCATCACGACGATTCCCCGAGACGCTTTCAGAGTCGTCTCAGCCACAAACCCGATGGTTCAGTGCTCCAGTATCCCTCAGATGAGCCTGACCGCCTGGAGAGACAGACCCACCGCCTCGTAAAGCACCAGGGACCTGTCTGTGTCTGCACGTTAAAACAGTCAGGAATATTTTTTTTATTTTAGCCAACAGAACAGACAAAAGCATGATCCATGTGTATCTTCTCGTTTTTACTGTAAGATTTCTTTTTTTGCTTTAGCGGAATGAAACAAGTCTGATCTGTTACAGCGCGCAGTCCTTTAAACTTTAAAAACTTTCTGCCTTTGAATAAATAATTTACCAGTTTTAAAGTGAATATTTTAAGCATTGATCAAATGAAGAGTAAGAATCAGAAGTTGTGCTTTGTTTGCTTTTTAAAACATCACTTGTCACAGTCTTATTTTGCATCCAATAAAGAAGTTTAACATTACTTTTAGTGACCATTTCTAAGATTTTGTCATTTTAAGTTCAACAAAAAATTAAACTTATTCACTTTTTGAAATAAAAATAAAGAAAAATAAATGCTGTTTGAGCTTTATTTGCATCAAGAACTAAATGACTAAAGGTGGAAATCATTTCATATAAATAAATACTCTTTTGCTATTTTTTTTTATCCCAATCATAGACATTTTATTCTTACAGTCCCTTTTTTCCCTAACAGCTGTCGAAAAGTATTTCCTTGTTTTTGACCAGCATGAATTTACACAGCCAGTTATTTAATACTTAAACATAAATAATATTATTTTACAATGTTATTTAAGGTTACGATCCCAAAATTGTAATCTTCATTAAACATTTTCCCATATTTTATTTAGAATGTAGCAATCTGTAAAATCATGTTATGATGAATCTCCAATAGATGGCGCCAATGTTCTAACTTAAACTTAATACAGTGTATAAAACATACTGCAGACTTTTGAAAAAATGCATTAAAATTGCCTTGATTTATTGGTTTATTACCAATTTGGGGAAAAAAACTCAATTTACTTCAAATTAAAAGATTACCTGGCTTAAACCTGCCCTTTTTTTTATAAATAAATTGTGTTTTATTACGAGGTTTGATCAAAAAGAACAAAAATCTCCCAGTATCTAAACTGGTGACTTAAACAATGACTGTTTCTCTTCAAACAAAAAGTATAAATAAAATATATTATCACCTTGTTTGTCCTCCTCTGTGTCAATATATGATGAGCGGAAGTTAAACCATCCGATACGTTCAGACTCAGACCTGACTGCAGAGTTTTCCAGACCAAATGGGCAGCATGTGTTGGGAAAAAGACAGAGGTGAGTTCAGAGTAAACAGAGGTGAAGACACACAAACACACACACACAGTTGCAATGCAGCACCCTTGAATACATTTAACAAAAATACTTTTAAATCTAGAGGAACTAGGCCAATTTTGCGATCACCACATTTTTATATTTTCCACTACTTCATGAGTTAAATTTAAAAAACGTTTCTTTCCATGGGGTAATAAAAAGCAGATGAACAGCTGGTTTGATGATGTTTCGGCTCATATTTGTACCTGCAGTCTGTTGAACCAAACGTGTTGGCCTAAAGGGAGCATCTCTTCATGTTTGTATCATCACACAACATCACAGCCGTAGACACAGAGCTGAAGTTTTTTAGCTTGTTGTTCCTCACCTGTAGAAATGCAACATTTTGTTTGACGACATTTGTTGTTTTTTTTTAGCCACAGCAACCAGCAGAAAGGGTAGAAACTTGGAAAGTGAGGACAGAAACAAGTAAAGATACTTTTTCATACCATGAGGTTTTTGTTTTAGAACTTTGTTGGCATCAATCCTATTTGTGTGTTGGCAAAATATCACAGGAACCACTGGACTGGCTATTAGAAGTATTGGAGGAAAAGAAGAACGTATTATTCTTCTGTCACAACACGAGCTGATGAGGAATGTGTTTTTGCAGTACATGTTATAGCACGCAGCTCAGAGCGTGTGTACTTATACTTAAACAGGAATAAAGCTCATGGTCCACAGTGAGTTTTCAAGACGTGCAGAGACAGGGTGGCACTTTGTTTCATTTCTAATGAGATCCAAACGGTGGGTCAAACACATGAAAACACTTTAATGTTCCAGAACCTTGTTTATTTTTGGTTTATTAATCCCTGCCTGTCTCTGTTCTTTCGCAATAAAACAAGCTTGTTTCCAAAGAAACTCTAAAACTGGTTTTCCTGATTCTTCTGAATCTCCTGACTCCAGAATGGTTGTTCTCATGGTTCATCCTCTCCTCCTGTGCATCCTGAACGCTCTTCTGTTGAGTTTGTTTAATTTAATCACAACTTTTACACAAAGGAAGTCCTAAAGCTGCTGTTTAATGGGCAGCACTAATGAGGCAAAAACAACAAAATATATCAGAAAATACAGGTTCAAGGAGCTCTCTACAACAGGTAAGATATTATTTGTTAACAAATGTTTTATAAAAAATATCCATGGTACATGGGACACTTAACAGGGGAACCATGATTCTGAGGTTTGTTTATTTTGGGAGTTTTTCCTTTTTTTTTCCTTTTTGCTGTTTTCTGAGTCATGTCTTCTTTGTGCTTCTTTTCTTGCGTTTCATTAGTTTTATTTCTGTTTTTCTCCCTGTCGTCCTCACCTTCAGCTCCTCCCTCACACCTGCACGTCATCTGATCAGCCCAGCTGCTCTCCTTCAGTATCATCTGTTCGCTCCTGGTTCCTGTTTGTTTGAGTCTGTTTAGTTTTGTTCTGTCCTCTGCTCCGCATCTTCAGTGTTTGTGTGTCTGCTGGATGCAAACAAACTGCTGCTGATGATTTATGAAGTTATAATGTGAACTTGGGCCACGCCCCAAACCACACCCCTAATTTCCCAAGCAGCCTTTTTCCAACACACCCATACTTCACCCTCCCTTACCCTCAACCCTTTCACCCCATCCTCCCTCATCCCATCATCCTCTTCCCCTTTCATTCCCTTCGTCTCATAATCATCATCCATCCTTTGTGATCCTCTTTGTTTCTGGTTCCTTGAAGACTGCATGCCTCTCACGCCTTCTGGCTTTCTCCTCAGATGACCAGTCCTCATTTCTAGATCATTCATCCCCTCATTCTCCTCCTGCAATAAACCTTTAATCTCATATCTTTGTGGCGTGGTCCTTGCTGGTGAACTTAACTAAACTGGACAACATGTAGGTGTGTTTTCCCCTTCAGAGTTCTCCTAAAGCATAAAGAACTGAATGGTGAGGTCATCACTTTACTGCCCTGAAGTGATCCAAATAGGCTCACACATTTAACAGGTTTTACTTGAAAAGATATCACTTTTTGTCTTGTTATTGTATCGCTGCTTTAATCTCAGTGGAGACACTGGGAGTGAGAAAGAAAAACGATGTAAAGTTTTCTGGGCTGTGTCATGATAAAGTGCTCCTCCTCCTCCTTTTGCTTGAAGAAAATGCAGTGTATGTGCAGATTGCCACGTAGTCCATCAGACTGTGTGTGTGTGTGAGAGAGAGAGAGATTGTGTGTGTGTTATGAAAGCCTGAGCTTATGTGTTCCAAGAGAAATAAATACACATCAGTTATGAAATAAAAAGTCTGAAAGTATTTGAAATGTCTGCTCCTGTCACAGGGGGTGGAGCTTTGTTTGAATGAGACGAGTTTTAGGGGAAATCAGCTACTGTGAGGAAATGTTGGAGAGCACATCTGAGCGAACTTACCAAGGAGAATAGAAGACTCTGAATCTGTGTCGACTGAGGCTTTAAAAGAGAGTTGGCTTTGACCTGAACGCTTTGTTTCTTTTAGGATTTCATAACTAATAAATTCCTAGCACTTTGTAAGATAAATTTTGTACAAAAAAGGAGACAGAGTTATAGCTGTTTTAGTCAAACTTTATAAATCATGTTTTAATCTTGTGTGATTTCTTGTGAGAGCCTTTAAGATGCTTTAGAGCTGTTTTCTGAATGACTCCCAGCTACTACCACACCACAGTTTTTGTGTTAGTGTAACCACATCTGATCTATGGCGTGCTGGTAATAAGTAAAGGATTTGCCGTGACACAATTCATCTTTGGGGGAGCAGTTACTTCATTTATTTTGATGCGAACATTAAACAGAAAATAACCACGTTATAGACTGCCTGCACAAAGTACAAAACTAAAGTCCATCCCTGTCACTTTAGAGTCAGAGATTCACTCAATATTCACAATATAGGGTGAATTGCAATGTATCATTAATTTTCAAATGTTTGAATGGTCTGGCTCCACTGGTGCTGAGTAGTTCATCTTAAATCTGGAGGTTCTGTTACTTGTGATGCATCCAGTAAGAACTGTGTGCCTTTTCCTAAAATCTCTTTTGGTTAAACAGTTTTTTCTGTGCATTAATATGTGGAATTCCTTACCTGAAGACTTGAAACTGATTCCAGACTGAAACATTTTTAAATTCAAACTGAAGGAGTTTCTCAAAAAAGTCCAGATTTATAGCCAACGTTAAAAATAAACTGTGATGATTTTAAGATGGCTCATTAATTTTATTCTGGTACATTTTAAGTTGTTTTTAGGATTTTGTATAGTATGATATTTTATCTTTCATGTTGTTTTATCGTTTTTAAACTTGTATAAGCCCATCTGGGGACGAGCTACTATATAAATAAGGCTATAAATGTTATAGTGTTCTGTATTTGTTATATGTAACAC
>NW_013952422.1:1792188-1800643 GCF_001266775.1 Austrofundulus limnaeus
GAAAGAGAAAGAAAGAAAATTTAGAGTTTACAGTCAAGAACTAGTATCTTAATAACAAAAGACATTATGTGTAATTATAACAAAATACAAAAATAAACAGGTCACATTAACTAATAGTTTAATAAGTTGAATAGCAGGGACAGTTGGAAATGTATGGTAAATGACTACTTTTTGGAAATTTTCATTAAAATCCATCCATTGGTTCATTGTGCTAACGCTACAGACAAATCTACAAACAGGCAAAAACATGATCAACTTTGCAATAAAACATAATTGGCCTACAGTATGTACAAATGAGAACAATTGAAAACATCAACAGTTATTCTTCCTTTAATGAAGACAAATGAGGTTGTAAATGTTCACGTGTCTCACATCATGACATCATCAAGATTCTGCATTCAAGCAGCCCAAATGAGAGGGTGGCAGCAGTCAGACTTGGAGACATGGAGAAGAGCCTGATCTGCAAGGTCTTTGCTTTCAAAGAGGTCACTTGAGGTGGTTTGGGCATCTGATTAGGATGCATCCTGTTCTCCTCCCTTTGCAGGTTTTCCAAGCATGGCGCACTGGGAAGAGACTCCAGGGGGAGACCCAGAACTGGCTGGTGGGGTTATAGATCTTCTCTGGATTGGGGGCACCTTGGGGTCCCCCAGGAGGAGCTGAATGTCATTTGAGAGAGGAATGTCTGCGTTTCTCTCCTGGACCTTCAGCTTCTGAGATGTGAGACACTTGGAGACAACCATTCACTCACAATTAGGGATAATTTAGAGTTATCACTTAGCCTAAAATTCATGCTTTTGGTCTGTGGGAGGAAACAATATGCCTGGAGAAAACCCACGCATGCACAGAGAGATCATGCAAACTATCCAGGTTCCAGGCTGGGATTTGATCTGGCAACCTTCTTGCTGAGAGGTAACAGCTCTACCAACAGAGCCACCCTGCTGCTGCAGCAGAAGATGGAAATGTCCCACATCTGACTCAGTGTTTGCATCTAAAATAACGATTTAGTTTTATGATAATCTCAACATTAGAAGACGACAAGAGGTCTTTTCCTCTTTTTCAACAATCACTGTTTTTCCTCCTCTCTCTCCCTCTCAGATGTGCTTTTATTTAAACCCTTCGCAGCTCCGCCGGGCACCTAAAAAAAGGGGATGAATTCCAACAAACGTGGACAAAAGAATCAGGCTAATTTCTTGCAGATGTGTCTTCGGACCGTGATGTGAAGGAGCACAGTGTGCTGCTGTCGCCTGAGACAGCCGGAGAGAAACCGAAAACTAATCCGATGAGTTACCAGCAGAACACTTCCATGACCCAGAACAGCTGGTTCTGACTGTCTGCTGTTCCAGGGGAAGAGAGGGGAGGTGATCAGGGCTCACATAGCTTTCAGTCTCAGGAGGAACTGTTGGTATGCAGGACTGAACTACGTGAGTCATCCTAAAACCTAAAGCTCGACTCAGCCAAAACTAAAAAATCTTTCTTCCCCATTTTTACGCTGGAAAAAATGGGTCCAAACTGCCAGACGCTGAGTCTGAGACAAAACAGGAAACTTCTGCAGAGGAGCAGAGGCTTTTACTGCTGAGGTTACTGTGATTGGAAAAGATGGGTTTTTATACGTCCACAAATTTCTCTCGAATTGTTTTGTTCCTTTCTTGGTTTCGGATTTGATTTATTTGGACCTCCCGTTCAAACATCTGCACCATCCCAGTTGTCTCCAGAGAGGATGTGTTGCATCTTCTGGAGCTCCTCTCGCCTCTGATTTACCATCACGATTTTGCAGAAGTTAAAAAAGAAACATCACGTTTTCTGTGCGATGACGTGTTCCCTCTCAGGACAATATGTCTGTAATTTACAGCATGATTTAAGCACTGAAACCCAACCCAGTGAAGTATTTTTAGTTTTGCTCTGTTTTTCTCTTTCAGCTGCTGGTCAGTTGTTCCCAAAGATACTTGTTCAAGTTAAACCCATAAGTCAGACTGATGTTGCTTAATATCTAATTAAATACAGCAATCCCTTTACCCTTCATAGATTCATCTATAAAGACAACAAACCAAATGCTGACACTGAGAAATGTTTGTTTTTGGTAAAATCAGTTTCAGGAGGTTTTAAGGTGGAATGCATCTTTAGTCTTGCTTTAAAAAAAGGATTTCAGTGTGCCAATCCTTCCAGAATTCCTCCTTTTGAAGTTTTAATTCATAAAACACCAAATGTTTTCTTTGGACACTGGATCTAAATCGCAGTCAGGTCAGGCTGTTTTAAAGGGACTGTTCAGATTTTCAGAAATTTGGTTCTGTGGAAAAGTTATAAAAACAACACTCTGTTGATGCTCCTTTGCAAAGCTAAATGGTGGTAGCAGCAGCTAGCTGTAGCACGTGTGGAGTAACTTGGGGAACTTTAAGCAGAAATATAACATTTTATGAACTCTAACTCACATTTGTGGTGGTGAAATGTTTATTTTGTGGAGTTTCCAAGTGTTTTGATGCTCATTGCAGCCTCCTGAGGAGTGGGGACGGAGCCAACTCTACTCACCTGTTCCTGACCCAGTGCTGATAAGACTCCAGAGAATTAAGCTGGAACATTTTGTGACATTGGCAGCAAAAATGACAGCTGACCTAACATGAATACTTTTGATCCTTTGTGATAAACCTGAAGTTCCTTGTGTTTACAAAACGTTACCTGGCTGCTGTGACTTACCTGAGTCCTCAAGCTCCTCCTGGGTCCAACCTGATACTCACATCCTGGAGACTCAGCACTGCATCGCTTCTCAGGTTTTCATCCTGCTCTCCATCGCCTCCACTAAAACCTCCACACATCCTCTCCTCCCCTCTTCTCCAGGCCAGGCTCTGCTTCCACATCTGCAAGAAGAAAATATCCATTCAGATTCAACAAAGACCTGCACCACCTACCTGCATACTTACCTGTGGCCCATCTCATCTCTCATGTCACTATAAATAAACTCACTAATCTACCTCTGTGATCAGTCTCTTTTTAGTTTGACCTTTTATTACAGTCTTAAAGTGGATTTTTTTGACAGTTTTTCAAAAATCCTTTGTCAAAACAGCATGTTTTTTTTAATGCAGAGATTGTATTTAGACTCTCCAAGATGTTTATCACTAGTAGAAATTGGTGTTGAGGGTTTTCAATGCAGAGGTAAAGTGCTTAGAAAGCAAACCCAGAACTCGGAGGATATCCTCTCTGATCTGGGAACATGGGATCCCCCCAGGAGGAGCTGGAGAGGGTCTGATTTCTCTCCTGGACCTGTTGCCTCTTTGACTCAAACCCAACTCATCTTTTTGCTTTCCTTCATTCAAGAAGAAACATGTCTGTATAATAACGTCCCAACTAATCAGAGGTTTAGTATCACGTTCAGTGAGATGAGAACTGAGCTGAACTGCTGACAGTTCTGAGCAGAGAAAGTGAGAGCAGAGTTTGTCGCGGCCTTTGTCAGTCTGGCGCCCCTGAACAAATCCTTTAACACCCAGCTGCTCTGGTGCTGCTGCTCTGTAATGAAAAACAGTTTCCAGGTGAACAAAGCATTCCTAAAATTTGGAAATATGCTCAAAATGGGGCTATTAACATTGTTTTTCTTCGTATCTACTGAATGAGAGCCACTTATATAAAAGTCGATGCAAGCACTTGTTCTGAAAGTATGGCTCAGTCCTGACTGTTTATTTACAGATTTCCGCCTCCTTGTCTGAGAATAATATTATTGCAGCTTCTTTTCTGTGCAGCTGTAGTAAACCAAGTTGTGGTTTTATAAAACATCTGTGTGTTTTTGATCAACTTGAATTAAAGGACGTTTAAAAGTCTCTTGACCTGAATTCTTGCCTGAGAAACTGCGTATTCCTCGTGAAACTTGCTGTGGTTTTGCAGCTTCCCTCCTGCGGTCGGTCATGTGGACTCTAGAAAAAAATGTTCCTGGTTGGAGTAAAACGAAAACCTTGAATTAAGCCTTCCCAACCTATGCATTATACATCTGAAGTTACCAGCAGGGCCGTGATTTGACTGGGCTGCTGCAAATCACTTCGATTCATCAGCGGAGGAGCTCTGCAGGCTGCCAACAGGACGGAGAACCTCTGATATCAGGTATCACTGTGCAGACTCCTTTCCCCACTTTTACACCGCTGACTAATTATGAGTTTAAAAGAGGAGATATACATGTGGACGAGTGTTTCACAGTTTCAGGGAGGCTCTGATGCAGACCAGGCTCTGAAGGAGTGCAGGGTGGGTTTTTTTGTGAGATGGTTTCCTGGAATGACTGAAACAGGAGCCATCAGGAGTTGTGTTTAGGTTTGTGAGCTCATGACTGATTAAGGTTCTTGTAGAGCACTAGTATCAAACTCCAGAGGTCTGCGGGCCAATTGTGGCCCATCACTGCATTTTACGTGGCCTGTGAGTGCTTCAAAGATGAATTAATTTCTTAAAATAAGCAGAAGCTGCTTTAAAGCCAGCATTGATCATGAGCTACCACATTTTGCCTGCAAAATGACGGTACCCCACCACTAAGGGGAGCACAGTTTTCAAAAACAGCTGTCAACTGACAAAATTCACAGTGTAAAATCTCATTTCACTGCATTTTCATCAAAAGGGCACATTAAAACATTGTTTCTGTGCAGAAAATACCACGTAGAGCTCAGTTATTGTTTGTTAGCCATACTCAGCCATAGCAATGACAGGAAAAAAAAAGTAAAATTTTGTGTTTAGTCGAAGTTAAACATGAAATGTGGAAGTTAAAGGGATCCCTGATTAGTTGTAACGTTAGACTTTATTTGATAAACATATATTTTAACTGTAAAACAAAGACTGTAAAAATACTGTAGGCTGTTTAGTTTTTATCATTTTTAAACTAAAAGTTTTAAAATATATTACGCGGACGGGGCCATTTTACTTACACACAAAGCATTCTGGGTAAATAATGACATGGATAGGTCCTCTGTGCGAGGCTGCTAGCGAGCTATATCCATCCTGAAGGTTCATCTTGGACAATATCTGATGATCGACTCTTTTTAAATGAAACCAGAGAGGCGTTGACAGAGAGGAGAAGGTAGAAATGACTCAGCCTGTAACTGAAAATATGGACGAAGGACCTCAGTTTAGCTTGTTGTGCTAGCGCCGAGCTAATACATATAAGGCAATATAGCGTCAGCACTAGCACAAAGGCTAACAGGCTAAGCTGAGGTTCTTCTTCCATGAAGCAGCTCTGTTGTCCTCCATCCATATTTTCAGTTACAGGCTGAGTCATTTCTACCTTCTCCTCTCTGTCAACGCTCTCTGGTTTCATTTAAAAGAGTCGATCATCAGATATTGTCCAAGATTAACCTTCAGGGTGGATATAGCTCGCTAAAAGCCTCACACCGAGGACCTATCCATGTCATCATTTACCCAGAATGCTTTGCGTGTAAATAAAATGGCCCCATCCATGTTAAAATATATTTTTAAAAATTTACAAAACTAAACAGCCTACAGTATTTTTACAGTCTTTATTTTACTGTTAAAATATATGTTTATCAAATAAAGTCTAATGTTACAACTAATCAGGGATCCCTTTAATTAAAACTGGCCCTTTGAAGGCCAACATAAGACTCATGGCCCCCAAAATTAATTTTATACCCCTGTTGTTGAGTGTTCGATCTGAAAATGAGCAGTGTGAAGCCATTTTTATTCCATGCCAAAGGCCTGCATTTCTATTTCCTTGTCTGTCCTGCTGTTATCAAAATATCTAATGAACCACTGCACATCAGAGTGAAACTAATCACTGACTGCACAACTAGACTTCAACCCCATCTAAGATGGCTGCCACATCTAAGCAACACCAAAAATGACTGCAACTCAGCCACTTAGCTCAAATCTATTGATAGCTGAGAGTTATAGCCTGCAAACAATTGAAATACCTATCTGTCTGTTAGCAAAATATCATCTGAACTCAAGGATGTTAACCTGATTCAAGATGGTTAACATAGCCCAACTCAGGAAGAACAAAGAAATGGCTAAAATGTTGTAAATTTTACAGATATTGAGCTAAAGTTTTGCTTGCAGAAGCTGAAATTCATGTTCAGCTTATTTAAACTTAAACTTACTTCTTTACCAAAGGCAGAATGTGATGTGCATTCCCTCAGGGAGTGCTGGGACTTTAATTTTAGAATATTTAAAATCGGTTTCAATAAGTTTTTATTGTTTGTCAAAAGTTTTTCTGATGGTTGAAAACATTTTACAGCTTGTTAGCCTCATTTAGCACCTTGTAAAGACTAAAATTGTGCAGTCATTAAACCCACTCCTTTTAGGAGGATGACAAAGCTCAACTGAACTCCTCCTTCTCCTCCTCATCATCATTATCATCATCATCATCCTGCAAACTGCAGGGGAGGAGGAGATGAGCTCACAAGGATACTGAAACTTTAGCTTTTCACTTTCACTGCTCTGTAAACATCCTGATCATGAAGGATTTTATCTGTTGAAGTTGTAGTTTTTATGTTCATGATGGGATCTCGCGCCTTTCGCGCTTTGCGTTATCTGCGCGTCTGCTCCTTGCTGTTCCTCCTGCAAGCTGCCCAAACTCAGAGGACCCCGGGAAGGAGTGAGCAGAGGGGGGCTCTCCGGCAAACGCTGCAGTGGTCCCACAACGGGAAGGTCTTCAGCATTCTGAGCCAGGGCTCGCAGTACGAGCCGCCGAAGCGCAGAGGAGGCGCGCCGCAGGAGCAGCCAGCGCAGCCGCGACCCGTCGCCATCGTCCGGGATGAGGAGGCGAAACCTCAGGATGCCCGGAGTCAGCCGGTGGTCCAGACGCCGTCGCTCCAGAGGCTCCTGAGAGGGCAGCATCCTCCGCGTCAGGGTCCCGGGCGGCGCGCGGAGGCGCACGACGAGCGCAAAGTCAACGACACCCAGGTGGTCCAGGAGAAGGTCAACACGACCCGACCTCGGCGCCCGATCGAAGACATGATGGTCGGCGATGATCCGTACGACCCCTACAAGTCCAGCGACCCTGATAATCCTTATTACAATTATTACGATGTTTATGAGAGACCCAGGCCCAGATCCAGACCCGGATATGGCACAAGTTACCATCAGTACGGTAAGAGAGCAGAAAGTGCTCTGAAGACCTTTGAGCTCACTTAGGTTTATCCAATCTATGACCAACTGTTGCATTTTATTCATTTGGTGTTTATTTTTGTTAACATTATTCTGTGTGTTCAGGTCTTCCTGATCTTGTACCTGATCCATACTACATCCAGGCCTCTGCTTATGCCCAAAGAGTCCCCATGTACAACCTGAGATGTGCTGCAGAGGAAAACTGTTTGTCAAGGTATTGTCAGGACAGATTTTTTATTTTTTAAGAGACATTTGATCCACAGAGCTCCAGGCCATAATAACCACTTAGTGGGCTGCAGCCAGTGAAAGCAACATGAGCTGAGGTGAAATTAAGTGAATCCTAAAGAGGGGGAGGTGGTTTTTTTGTAAAAAAAAGTTTAATCATAGCTTGCCCTGGGAGAGAAAGCCCAAATGGTAAACACATTATCGGCGACTAACCCAAACAACCATAAAGATTTTTTTTCCACCCATCATTTACTCACAGAGAGAGTCTGCTCCACTCTGAGGAGGAGAGGAAGTAGAAAAACAACAAAAAAAATCTTTGGTGATATCCACAACAGAAGTGTTTTTCCTCTCTCCCTCTCCCTTTTACAATCACATACTGTTTTCCGTCTGCAGCTCAGCCTACAGAGCGAGAGACTACGACACCCGGATGCTGCTGAGGTTTCCCCAGAGAGTGAAGAACCAGGGGACCGCCGACTTCCTCCCCAACAGGCCACGTTACTCCTGGGAGTGGCACAGCTGCCACCAGTCAGTATGATGTTTATTCTTTCCACATCAGCATCAACCTTTCTGACCTGTTTGGTCTTTTCTGTCAGTCTGAGTCACATTTCAAACTGCTCACACGTCACATGTGTTGTGTCGTTCACTTATATCTTTGCCATTCAACTCAGCGATGTGTGAAACTGTCAGGATTGCAAAAATAGTTTAGATAGTTCATAAGAAAAATTGGTGTTAAACTTTTGGTAACTTGTAAAAATAAATACATAGTTTAGATGTTTTGAAGGTTTTGAACAGTTAATATCTTACCTGTTGCAGACAGCTCTTTAAATGACTTCAGCTTCAGTTTGATCACATTTATATGGCCAAGAATAAAGTGTATTGCTGCCAAATTAAAACAACTCCAATTTCAATAACTTCATTCCTGTTCAATGATGAAGACAACAAATTTGGGCACGATGTTGAGTGTTTAAATACATTTATGCTTGGCCAAAAGAGAAGTCTGCGTTTGTTGATACAGTTGGGAGACAAAATTGTATTATTTTGTTTTTGAAGGAGCTCAGATAAGATAAGATAAGATAAGATAAGATAAGATAAGATAAGATAAGATAAGATAAGATAAGATAAGATAAGATAAGATAAGATAAGATAAGAT
>NW_013952422.1:1800779-1803809 GCF_001266775.1 Austrofundulus limnaeus
GCTAACCACAATAAAAACACAAAATAAAATAAAACACAATAAAAACAATTAAAAAAACAAATAAAACATTCAAAACTTACACAATAGATATGAAAAATATCTAAAGAAAGAAAAAAACTGAGCCTGGTATTGACACAAGGTGTAGGCAGATTTTTTATGACCTTTTCCTCCACTGCCAGTTTCACATTTTGCAGTCATGTGGCTGTGCAACAGCAGCAACAGTAGCTAGCTGTAGCACTTCCTGTGCAGACTTGATCACTTCCTGCAAGAGTATCATCATATGTTTAATGTAATTTAAGATGAAAGCGATGGCGGTGTGAAGATTCACTTAGTTTTGACCCCGCTCAGACTAGCCTTTAGCTCATCACTTCATTCAGAATTCAGCTCTATTGCTCCAACATTTGGCCCATAAAAAGTTATTGACAACAATAATAATTCCTCAAATTTGTCCACAGAACCTCACTTTTAAAGACCGGAACGATTCAATTATTTATTAATTGGTATGTGATTGGTTTTAGTATAAAGAGAATAAAACAGTTTTTAGTTTTCCAACAAATATGGAAACTGACCTTCAGCTGACTTTTAAAGACGATTAATTTATGACCAGATGAGGTTTAAATAAATCCTCAGAAGAATGTTTCTTGCAGGAAACCTGCAGGCATTTCTGCTTCAAACATCTACCTTCTTTTTCCACTTAAAACTACCTCAGGCCATAGTTATGTAGTGAAGTAAAAGATCTTCTGGGCTGGTCCCCAAGATGAAAAGCTTTTGGAGAAGATCCAACAAACTGTTCCGGTCTGTATAGGTTTTTTTGTCAGTGTTTGGAGAGTGAGCTGCTGTTAAAGTCCAGACTGTTTTTCTTGTAGATAACAGAGCCAATGTGTTTCAGATCCCTGTAACTAACTGACCACCTGATTTTCTTTAACCATAGAGCACTTCAAAAAGAAATCACATATTAATCAGTAATTAAACATCTTGTGATGTTAATTATGTTTTCTGCTGCTAATTCACAGACACTACCACAGCATGGACGAGTTCAGCCACTACGACCTGCTGGATGCCACCACTCAGAGGTCGGTGGCAGAGGGCCACAAGGCCAGCTTCTGCCTGGAAGACACCACCTGTGACTACGGATACTACAGGAGATACGCTTGCACTGCACACACACAGGTCCCAAACCTCAGCTTCAGTTTCTCACCTTCAGCATATCTGTGTAAAGAAATGTTTTACTTCCAATATTGAGTCTTTGGGAAAAGCTGAACATGTTTAATAGTTTGTCTTAAGCCTATCTAATGCTCTGTTAGCTTCATAGTTTTAGTCAGGGAGTGAAAATACTTTCATATTAAAACAAAAATCTCACTTTGCTTCAACAAGTTGTGTCAATTTCAACCAGAAACATTTAGCTTTTGTTTTAACTGGGCTCATTTGAATAGTTAGCATCTTACCTGTTGTAGATAGCGAATGATGTCTGTTTGGAGGAACAAATAGTTAATTTTGACTTTGGTGAGTCTGATCAAAAATGGATTTCTTCCTCATGTTGGTCCTTGCTAATGCTAATTTACAAATCCTTTACATTGCTGTCAGTTTAGACTTCTACAACCTACATCAGTGTTTCCCAACCCTGGTCCTCAAGGCAAACTGCCCTGCATGTTTTGGAAGTATCCTTGCTTTAACACACATTATTTAATGGGTACAATTATGTTGTCCTGAATAAAAAAGGACAACAACTCGTTTAGATTTCACTAAAAGCACTGTTTGTTAAATCTTAGATCAACAATGTTTAAAAGAGAAACTCGGCTCATAAAAACTAAAACTCTTCCACTGAATGAACTGAGTTTGTTGCATCAGATTTTAAATTTCATCCCACAGCCATTTTGATTTTTACTCAGTATTGTCATCCAATAATTTATTGTCATTTGTTATAAAATTACATTTAGAGTTAAAATTATGCACGTTCTATGGGGTGCCAAGTGTAAAAAAAAAATGTTTAAAAATGTCATTAACATACAGTGGTGGGCAGCACTAAAAATTTGTTCCACTAGCCTTAAAGCACTAACTCAAATATTTAGGTTCCCTAATTCTAAAGCACTAATGCACTGAAAGTTTTAGTAAAAGCTAATTCTAAAGCACTAAAATAATGCAATCAACCCATGAACATTCTTCAACAGAAAACATGAGTCACATATTGCCATGTTGCTCTCTGAAGATGTATCATTGACTTCCACAGCCGTATTCTGGTCCATATTTTGTCAATATATTGACCTTGTGGATAAATGATACACACTATACAAATGAAATGCTGGATTTACTTAACCATGTTATGTTACCTGGTTCCACTTGACTGAGTTGAGTAAATTCAAAGCAACATACCAGTTTTTTAGCCAAAGAACATGAATATGTTGCTTTGAATTTACTCAACTCAGTTAAGTGGAACCAGGTAACATAACGTGGTTAAGTAAATCCAACATTTCATTTTTAGAGTGCATATATGAACAAAATGTGCATCAGTTTTCACCACCAGCTGTTAACATTACAATAACATTTAAAGACCTCAGTTAGTGCTTCTAAAGCCACTAATCAGGAAATTATTTCCCTTATTAGTGCTTTAGTCCTTTAGGGGAACTGTGCCCACCACTGCTAACATATTTTCGTAATTTAGCTTTGAACACGTTTTGAATGTCATCTTCAGCAGTATTAGCAGCGGTTAGCATTAGCTAACCAGGATGATGTCATTATCCTGTGACAAACATCAATGCTAACTGCCGCTAACCACTGCTAACTGCTGCTAACCACTGCTAAAGTTCATAATGTATTAAATGAAAACAACATGTATGGCAGTTTGAAGTGCAGCTTGGACATCATGACTTGTCACAGTTTCCTGATGAAATTTACGTTACTCGTGTTTGCAGCGTTGACTCGGCCGCCACGTTTGGCATAACCCACAGCTGAACATTTTACCCCCCTCCCGCTACGACGGTAATGTGTGATAGGTGAGAAGTTCGTGGATGCTGCATTTTACTTCAACCACTC
>NW_013952422.1:1805058-1807435 GCF_001266775.1 Austrofundulus limnaeus
TTGCTAACAGAGCTGACTGTTGTATTAAGAAGCAGACAAGTTCATGAAAACTCATGAATGGAGATAAAACAGACGTTTCGCATGGAGGAATTTAACTGATAAAATCTGTGGAGCTCCAGGACCGATTGTGGATAAATAACGTCAGGTGACGGGTTTCTGACTTTGTCCACTCTAGCGGGAAGAAACCCCACGCAGTGACGTTTGCTGCAGTGGGAGGGGTTTCCCAGGTGCTCGGCACGGTGCATCTCTGGGGCCATGAAAGGTGTGTGCAAAAACAAATGCCGAACAACCACGTGACCGCACATCGACCGGTCGGCATCACAGCGAGTATGTTTCAGGCTTTATAGGAAAACATTAGCAGCATTAGCAACGTTAGCAGCTGCTTTTGTCTCAGGATGATGGTTTCGTAACAAGAGCCAAGCACCAACGACAAACACTGCGTTCCATTCCAAACCACTTAAATGTAAACTTCAACATTTAAGGTTTAACCTTTACATTTAGACTTAGGATTTAATATTTGCATATATTTGTTTAACATTTAAATGTAACATTCAGCAAAAGTTTGCAAAACAAAAGAACAGAGCAAAATAACAATAAAATGTTAGATTTTTTTTAAACTAGGACTTTAAATTTAGAAAGTGAGCCAAATGATGAAAATGTTTTTTTAACAATTCGCCCCATATTTTCCATGTAGAACTGAGAGTTTATTAACGTTGTGTTTTATATGGATGTTGTCGGACATGCAGGGCCTGAGTCCAGGATGTTATGACACATACAACGCAGACATCGACTGCCAGTGGATCGACATCACAGATGTGAAACCAGGACAGTACACCCTCAAGGTTTCTAACAAACAACTTCTTTTCTAAGATGATAAATGTATTTTACTGAAACAAAATGTAAAATTCCATTGTGCTAATGATTGTGTTTAATAATTTTGTTTTTTAGGCTGCTCAGGTTCACGTCTCTTTGTGTTTTGTCTTCACAGATAAGTGTGAATCCATACTATCAGGTACCAGAATCAGACTACAGCAATAATATTGTGCGCTGTGACGTCCGCTACACTGGGAGCTACGCCTACGTGTCAGGTTGTCACATGTCGACGTAAGTATCTTACACGACACGACATGTTTACCATCATTGCATCTCTCATTAATGCTCATGATGTTTTGTTTTATATATTTCAGATATTAAGAAGCAACAAATCGACAGAAAGTCTGCAGCTCTGGAAACGACAATGAGGACTGCCTGCAGGGACGTGCAAGATCACATGAAATAAGAAGATATTAAATATTCATATGGTGCCAGGGGAAAAAAACTGACAAATAATACAAATACCTCTAGTAGTAGCAGATCTTTTTTCTTTGTTTCTTGGAGAGAGCGGTTTAATTCTTCTCACTACGAAGTTTATTTACATTGTTTTTCATTTCTTAACAAAATAATTCTGTGCACTTGCATTTTAAGACACATAAGGAGTTAAAACCAAAAAGTTTATAAAGAAAACTTAAAATAAAACATTATTAAATCTATACTCAGCTGATCAAACTGTTCAAAAGCTTTTGATAGAACTTGCACAAAAAAGTTTTCTAAAATTGTTTTGTCTATTTTAAAATACTTTCCTTTATCTTTGTTTCCTATAAATTTTCTTTTTCACAAACACAGATTTATGTTTTTCTGCAGTTATGACTTCAAGTGTGTAAATGTTTCCTCGAACAGTACTGAAGTGATGTTTTCAGCAGACTCTTGGTGCTATTCTGACTTTGGACTTCTGCATGGAAATAAAATCTGTATCCCCTGTTTTCCTTCAACCTCACCAGAACATTCTGACTTCACAGCTGGTTTTATAATGCAGGTTTGCCTGATGATCCAATTGTGTCAAAAGACCTGTTATAGTACCATCCTGTTGTACTAATAAAAATCTCTGGTAACATACGTATATGTACGTCTTACCAAAATGTTCCCTGGGTTGACACATTTCCTCAGGAGCCACGGTGAACGTGTTGCTAAAGTTTTTACAGCTCATCAGGCCTATGATGCAATGAGTCTTTACTAACTTCTTGTTTAAGTCGACACTCACAGATTGTACATACGTGTGTCATGACTTTAAATAAAGGCACAAAAGCTGAAGACATGAAATTATGTTCATTTGTTGTCAAATATTTAATAATGTTTAGACACAATTTTAAGGTGTGTTACTCATAAACTAAATTTATCAGTGAGCAGTGCAGTATCATTAGCAGCATTAGTACTATTACTAGTACTGCTGCTACTAATACTACTACTATTATTGCTACCACTACTTCTGCTTTAATAAAAAACATAATATTACTACTGCTGCTGCTGCTGCTGCTGCTACTACTACTACTACTACTACTAC
>NW_013952422.1:1808446-1809832 GCF_001266775.1 Austrofundulus limnaeus
CATGAATATTCCTTATATTCTAATCCTATTACCTTCCTATTTAAACACACAGTCCACACATTTATTAGACACAAACAGCACCTTTTCTAACACAATACACAGATAAAACAATTGAGTCTGAATGTTGCTCAAATTACTAAAACAAAACAAAAAAACAGTGAATATATGGAATAATTCCTATTCAGACTGGTGGTTGTTTATTGGCGTTGTAAGCAAACCTTTAAAAATAACAAATAATTAGTTTTTCTGAGCTTATTTGGAAGATTCTGACATGAAAATTCTTTCCTTAAAAGTGTTTTATCTGTTTAATTTGGATTATTAATATCTCTATAATTATATTGTATTTCCTGTTCAAACTGTTACTGTCTGTTCTCCATTATTCGCCATCATGCAGACACAACCACATAAACTAGCTATGAATTTTTTTACAGAACAATCCTTCTGAGTGAGGGAAGTGCTCGGCGGTCTGTTTAGGGATGTTAACAGTCGCTCTGACAGATGCAGCCAGATGTTTCCTCTGTGCGACCTGCTGACGTCGGCTCAACTGAACGACGAGCGGCTCTCACTCCCTGTCTCTCTCTTTCTTCCAGGTCTTTAAAATCGACGTGCTGGTGAACGGAAGGCTGCACAGTGTCGAGAAACGCTACAGCGAATTCCACGCCTTACATAAAATGGTGAGACTTCGTGGGTTCCCTCCAGACTTTGTCATCATTTCATGACGTCTGTCGTTGAGAAAGACTTCCTTTATGAAGTCTTTGTCGTTACATTTTGAATTGTTTGCTCAAATTCCTCGATGTCTTTGTTGAACGTTATTTAAAACAATCATTTGTCATTTAAGAGTTAAATATGTGTTTATAGATTTAGGATTTTAGCCTTAGAAGATTTATAATTTTGTTTACAGTGCGTGTCCACAGAACTGATGCCTATAACATTTTTAAATCCTTCCAGTTAAAGAAAAACATAAAACCACCAGAAATTCCTTCAAAGCACGTCAGAAACTGGGTTCCCAAAGTACTGGAGCAGAGGAGGCAAGGCCTGGAGCTCTATCTGCAGGTACACACACACACACAGGTTCGCCCAGCTATACATTTGGGGACATTCCATTGACTTCCATTACATTTCTACAGTCTAACCCTGAACACAAACCCTGAGGCTAACCTCACAGGTACCTACCTGACCCTAAAACTAACCTAAACCCAACCCCCAACCCACCAATGGTATTTAAACCAAATGGGGGCTCGACTTTTGTCACCATGTGCACCAGTTGTCCCCAAATGTAGGATTTTTGTCTTAAAATTGCCCCCAAATGTCACCAAAAACACACACACACACACACACACACACACACACACACACACACACACACACACACACACACACACACAC
>NW_013952422.1:1811274-1825112 GCF_001266775.1 Austrofundulus limnaeus
AAAGCTGCAAAAAATATATTTTCAAACTATTTATTGTCAAATTTAGTCTAATAATTGAAAACATGGATGAAATAAGAAATATGAAACAAATAAATAAAATACATACAGAGCAGAACACAGCTAAATGTATCAAAAGTATGTCTGTAATATTAGAATTTTCTGAGACAATGAACTTTGGTTTTTCATTTTTTTTCCCTGTAAGAGGTTTTTATTTAATAGATCTTTTGGACAAAAAAATCGCAATATATCGCCTTGCTTATAGTATCACAATATATCGGGATATATCGTATCGTGACCCCTCTGTCATGATATGTATCGTATCGCCAAATTCTTGCCAATACACAGCCCTACTAACTGCTCAAACTTCAGTTGAGTCTTTGTAAAATCAACAAAAAAATGGCCATCTTTGTGTTAGCCTGATTGGATGAGATTTCACAGCCATCTTGAATCAGGTTGACTGAGAGTTAAAGAGTTGTAGTTGTGCATTAAATGATTACATTCTGAGAGTCTCACTAACATCTGTGTGCTGGTTTATGAGATATTTTGCTAACAAACAGTCAACAGCTAAATAACACAGAGAACCAAATACTCACAAATGAGCTGTAAAATAATCTGCATTAAAAATCTTTTCCCTTTCAGACTCGTTCTCTAACGTTGTGATTGAAGGGGTGGTACACGGCGTTTTCTACTCTGACCTATAGCCGAGGCAGACCTGCAGAGACGGGCGCGACGGGGCGTGGCCAAGATCAGACGCTCCTCGCCCTTTCAGGTTTGCATCGACAAGAAGGCAATATCCGGAAGACACACTGAGCCTCGTTTTTAACACAAATAACAGGAAAGAACTCATTATTTTTTTAAAACTAAAAGAAGATTATTGGTCTTGAACACTAAACTCATGTTTGTTACATCAAAGCTCGACAGACTCACCTGTGGATCATTCGCTGCATGGAAATGGAACTTTCTGTATTTTGTGCGAACGTCGTGATAGAAAAACAGCACACAGAAACAACTGGAATAAAATGTATTCGCGTAGAAAACCGAAATGTTTAGTGAGTGGTCGGACGTGCTCGCAGTTTGGAGGGGAAAGCTGTTGGAGTTGTTTTGTTGCACTTTTTAAAAGGCGTCCACGTTGCCAGCTGAGGGAGGGCAGCAGTGATGTGGCTGCATTCCATTTAGGGACTGAAGAGCCGGGCTGTGTATTCTGGTGGAGCCGACAGCGACGTGCTGCTCGTTTAAAAATAGGTTGAAGCTTCAGATCCCTGTTCTGTTCTGTGTGGAAAGCTAAACCTTTACAATCAAATGTTTAAAAAGGTGGACCGGAACAAATAGTGCACAGTAGTTTTCCTGATATAATGATGTGCAATTCTGAAATGCGGGTACGCACTCATTGTAAACAAACCAATCAGGTGAACCCACCCAAAACCAGAAGGAAGCTTGAGTGGCGTGACTGACCTTCGTTAGGCTGGTTGTAATTATATTTTAATACTTTAATCAACAGTTCTGTTAGCATACGTAGCAGTACGTTGACTTCTACGGTATTTTTGACGTATTTTCCGTCACACAAACACTGGCGTCACCAGGACACCTAAAACACTAAAGTAGACTTGTGGAACCCTGATTTAATGGATATATGTGAGTTTCCATCAGTTGTGAGTAAACATCTTGTCTGAAGCTGCAGCAGTCGTCTTATTTTACACGAAGAACCGTCGACTTTAAAGCGTTTTCATCCCTGAAGACGTGTTCTATTTTTTTTTTTGTTTCAAATTTGTCACACTAACAAGAGACAAACCTAGTTGATGTTTTGAAAAAGGGAAATGAGTGAAACTTGATCACCAGATTTGTGATTGTCTTCATTCTTCACACAGATGTTGCTACTTGTTAATGTGCACAATTTTAGCTAAAATCATTTTTTTAATTGCCAAAATCCCGGGCTGCTCTAATGATTTGCTTCTGTACAAATGCTACAGTGGGTGCAGAGATTTCTAGTTTTTACAAGAAAGACATGTATTTAACACTAACTGTTACATAATAGGTCAGATGTGATGTTATTCGATTAGTATTATAGCGATAAAAATGGTGCTTTAGCTTTTAGAGAATGATTAACAACAAGAGTTGTCGGGTAATAAAAAGACAGGCAGCCAGTAAAATGTTGTGCAATATGAAATAAAACAAATCATCTACTCTGGAAGTCAGCTAAACCTGTGAAACGACAAAACCGCTGACGTTCTGGACACTTTGTGCGACTCATAGATTTTGTGAAACCTTGTGTTGCGTGTCGTTTTGTTTGAACAGCAGTCAATGATCAAACAGCAGGTTTCACAACACTGTTACCCACATGTTTGTCTGAATAACAGACTTCAACTACAAAGAAGGAAAATGTGGAGTTTTTACTAACGTAAATCACGAACATGTGTATTTATTTTGTGTACTGTTGTGTTCATATGAAATGTGTTGTTTGTGCCATAAAACAAAACTACAGTGAAGCCTGGTTTACTGTAGCACTTTAAAATGATTGCTTTCTGACATACTGACACTAATTAAAATCATGATTTCCACAAACATTACCTGTCAGATTTGATTTTTTTAATGAAATACTTAAATAATAATTTATGTATTCCATTGTTTTAAAGAAACACTGCCAACCATCTCATTGTCTGAAATATTAAAGCAATCGTCCAGATAAGATTATAAACAAACAATACCTGTAATAGATGCATCTTTGAATGGAGAGGCAAAGAGCTATCTGCAACCGGTAAGATATTCATTCTTTGCAACCTGTCAGAAAAAACCCACTTCACCAGATCTGAACCATCCGACAGATACAACTCATTCAGTCACACTCTCACCTGTTTCACATCATTGTAAACAAATCACTCACAACTCAACACGCTAAAGGAAAATCTTCCTTCAAGTGATATAATGCCTCAAAGCTGTGAGCACCATCATAAATGTACAAGATCTGACTGAAACGTTAACATTTCAGAGGACCTAAATAAGAATTAAGAATGTTTTCATCCATCTGTAGTCGGATGCCATTCAGTAACAGTCCAGTAGTACCACACACACACACGAACATGATACTTTTGTAGCAACAGCTTGTCTTTTAAAGTTCTCCATGGCCAGCTTCATCTTTGAGCGGCTCGTCCTGGTTGTCTTCTGTTTGCGGTTCTTTCATGTTGGCGAAGTCGACTTCTCTTCTCAGCTGATCCAGAGGAGGAAGACCGAACAGCAGGTTCCGTACGGCGATGGCCGTCATCAAGAAGCTACGAGACCAAACGAGTAACGGGGTTATTGTGATACGTTCACCTTCAAAGTTAAAAACCCGTCACGTCAGAGTACTCACCCCCTGCGTACTGTGTAGTACTTTTTAACAGTGAAGCGTTCCAGGCGCTCTGCCATGCCAGCCTCCCTGCGTTTCTTCACCTCCTTCATTCGACGCTGCCTCTTCAGGAACAGCTTGACGACCGGGTCGGTCGCGTTGACCTCGGCTTTTTCGTCGTCGTCTGCGGCCATGAGAGGCTGCAGCTCAGGAGGGAGAGGCTCTGTTTCTGTAAGAGTGAGACTGCCTGCTCAGCGTCTGACAGGACTCTGGTAACACAAAGTAAAGCGGACACTGGGTGGATTAACACTGCTAATTTTTCTGTACAAGTTTGGCGATCTAACTATATCTGTATACGCTGTTTTAGCCGTTCATCTATAAAAATGTTCAGCTCATTTGGAAGATGGGTGGTACAACCTTTGGTTTATGCAACATTTATACTTTTCAATATATTTAACTTTATTTACAAGTTTTTCACCCATAAAAATACATAGTGTTTGTGAATTCCTTCAAAAACATTTTTTGCACTATTGTCATCTTATGTTACTTTTAGCTTTTTGTTATTCTTTTGCTAATTTTAGCTAATACTCTACTTTTCTGTTTTATGCTGGACTTTGCCACTTTTGGTTTTTAGTGTCTTTTGCTACTTTTAGCTAGTCTTTGATACTTTTAGCTAGCCTTTTATGTTTAGCTTTAAGCTAGCATTTTGTAATTTTAGCTAGCTTTTTGCTGCTTTTAGCTAACACTGTTTATGCTGGCCTTTGCCACTAATAGTTTTTAGTAAGCCTTTTGCTACTTTTAGCTAGCTAGTCTTTGGTACTTTTAGCTAGCCTTTGTTATCGTTAGGCTAGCATTTTTTTCATTTTAGCTATCCCTTAGCTACTTTTAGCTAATGCTTTTTTTGTTTTCTGCTAATCTTTTGCCACTTTTAGCTAGCCTTTTGCTGCTTTTAGCTTGTTTTCTGCTACTCATAACTTAGCTAGCATTTTGATACTTTCTGACAATGTGTTCCTCCTGTAAGCTTTCTTTTAGCTGGTGTACCACTTCCTTTAGTTTTAACAACTCAATTTCAGCATCTACAGCTGATGTCAGCAGTCATTTGGCTCTCTAGTATTTTAGATGCATCAGCTGAAACCCAAACACGAACAGAAGGAAACCTCTCAACTAGAGTCACGCTAGAATTGCACAAAAAGGCAAAACTTAGATGATTCTTCAATAAATCCGACACAAACTTAGACAAATTTGATGCCAAGAGAAGTTTCAGAGCATCGTCTTCTCCGCGGTGTTCGTACCTGTTCCGTTGCGTATTCGCTCCTGCAGCTCCAGCAGCTTGGTGAAGTTCTGCTGCAGGGCCGCCTCTGTGGTGTTGACGTAAACGTACATGTAGCAGGACGGGACGTCGGACACGGTGTACACTTTATGATACGCCCCCGCAGGAACCTGCACGCGTTACAGCACATAAACGCTGAAGAAATGCTGAGTCATGCTGTCCACATGCCAAATTAAAAGTTTCCAAAACACCCAGGGTTTTGTTTTTTTATTTATTTTGACACGTCACAGGTCAAAGGGGAAAGAACAGCCAAAGTTTAGCTATTGAGAAGGTTGAATGTTCTCTTTGAAGTAGGAGTTTGCTACAAACACACACACTCAGCTCTGTGACTACATTTGTGGCTCCATCTCTTCAACCCTCTCTGCCCCCCACCCTCCCCTGTATTTTCACACATTGTTAAAAAGCCATTGTGTGCAGCTGTACCTTTGTCTGCTCACCAGGCTGCAGAGTGTGGTTCTTTTTCTCCTCCACGACCTCCACGTTCACCTGCCCCTGCAACACATGGATGCTGGTGTTGCCCAGATCTTCACTCACAAAGTTTTCCAAGTGGAGGCCTGAAATACATGCTGTCAATTAATAAACTTGATTAATGGAGAAAAAGAAGAACAAAGAGGCGTTTACAACCTGGGAAATCGGCGATGAAGACGATCTCAGTCTGGTTGTCCAAACTGCCCTCGATCTCCTGGAACTTTGCTCTCCAGGGTGAGAGGTCCACCAGCAGAGGCATCAGCCATGGGTTTGGTTTGAACGGCGACCATTCGGCCTTCACAACGTCCACACGTGGGTCAAATATTCTTAAAGAGGAGCCGATGACAAATTCAAACGTCACGTTATTAGTATCTTTTAAAAACATTTCCCTCTGGTGTAAAACGCTCCCGTACCTCTGCTGGAAGCGTTCGTTAATCGACACCCAGATATCAAAGTAGATTTCGGGATCGGAGATATTGTAGCGTGGCAACAAACCACTGAGGCACGTGGCGTATTGCTTCAGCATGTCTCCGTGATCTTTCCAGCGACGACTGTGTGTGAACACCTAAGAACAAGGAGCAGGAATGGGCTTTAAATTACCGGAAATCAGCTGAGCAAAAATTGAGGGAAATCTTGATTAGAAGCTTAAAAAAAAACAATAATCTGGACAGAAACGGTGCTGTGTTTAATCAGTTTGTTTCCCCTCAAATCTCACCCCCGGGTTCAGATATCCCACTTCCCCAGTTTTCCCATCTTTGTAGGTGATCTTGACGTGCTGATGGGTGCGGGAGTGGACCATCATGTCCCAGGAGTAGCCATACAAACCATTGGTCCAGTTATTGTAACCCTGGACAAAAAGGAAGATTTTAAAAACATCACATCCTCTCATTTGGAATTACAGGTTCACTTTTTAGTAAAGTTTCTGACCCAAGGTTATAATAGTTTTGGATTTTTCATTATTGTTTAGTTTTATTTTGTTGTGACTTTTTTTTCTTTTAATTCAGTTAGTTTTAATTAGTTTTTACACTAGGTTTGCTAGTTTGCATTAGTTATTATTGGATTTTTAATGGTTAGTTTTAGTTTAGTTTAGTTTTTATTAGTCATGCTATTAGTTTTTTATAGTTTGAATAAACATATTTGTCAGTGCATCCTCAAGTTTGTGATGTATGCGAGTTAACTGACCAACAGATATTTGGTCACTAGTTAAGGCAATCCATTATAGCGACACCTTCCTAAAATAATTGTGTAACTTAATAATGCCAACTAAAAACTTAGGTGATTATTTTAGGACAATGATAATAGTTGTCTCCAGCCTGCTATCTGTTTTTCACGAGAGCTACTGAGAGAATCTAGCATGTCAATATAGTCATAGTTAGTCATCTTGTGTGAGCTTGATTCATTCAGTTTTTTCCTTCCACCTATTTTATCACCTGTTCCCTCTACAAGACACTTGCTTTGATTTTTCTCGCATCATATTCAGAGGAATCCCAAAGTGGACATTGCCGTTTTCGCCCAACTTTTGTTGTCGTCATTTGGCAGATGATGCTGAGCAGCAGACTGTAAACAAGTGTTGTTACAAAACCTGAGGTGCTGTAAGCTGCACACAGCTAATGTGAAACTACTTACCGGTAATTTAAAAAACTGACAAACACTACGGATATTCTATCTATAATTTCTGTTAGTCTCAAGTGGGGGAGTTTAAGTATCTGGGGATCTTGTTCACGAATGGGGGAAGAAGGGAGCGGGAGATCGACAGGCGGATTGGCGCAGCGTCTGCTGTAAAGCGGGCGCTGTACCGGTCCGTCGTGGTGAAGAGAGAGCTGAGTCAGAAAGCGAAGCTCTCGATTTACCGGTCGATCTACGTTCCTACCCTCATCTATGGTCATGAGCTTTGGGTCATGACCGAAAGAACGAGGTCCCGGATACAAGCAGCTGAAATGGGTTTCCTCCGCAGGGTGGCTGGGCTCTCCCTTAGAGATAGGGTGAGAAGCTCAGTCATCCGGGAGGGACTCAGAGTAGAGCCGCTGCTCCTCCACGTCGAGAGGAGCCAGTTGAGGTGGCTCGGGCATCTGGTAAGGATGCCTCCTGGACGCCTCCCTGGTGAGGTGTTCCGGGCACGTCCCACCGGGAGGAGGCCCCGAGGAAGACCCAGGACACGCTGGAGGGACTATGTCTCTCGGCTGGCCTGGGAACGCCTTGGAGTTCCCCCGGAGGAGCTGGAAGAAGTGGCTGGGGAGAGGGAGGTCTGGGCCTCCCTTCTGAAGCTGCTGCCCCCGCGACCCGACCCCGGATAGGCAGAAGAAAATGGATGGATGGATGGAATTTCTGTTAGTTTTAGCTAGTTTTATAAAAAAGATTATACAGTTTCAGTTAGTTAACGTGTTTTTCATTTTATTACAGTTTTTATTTATTTTAGTTAACTAAAAAATTTTTTTTCAATTTCAGTTTTCATCATTTAGTTTTAACTAACTATAATCACCCCGTTCTGACCTCCTGTTTGCTCTGAAATGACGAGTGTTGACTCTGATTGAGCAACTACTACTGAGTTAGGGAGGGTTGAAAGGCTTTGAACTCCCTGATTTCATTGGAACAGGCTGGAAAAGTTACATAAAAAAGCATCTACCTGTGTGATGAAGTGGGAGTAAGGCATGAAGAACTGCTCGATTATATAGAGAAGAGTAAAAATGGCTGCCAGCTTGTGTTTAAGTCTCAGTTTGGAGGGTTTGGCGACGTTCTGCGTCTCCTGTCGTTCGGTGCTGGGGCTGTCGGGGTAAACGCAGGAGGTGCTGGGCTGGAGCTCTGATGATGTAAACGGCAGGATCGAACTGAGGAAAGACGGGAAACGGGCGAAGAATCTTCTGGGCCAATCCGGGTAGCAGAAGAGAGAACTGGTGGACAGCATGGTGTAGGAGAACATCCCTGAGGAGGATCAACAATCTTAATACAATCTACAGGGGACTAAAACCACACCTTAAAGTATTTTTGGGAAAAAAAAGAACAAGAAGCTTCACTAACCAATGCTGAAAAGCTGAGAGTTCATGCAGTGGAAGTACGACACAAAGAAAAGCGCGATCGGCCGCGTCGCGTCGAAAAACAGCAGATAGCCAGCAGTCAGGTCCAGAATGAGACCACCTCCGTGTATGACCAGCAGACTGACTAAATCCACAGGAAGAATCAGTCTGAGGGAAAAAAAAATACACAAACAGCTCAAATATATTAAAGAGATGAAAAATCAGTCCTGGAAAAATGAAAAAAAAACACCTACTTAAAAGGATCAAAAAGCCAGTGGTGAGCCAGATATGACATGGAGTATCCCTCCACCCAGTCGGCATCCAGTTTTTTTACTCCAGCGATGAAGTACACTATGAAGATCTTCGAGGAATAAGAACACAGACGCCAATAAATCAGCTGCTTTCATAAAAGCCCTGTCACACTAGACAACAGATGAACATTTTAAAGACGAAATTGAAAAACTCAACAAGAAGCTTCTTTTTGGCGAGTACATAATGTAATTCAAACAAATTGGTAAAATATACAACTTTTATTAGCAATTTAGACATAAAAATGTTTCATAAGTTGGCATAGGTGGTCTAGTGTGACAGGGTGTGTGCATAAATCATGCACAGCTCTCACAAACCTGTGTCCTCAGTAGGGTATAGTTCCAGAGAGGCACGTGAGCATTTCTAATAGAAGGCCTCCGCAGTCCATCTACTGACCTACAAATACACACAGCCATGAATCACAATCACACACACACAGGTGGACTAATAAGCACCACCTTACCAGTATCTGTTGCCGTCCATGAGTGTGAGCTGAAAACTGATGAGGCCGTAGAGATAGGAGTGGTTGTTCCAGGCGGTTTTATCCAGGAAGAAGACGTACCAGTATGTCGAGATGAACATGAGGCACGAGAGGCGGTAGAAGCAACCAAGCATGATGCCCACAGCCCCTTCAAATAAACAAACCCCAGTTTGATCAGTTCATTGCTTTTTATTAAGTCTCCGCTGAGAGTTAAACCTATTATGTTTGCTTTTAAAGGGTACATAGCAAATAAATCCACTTTTATAGCCATTAAATGCATTTTGTTGTGTACTTTGAGTCAGAGGGCAGAATTGATGGATTAAGTTTCTCCCAGTCCTGCGTAGATATCTTTATATTGTGTTTGTCATATTTTTCAACCCATTGAGTTTTCTCTATTTTCTGAAATATTATGTCAAACTATTTACAATGGAACTGCCAAATAAAGCTGCGCAATATATTGCAAAGTTATCATCGTCTTGATTAACAAACAGCCTGTGCAATAGGCATATTGCAAAAAACTGCAATAAATGGTTGGCTCAAATGTTTACATTTATTTATGCACTTTGTCAGCATCCGTCTGGTAAACTAAATGATCTGAGACATCAAACCATCACCACTGAGTGAGTGTAGAAAATGTTGGACAACTGTAATGAGAGAATACGCTGATGGATTTAGGTTTGTTAACTTTAAATCACTTCACTTATTTTCAGATGTTCATTTTTATTATTCATTTAAAAAAACTGATAGTAAGGGGTGTTTTTCAGTATTTATAGCATAGAAAAATTTTTATGGGGGTGATGTTTTAAAGTCATTATGAAACTGTTGCATGCAGTTTGTTGTTTCACTGCTAACAGCAGCTGTGTCTAGTTACACTTTTTAAAAATCAAACTGTGATGTTGTAATGGAAATGACATTTTGCACAATCAAGTATTTGTTCATTTATCCCAAGTTATATCATCATCGTAATATTAAGGACTGTTATCATATGTGACCCATCACATCGAAACGAGGATTAAGTCCAAAAGTGTAAAAGGAGAAATAGGCAAATATAGTGTTATGACTAAAATGTTAACAAAAATTGCATTTTGTCAAAATATAAAGAGTAAAAGCCTTATCAATGTACCATTTGAATGAACTGCCTGAAATATGATCATAAAACAAAAATTTGAAGCACTTTTTTTAGCAGTAGCAACAAAAAAAACTGATTTTGAGGAAAAACGCTTTAAATTTTGAGATTTTCCCTGTGAGCTAGCAAAGTTTTGTTTATTTTTAGCTGGGAAATCTCAATATTCAAATATAATTTGAGGTTTCCTCTTTATAAGGACATCAAAAATTCCTCATTAAAAGACATAAAATTAGGATTCAGACCAAATATTTATGTATTTTTGTAMCCAACAAGACAAATTAAGTCATATATATGGATTTAATTATGATAACAGAATGATCCAGGTTTCAAAATGTAGCTTTTAAAGCCAAGAATCTGAAAATGTAATTAGGTCATTTTGACCAAATTTGACTTAATCCTCATTTCGATATGATGGGTCACAAATGTTACAGGCTTTCCTGACGTCGTGCAGCCCTACTGCCTTGTTGACATATTTTATTAAATTTGTAAATAAAAAGCTTCTGCGCTGCTATATAGTCATAAACCCTGCTATCAAACTAGAATGAACCAGTCTGGAAGCTGGACGGGGACAGGGTGTGAAGTGCCTCATTTGGATTTAAAGAGACAGCCTCGAAACGAGTTGATCTGAAACACAGCACAGAAAAGGGGCGGGGCTTGTGGCTGAACAAAGCATTGCAGTTCCACTATATAGACCCCAATTGAATGATTTAAATATGAAATAGAAGGATTTAAAAGCAGGATACGTCTACTTTAAAAAGTACTTAATGTCTGTTTTGGTCCGTGTGTGTGTGCAAGTTTGTTTTATCAGTACCGTTAGCAAAATATTTCATGAATCACTTGACAGATTTTAATAAAATTCTCAGAAAGTAATCACTGGACTGACACATATAACTGATTATATGTGGAACCAAACCTGAATCAAGATGGCCTCCATAGAAAAAGCAATCTTGCCAAACACAAATCTGGTTATAACTCAATAAGTTTTATAAATATTGAGCTAAAGTTTGGTGTGGTAGTAGCTGAGACTGATACCTAATTTAAAATCAGAGTGCTAACTGATCCTCTAAGATCTGTTGTTTAAAACTTTGACATTAACTGTTAAGAGTAAGAGGAAATTAGCAGACGTGCATGTATGTGCTATAATCCCTGCAGCTGAGCGCCCCACAGAGATTTCCTCTATAAAAATAAAAAATCTCCTTCTGCTCAGACGCTAATAAAACGACGAGGAGTGATGCCTCAAAGCTAAAGAAGTTACCCACCGAGGAACATCACCAGGTACACCATGTACATCCAATCCAGCGGCAGGGGCTCCAAGAAGTTAAAAAGGGGGAAGCGACACACGGGGGCTCCATCCAGATACTTGTAGTCCAGATGGCTGAGACCCCGCTCCTGTGTGACGTCTATAGCCATCAGCAGACCTGCACATAACACATCAGTGAAAACAGTTATTGCTTTGCGATAAAATAGACTTAGTAAAGAGCATTTATTTACCAAACAAGCAACGAAAGATGCCCAGAGAAGCAGGGTCAGTGGGACGGTTCAGGAGGGCCACAAGGCTTTCCCAGGAGCTCAGGTCCTCCTTCTTGAACCCAAAGATCCGCTCCATTCGGCTTTTAGTCTGTAATTTTACTGCTTTAGGTGTCGCAGCCCTTTTTGCAGCATTTCCTTCTCCATCACTGCCAACAAAAGCTCCTAGAAGTCAAGCAGGAACAAAACACAAGCATGCATTTATGATTTAAAAGAAGATTTAATGGGGAAAATATCTGAAATGAACCTACTGAGTTTTACTGAAAACAAAATCCCTGCATTGTTTACAAATCTATCTGCTCTTGTTTTTGTGGTTTAAACCACAGCTTGTTAAATATTGGTTTAACTTGTAATTACGGTTAGTTAGGAACAAAACAAACTGCTACTTTTCTGTCATGCTAGCAATAAGCTCACCTGCTATAGCGTCTGTTGCCTCCATGGTGTTACAAAAAAGTTGCTTTTTTAATTCGGGACAGGGGGCGTCTTTTCACTGCTCTCCCTGCCCCAGGTGGAGGTGTCCTGCGTGGGCAATGACGGACAAAGTTTACGTGTCACAGCTCCACACAGTCTGGACCGTCTGGACCGCCAGCGAGGAGGAGGAGGAGGAGAAAGGAAAACAGTTCAGGAGAGACTGGAATGTTGTGAAAGAGGTGCACGCTGCTGATTGGCTGTTACCTCCTATAGTCCCGCCCAGTTTAAACGTCATATCCTATTAGAGTAAAAGTCAGCAAAATATAAATAAATAAATAAATAAATAAATAAATAAATAAAGTACATTAATTTCACATGGGCCTATTTTGTGTACAGAAATTTATACATATTCATATAAATAACTAATAGAAAAATAAAATAGTGAATTATAGGTTTGAAATAAAAGTTCTAACAGCAAAGCAAAAACCCAAACACATATTTCTACAATCATCAAAAGAAAAATTAATAATTACATAAAATTTAATACAAAAATTACAATGAATTCAATATATAAAAAATAGAAACAGACAACTGTAGGCTACCATGTCTCCACAGCTGTGAAAAGTATCGTGCAGATCTCAACTGTAGGTTTACTAGGGCTATAATAATTTTATTATAAGATTCATTTAAACCATATATAAGCAGATTATAAGCACAGCCTGCTTAGTGCTGACTCAAGTTATCACAAACATTTTACTTGCACTGCCTTATCTTGGTCTTCTCAGAGGTACTCTCAGTGCATCAACCTAACGTCTTCTCAGACTTCTTTTATTCTGGCCACAAATGTGCCGTATAGGCATACAGCATGCTTCAAAAAGATTTTTTACCTCATCAGCAAACAAGCATCGTACCTAATATCATGCTACATATTCAGCTGCTGAAGACAACTTGCACTTATTCAATCTTTTTACTTCCTTCCAGAAACAATTAATAATAATTAATATTCTGAGCCATAGAATCACCCCTCAGCACATTGTGCAATAGTGACCTTCTGATGCTCAGACAAGGATCCCTGCCTAAGTTTATCTCACAAGCTTCTGTATGATAATCTGCTACATCCCAGCCAGGCTGAGAAAGATGTCTCTTCTGTTTATATTTATAGAGAGATTTACATTGTCAGTTCCTGCACTATATATCATCATGCATAGAACAGAGAGTTGATTGGCACCACATCTCTGTACATCCAACATTCCTGCACATAATTGCATCCTGATAATGTGCCCCAGGGTAGCTGTGGCTACAGTGTAGTTTGCCATCATCAGTGTGTGAATGTGAGTGTGAATGGGTGAATGTCTGTTAGTGTAAAGCGCTTTGGGGTCCGGAGGGACTTGAAAAGCGCTCTATAAGTTCAGTACCATTTACCATTACCTTCATTTGAATATTGATGGAGATGGTATTTGAAGATTGGATAATGCCATATTTGTATAATCACAATATGCTATGAGGTTCTCCTTTGTAAGGGAGCTCCAGTCTAGACTTTCTAGCATTTTATTAGGTCTATTTAAAATAATTGCTGGGAGTTGTTCCACATTTATTGTCAGTGCAAAAGGTACAGTATATGATCAACCATTGCAATCCCATAAAAGACACTCCTATAGGAAATGTTGAAAAACAAAACATAGTAATGTAAAGATTGGTTACACATATATAACAGAAGTGATTTATGTTTTAATCTATCCTTTTATTTAGTTATTTGTATATACAAAGCAACCACTGTTCAAAAGAATGTCCCAACACAAACGAGCTACATCTAATGGCCAGAACTCTGCAGTTTTCACTCATTTACAGGCCAGCGG
>NW_013952422.1:1834732-1836791 GCF_001266775.1 Austrofundulus limnaeus
ACGCCAGTTATATATTTATACATTTATTTCCAATAATGATAGGTTTGGTCCTCCATAGATTACTGAGATGCATCAGGAAAGTTATTTTTATTGTTTGATCAGAGCCAAAGTGCACAGTTACTTCCCTTATTTAACACCAGGGGGCGACGTCGTGCGCAGCTGTCGCGTGTGTGACATTGCTAAAACAAACTACCGAGAGAAGAAGAAGAAAGAAGAATGAAGCTGTATGCTACATATTTTAACATCCTCTCTCATCTCTGATTTCACGTTTATCGTTATTAGGAAAATGTAACTGAAACTAAATTAAATTTTGCATTTGGATGGCTTATATAAAGACAGCAGACGGTCAGAAAAAAAACGTTGTTAACTCTTCCGATTCGTGTTTTTACTGGTGAATTTGTGATCTCAGCTGAGCTAGCTCTCAGGTTAGCTCCTCTGTTTTTCGTCAACGTTTGACAGAAAATCAGCCGTGGTTTTGCTTCACATCTCACCTTCAGCTATTGTTGTGAAAATCCCCAGGTAAGTTCTTGTTTTTAAAGTCATATATGATGGATTACACTTTACTCGGAGTTTATAGTATCAGCCACTGTTTAACATCAAGTCTTTCTTACACTGAACTTGTTTTTTCTAATCAGTCATGTTTGTCAATTAAGTATGTCCTTTTAGATTATTTGATCATGGTTTGACATAAAGGACTTGAAGTTTTTAATTTTCACTCAAAAGTCGTAATTTGTCATTGTTTCTTATTTTAAACTGTAACAAGCATTTTTAATTCACTAAACTGACAATAAATAAACATATATTTACTGACTAATTAGGATATGCAGTTCTGTCACACACCTGTCTAAAAGTAAGAACTACAACACAATCTAGTTTGACTGCATTTTGAGGAAATTGTAACCAGAAACTAGTGCACAGTTGATCTGAGTGATCACCTTTTATTCTAACAATGCATGCATATATTTCCTGATAGATGTTTAACAGCACCTGTGTTGTGGCTGCAACTGTTACAAAAAATCATTAGGGATGTGTGTCTTGAAATAATGTCGTTATATTGCTCTACAGGAATCTTAATAGTCATTCTGAAGCTATTCTGACACCTGACCTGCTAACTGACTTAATTTATCTCAATACTACAATAATTACTAAAAACTCAAATGTAACCAGCTTCAATGAAGTTGATTTTAAAAGCTTTTTCATGGGTTAAATTTGCATAATTGTTGACCATTTTCTGATTTAGTTTTTCTGTTTTCATTTCCCTGCAGAGATGGGAAGCCTGGGCAGCAGGTTCCAGTCCCCGTCTCAGGGAGCAGAAGAAGCAGCGCAGGGTACGAGCAGCAGTCGCAGGCACAGCTGCGAGTGTAAAAAGAGGAAACGAAACGCTCAGTGCGACTGCGAAAGCGAACAAGAGGAGGAAGACGACATACTGGAAACACCCCGCAGGCAAGTCCGGTCAGCGTGTTTAACTCAGGATCGTTTTCCTTCACTCTGAATCTCACGTTTGTGTGTTCTCTCTGCCTTTGCTTTGTTTTCCTCAAGCAGGAAGAAGTTAAAAAGCACCTCAAAATACATTTACCAGACATTATTTCTTAACGGGGAAAACAGTGACATTCGCATCTGTGCTCTGGGGCAGGAGTGGAACCTCCACAAAGTTTATCTGTGTCAGGTAAAACCTCAAAGACACTATTCTAATCTTATGTGTCTGTAATTCATAATTTTCTGTTACTGCTCCTCCTTACAGTCGGGGTATTTCTCTAGCATGTTCAGCGGATCTTGGAAGGAGTCCCACATGATGGAAATCAATTTAGAGATCCCGGACCAGAACATTGATGCTGAAGGTGAGAGTCAGTAACAAACAGAGATGTTTTTAAAATCATCTTTATTGGTTACTAACAGCTCTGTGCTGTCCTGCAGCTCTTCAGGTCGTGTTCGGGTCTCTGTATCGTGACGATGTTCTGATCAAACCCAGCAGGGTCATCAGTATTCTTGCGGCTGCTTGTATGCTGCAGCTGGTCAGTGCATCTGAACCGACCGTGTAGATTTTGTAAAAAAAAAAAAA
>NW_013952422.1:1838392-1850064 GCF_001266775.1 Austrofundulus limnaeus
CTCTTGAACGTTACTTTACACCCGGACTCGGACCGCAGCAGAAGCACCGTGAGTGTGTGGAGCCAGTTTATATTCTGTGTGGAGTTAAAAGAAAATAAATGTTTGGATAAAAACTACTCCATTCGTCGACTGATGTCTTCAAGCTGCAACAAATGCTTCGTGGATATAAATCGTATATTGTTGGAAAGCCTGATCATTTGCCTTTTAAATATTGCCACATTTGTAAGGATCATGCATTTGTGGGATGAGCAGTAGAGCTGAGTATGTGAGGCAGTGACAGACACGGTACAGCAGGAACCAATTAGCTGCTGTTTTTTTAAATCAAACATCAGATTGCAGTGGTTTTTTTTAATGTTTTTGTTTTTCAAGCCCTGCGAGTTCCACTATCTATACGTGTAGAGGAGGAAATAAACAAACTTTAATGGAACAAAGACCGGCTAAAATTATCCAGCAACTAGAGACACAACCATGAGCTGCGGGATTCTTAAATCAAAACACCGGATTTAAACTTTCTGTGTTTTTTTTTTTCCCCCCGAGTCCCATGATCTCATCTTTATAAACATGCAGAGGAGGAAATAAACTTTATTGGCACAAATACCATATAAAATTAACCAACATGTGGATACAACCGTAAGACTCGGATTATTTTAAAACTTAAACATTAAAAAGACATAGACGATGGGATTATGTTCTCTGCAATATAATCTGGTGACTCTTGTTTTGAACTTCTCATACCCTGGTGCTGCCAATCATGTGCCTGTTTTTTTTGTTTGTTTTTTTCCCGGTATTCTTCAAAATTCAATCATCCCGTCCACCAAACAAGTCATTGACAGAATAAACTGAGAGAATTTGACACTACAGCTCATCCCACAAATGCATGATCCTTACAAATGTGGCACCGTTCAAAAGGGAAATAGTTTTTTTCAACAATATAAGATTTATTACCAAGAAGCATTGTTACAACAAAGACATAATCTACCAAACACAAATTTCTTTACTTTATGTTCTAAGTGTATTCATTCCTTTACAGAGGTCAGTCATGGTCACTGAGTTTCTGCTGTGTGTCTGCAGGGCTGACGTGATGCAGCAGCTCGTCCAGTCCTCAGACCTGTTCGTCATGCAGGTGGAGATGGACGTTTACACCGCACTGAAGAAGGTAGAAGGCCGAGTCCCTTCATGTCACACTTGTCGGCGCGGTCCAGTTCTAGCCCGTCAGTTTCATACGTCGTCCATGTTTTTTTTTTTTCTGCAGTGGATGTTCCTGCAGCTCAACCCGTTGTGGGACGGCCCGATTAAGCAGCTCCTGGCCGACGCTGACGCCTGGCTTTGCAAGCGCAGGGCGGGTAATGCCATCTGCTTAAAGTTTGGATTTATATTGTGTTTGCTGTGAGTAGTGAAGCATTTTTTTTAATTTAAACTTTTGTTTGCAGATCTGTGTGAGAAGGAGCCGTTCTTAAACACAGAGGAGGGAGCACCGTTTCACTCTGTGTTCAAGCTTGTGCGTCTTCAGTATATCATCAACGATCTGGCGTCTGCGCGCATCCTGGAGAGAGACAATATTTTACCTCCTGGTTCGTGTTTGCATTTCAAATGAACCCTTCTGTTTATAGCTTATTGTTATATGTATTTTTAATTTAAAATACACCTGCTTGTGAATTAATATCAGTGGTCATGCTTTGTGTTTTAGACTGGCTGACAACCATCTACAAGAACCAGTGGTTTGCCATGCTGCGCACAGAATTTGACAATGATAACGGGTGAGAGTCAGAAGATTAACTTCTGTAAGGAGCTTATAGACATAGATTTTATATGTTTTTTGCTTTTTTAGTCCTCAGGAACCCAACAAAGAGGAGTTTGAGTTGAACAGCATGAGATGTGGCAGGAAACTGAGTAAAGACGGAGACGTGAGTTTGACCTTTAAATCTTCACCTTTATTAAAAACATTTTTTTTTCCTTCACAATAACTAACAGTGCTGTTTCCTTGGTGTCAGTACTGCTGGCGGTGGACGGGCTTCAACTTTGGGTTTGACCTGCTGGTGACTTACACAAACCGCTTCATAGTCTTTAAAAGGAACACTCTCAGTCAGCCCTGTGGGGGCGCCGTGAGTCTGCAACCTCGGAGACATCTTGCATACAGGTTAGAAGCTTTCATCGAGAAAACGAACAGAATTGTCTAAAACACTTATCTATGAACAGGAAAATATTTACACATGTAGCATTCACTAAAGTGAATTGAAAACTCACACTTAGTGTCATTTTAAAAAAAGGTTCATGTGTTTTAAAAGTCGACACATTTCAGTTGAAATTCGTCACATTTTTAGACCCAAAAACGCTAGAAGGAACTGTTAGCTTGTACTGCTAGTCCCGATCTGCGCCACAAGTCACAACCACAGTTAACGCAAGACATGGAGGCTAAGAATGAAGTGTATAAAGGAAGTAGTCCTCAGGTTTTATATTTCCTCTCTGAATAATAATGGATGTAATGTTTCATGTGTTCTCATCACGCAGACAGTCGTGCCACACAGAGGAAGCAGAAATCACATGTTTTAAATCAAACATTGGCCCTCATGCAAGAACATGTTTGTATTCTTCTCCTAAATTTCTCTTACTTTTGTTCTTATGAAGGGTTCATTCATACGAACATGTCACGTCAGATTCAACAAACTCTTCTATCTTCAGGAAAAGTGTGTAAATGAGCAGCGTCAACTGATGAATGCTTATCAGGTGCTCGTACACGAGGAGAGGAGATTAGCACAATTACCACCCCAAAAACACCATATAAGGCTATGTTTCCTGCCCCACATACCAGGAAGTGTCCATTCATAAATGACATCGCAAAGTAAAAAAGAACAACTTTATGAGTTCGGAGATTGGAGTCCTGCTGTCAGAGATCCAGGAAAGAAAATCTGTCATTTTTAGCAGGTCAGCTGTGGAATTAAAGGAGCCAAGGAATGAAATGTGCTGTTAATGTCGTGTCTCCTGTAGGCTGTATACAGACACAGAAATAAAAATCTAAATCATATTTATCTCTCTCTCTCTAGTCCTGCTCTGATTTACCTTTGGTCAAATATTTTTAATTGAAGTGTAAACAACTGTGCTAAATAGTTTTCATTTATTCAGAAGAAGAAAAGTGGCACACCGCTATACAACAGCATTAAAAGTCAATTTAATTTAATTTAACCAATTTATGTCGTTAGTCTACATTATTACATTTAAAATCTAATTCCAGTTCAAACAGAACAACCTATTGTCATCATAATTATGGAGTGTGATTTATTTTCAACTCAAAATATCGTCAAACTAATGAAATATAAAGTTATTAATGAGAAAAATCCATCTGATAACAGCAGACTGACTGCTGGTAAAATATACGACAGGTCTGGACCACTCGTGAATTTTGTTCGAATCTGAAAAAAATCTTAGAATACGAAAAAATTGGTGAATGCCACAAATTATCTTAAATCACTCGTACGCACAATTTAAGAACAAATCTATTCAAACAGTTCTTGTATGAGGCCCAATGTTCCTAACGAGCAACAGAGGACGATCTGATGAGTGGCGTTTAAATCATTAACTGTGATGATTTGTTTTGTAAAGGTTACGTCTGGCCTCCTTTGATAGTCGAGGGAAGCTGGTCTGCAGTCGCTCCACAGGTTACCAGCTGCTCACCTTGGAGAAGGACCAGGTGAGTGACCCACTCCCACCGTTGTTTTGGTCTGTAAACCTTCTTTGTGTTCATTATTCCCCCTCTCTGTCTCTCAGGAGTACGTAGTGATGAACCTGGACAGCCGCTTGTTATCATTCCCGCTTTACGTGTGCTGTAACTTCCTGTACACGTCGCCTCCCTCAGACCACCGTCCAGACTCCTCTGAACAGGACAGCACGGCTCGCGTCGTGTCCTGATGTCCTCTCCACGAACCATTAACTGATGTCCGCTTAAATTTACAGTCCCATCCCGTGTTCAGCTTCACTTCGGACACGTCACCTGCACACTATTTTGTGAGATGATCAGGGAAATGTCTTTTTTTTTTTTTACATCAGTTGTAGCTCGTTCTGAGTTTGCTTTTTATATACCTGGTTTATCTAAAACAGACACAAAACCGTGTTCAGGAAGGATCAGACCAACTCGTACTCGTTTTTTTTTCTGTCTGCATGGAGCTGCTGGACCTCGCTTTGTGATAAAAACCCTCCAGGTCTTCTGCAGGTTGAAACTTTGGAGCTACTTGATATGAAGGTCCGGTGAGTCAAAGTCTTATTTAGACATCTGTTTTTCTTTAAGGTCACAAAACAACTCTGGATGGGATTTTTTTTAAATATGTACAGTTTTGGCACCATAGCATCGTCAAATTTCAGTTTGAAGATTTCATGTTTTACCAGCATCAATTGTGGTTTGTCATTGTAGAAAATAAGCCATGTGTCATTAACCTGTCACTGACAAAAACAGTTGAGTAAAACCAAAGTGGGACAAAGAGTGACAGACGCAGTAGTTTGTGTTTTATCACGTCACAGGTCATATTTCTAGTTCTACAACAAAACAGTATCTGGCAGGATTTCCTCTCCTTCACCTTGTACATACTGTATATTTACAGACTTGTTTAAAAAAAAACAATGTGATGAAAATGACACCAGCATCAGGAAGTCCGAATGTCTCAGGACTCATTTTTCTTGTGACACGAGGCTGCAGGACATTCTGCTCTTTACGTCTGTTTGAACTTTGTGATGTTCTGCAGTTTTGTTCCAAGTCAAAGATGCTGAAACTCTTCAGATTTCCTCAGTTTTTCCTCACTGTCGCCGGTGTTCAAACCCTGATTCTTGTTTTGTTGTTTTGCAGCTGAGTTGAACGTATTGTTCCCTCACAGGAGCAAAATCTTACATCTTAATTCACCTAAACATAAAGTAGCTTCACAGTTATCTTTGTTTACTTTTATTGTAATTATTTGTTCAAGATTTGTTTGGCTTCTTTTGTTTTTTATTTTTTTTTAAACCTTGTTTTGGAAAGCGGGGGATCCTCATTCGCAACTCTTGGTGATCTCAGTATTATCTGTACAGCTGCAACAGTTCAGTTTAACTTGTTTTTATTTAGCTGTTATTTATTTTATTTCTATTTTTTGTTACATTTACTGTATTTTATGGATCTGATTTCTTTGCAAAATAAATATGTTATTCTGTACAGCTAATAAAACCGCCCTTCCACACGGGCTGGGGTGCTATCACATGAAGGTTTTTATTACAGTTGTGTATTTATGCTCTCTTTTTAAGATATTTGATAAATATGTAGACATTACTACTTATTTCAAGTTTGAAAACGTTTTGCCCATGTTTGAACTGGTTTAAATAATCACAACCTTCGCTCCAGTCACTTTCAACAAAAGTCTGAAGCTCAATGTTAACTTTAAATCGTTTACTTCTTTTTAAATTTAGAAGAAAAAAAACATTCGCTGCCAAAAGGTGAAGTTGGACAATTTTCTTTTGCCCGTCTGTTACCAGAATATCATTTAAACCACTGGATAGATTCTAATAAAATTAGCAGAAATTAATATCTGGATGTTTGTTTATATCTAACTATTGGAGTCGATGGTCACCACAGATAGTCAACCTTATTGTTTATAACTGTCAGTTTCACCAAGTGTGCTGAAATTTGATGTGGTAGTAGCCGAGTAATTCACAACACATATTCAGATCATATTTACTGACAGAGCATTAGTTATTTTTTGGTTTGACCAAAGCGGTCTCAGCTCTATCATGTCTCATAAGATGATCTTGGTGTAAAACTCTGGCATGAAAAGTGGAAAGCAAAATACATTTTTTATTTATTCTTGCTTTCATCAAAGAATCCTCCACTTGTTTCCTGAAGCACCTCCCACAAGTTGGATTGGCTTGATGCATTTCTTACGCACCATGCGGTCAAGCTGCTCCCTTTACAGCTCAGGAGTATGAAGGTAGATTTGTATGAAAACTGACTTGCAAAACATTATAGACAGAATACCAGCTGACTACTTTGTTCCTGAATAGTTCTTGGATAGTTTGGAGCGATTCTTTGAGTCTTCGACTTGTTGGACAAAATTGGATCCAGTTAAATGCTGTCCTCAGGGTATAGCATGACAAATCTGTCAAATCTCCCACTGAAACAGCACCAAAAACATCCCCAGACCATCACGTTTCCTCCACCATGCTTGACAGATGAGTTCTGAACAAGAACAGACTGGGTTCTAGGAGAAAGTTCTGTTTTTTCTGGTCTTTTTGAGACGATACTCAAGCATACAAATGCTAATTTTTCCCAATATCCAACTACCTAAAGACAAATATGATTGCTCCTGTAACCAGTACAAACATTAAAAACTCCCATTTACAGCTATAGCAGTAATTTACTACATTAATGTCTAGACTGCATTCCTGATTGTTATTTTAATTGAAGAAAATTGTGCTTTTTTAAAATAAAAAAATAAGGACATTACTGAATAACCCCAAAACTTTTGAGTGTTAACAGAGAAAGCCCCCAGAAATGTATTTAATTTCGTCATCAAGCCTTAAATTATATTTATTACAGAGTTTGATTAAGTATGTATGTTTTGTTTAAACAAATCATATTTATTCTCTTTCTTTCCTAAAATAAAAATCCTTTGGTCACTGTTTTAATCACAGTCTGGTCCTCAGGATATCATCCCACAGTGTTTTGTTTCTTATATCATTATATACAGAGAATATAAAAAAAAAATTGCTTAACAAAACTTCTGTTTGCATGCAGAGAGGAGTAATTGAACAAAAGCCCAGTTTTCAGTGTTTTAATACATATAAAGAAACAAATTTGACCCTGAGCGACTATCACAGAAGAAACACGGGAGAGCTCGTTGAGAAATGGAAACAGGACAGGACGAGGAGCAGGAGAATCTGAATATAAAATCCTGCAGTTAAAGTACATTAATTTTAAAATGTACTTTATACACGATGACTCATTTGTTGCATCTCGGTCACACATAAGGCATGAAGAACATTGCTGAACGTTTTCCCTCTTTATGCAGATAAATTAGATTAAAACATTAAATTCTGTTACAACTAACTGCTGAAGTCTCTGAACTTGATTCCAGCTCTGAGTTCCTCGGGTCACGAACACCCCCCCGCCCTCATCGCGGCTTGTCCATCTGAGTCCAAGCCGTCTCGAGGACTGGCTTCAGTCGTCCAAACGGCTCCTCACTGCATAATAGATTCCAAATTGTCCTTGAGCCTTCGGGTCATGCTGGGGATCAGGTTAACGTGGTCGTCCACACAACTGCCCACACAGCGGTCCATGAGCGAGCGAACAGCTGGCTCCTTCGCGCCCGAGTCGAACAGATCCTTGGCCTTATCGTTGCAGTGCATCGTGCATCTCGTCAGACGATCCTGATGAGGACAAGGAGGAGAGAAGTCTCAGGACCGGTCATAAGGATTTGACTCTTGCTCCCAAATTTACATGCTCAAGTTCTTTTCCACGACATCAGAAACAGCTCGAAGCAAAAAGATGCTCGCCAAGAACACAGTCCTGAAACTTGATCCTAAACATCAATAAGTTTAAGATTTAATTTTATTTCCTAATGACCAACTACATTAATTCTGAAAAAAGCCAAAATATGACTTGCTGCTTATATTTGCAGATTTTGACAACAAAAACGACGAAGACCACCTCTGCAGAATCTGCCCTTGGTTGGTGTGCAGGTATCAGGGTGTCACCTGTCTCACCTGAAACTTCTCCAGCTCTGAGGTGACCAGTCCCTGAGCCTGGGCCATAGGAGTGTGACACTTGTCGATACACTGATGCACCTGAGTTATGGAGTCCGAGGGTCGATCACAGCATTCTGCACTGCACCTGAACATGCGACTCTGCAGCAGGAACACACACGCACGCACGCACGCACGCACGCACACACACACAGAGGTTGGACATAAGCTTATGTTACAAAAGTGCATAAACTAATAAACTATAATATATATATATATATGAAACCTACCTGCATCTTCCGGATGTGGTCTCGCTCCAGACTCTGGACCATTTCTTCGACCATATTAGAAACGCGTGTCTGGTGTGCCTCTGCCATCTCCGCCCGCTTTGGATGCTCCAAACAAAGCACAAACTCTTAAAACCGCTTTGTAAACTAAGTCAGACCGAACCGAACCGGACTATTAAGGTGGGACAATAAAGTCCACAGAGAATCTGTCGGCAAGTTTCTTTACAATTTAGCAACTAAGGTCACCTCCATTCAAGCATGTTTCAAGATGAGAGATTATCGCGTTACTTCCGCTTGTCTTCCGCTACTTCGACAGAAGCATTTCCGTTTTCCGCACAAGACACTTTCAAAATAAAAGATTATTAACAAACCCATTGACTTGAATAAGAATTCTATGTAACATCCTTGAACAAACCAGAAAACAGATCTGTAAATGAAAACTGACTTTTAAACTTATAATTTTATTTGTGTGTGTGTGTGTGTGTGTGTGTGGGGGGGGGGGGGTCCCCACAAAGACATGTAATTTATTCACCTTTTCATTTGCACCTGGCAAAAATGTAAAACATACAAATACAAAAAAAAAATAAAGCAGTATTTTTAGACCAACAATCTCAAAGTACATAAAAACAGAAACAAACTTGCATATCAAGCAATTCTGCTACAAGACAGGAAAGTTGATCAATATCGTGACATGAATGAATCACATTTTTAAATTTAGGTAAATAGTGGTTTTAATACATGTTCACTTTAGAATTAAATGTGATTTAATAATGTGAATTCTGGCTAGAAGTGTATTTGTTTGTTGGCACCACCATGGTCTCGCACACATCCGTGAGGGCTTTTATTGTGAAGCTGAAACATAAGCGTACCCGGAAGTGTGTTTAGCGAGGTTCATCCGACATAAATGGAGTCCTAAGTTAGATTTTTAACTTATTGCTTTTTAGTCAGCTTTTGTCGATTATTAATGTCTGTTTTCAATACTTCTAGGGGAATTTCTGTGAACTTTAATGTTAGTTTTAAGTGTAGCGTCGTGAAAGCAGCTTATGAATACAGACTCTCGTTCCTGTGACTTTTGAAACAGTAGGTGCGCTCGCTTCATTACTAATTAAATGTGCAGTTAAACTAACATTATGCTGATTTATTTAGGCTATCTAATTACGTGACTGTTTCTCTTTGTTCTTTTCAAGTCCTGTGTTAAACTTTGACCCGTGTTGATAAGAGTAGTTAATAATATGTTTCCTGTTTATTTCTCTTGTGCAGATGCTTCACAGTGTAAATCTGTAGAAACCCTGAATGATGAGTTTCAGCGCTCTGTCTCTGAGAACACTGCTCCTTCTGGGGGTCTGGCACACCGGAAGGAGGAGCTTCACCTCAGCTGCAGGCCTGACCGAGCCACCCAAGAGTATAGGCAAGTCACAATAATACATATTCATCTACTGTCTGCTCTCTGGGCTCTCAAGCTGCATGGAAATATCTTGGATTGCTGTCTGAAGCTCACTTAAAACTGGCAGGTCTTGTGAAAACTGCTGAAAATTTAACATAATTTTAATTTTGCGTTTTTTTCAAACTTTCAAATATGTTAAACGTGATCTGTAAAACATCCAAGGGTTTAAAAGGTATTGAAATCATAGCATCAGTATACTGTAATTAATGTGTTTGCAGATTTATGTGTTGCATTAGTGGGGGGGGGATTACCAAATGTCACAGTTTTACAAGTCTGCAATAAAATTTTCACACTCTGTGTGATATCTGAATGTGATCATGTGAAGTCTAATGCTGCGTTCACACCGAACGCAATTTCAGCTTCAAAATCGCAGCCAACGCAGAAGTTTGAAGCTTGTGCACTTTGAGGTCAGACGCAGGACAGCTCTTGAAGCGCTGCACGGCGACAGCCTCCCCGCCCCTCCCTCCTCTGTCGGGCTCTGTTTAATGTCGGACGAGGAAGTGGCTTTGCTTTATTTACAGAGAGCAAGAGCATGTCACGTTCATCTGATAATTAATTCATAATTAATTCACCAGATAATTCAGAGTAGAGGTTCACAGCTCGCTTTCAGGACTATTTTTCCAGTCTGATGAGTCGCTGCCACGCATTGGTAAGGATATCTCTTTCAGGACACCGACTGCAGGCACTCGATTTCAGCTAAAGAGCTCGTCTCCATCTGTTTCAGGTTAGTGGACATCATTCAGTAAACTGTCCCGTCGGGAAATATGTCRCTACGTCACACAGTGGAGTCTCTCTGATTGGTTGACGTGGCGCGTCGAGCTGCAAAAGTTCAGATTTTCTAACTTCAGCGATTTGAGCATCAAGCACGTCGAACGCTCAGATCGTTCAAATCGCGCTGCTCTAATCGCGCTTGAGGCACCGCAGAACTTCCCGACGTTGCTTGAAGCGCGTCCACCATAGACTTTGTATGTAAACCTGAGGCTCCTGACGCTGAAATCGGGTTCGGTGTGAACGCAGCATAAAGCTTGTGATGTGTTGAAAAGATATGCACTGTGATATGCACACTGAAAGAAGACCCGTTAAAAAACTGCCTGCTACAAATTAAGGATGTGTCAGGAATTTATGAGGTTAAGAAATAGGAACAAAATTTGTTAACTCTCATTAAGGCCACTTTAAAAGTTAACAAGAAAAATAGATTTTATATAAACAAATAGGGGTTGGCTAAAATCTTGCATAGAACAGTATATGATCAAATTTAAACTACTAGTTTTGTTTTGTCTGTAAGTAAAGAAGTGTCAAAAATACACATTGTGTTACTTTCTTCATTTTTCATCTCAGAGCTGCTTTTTTTCTGCCATAAAAGTTTTCCGCCTCTCATTTCAGTCATAAGTAAGAAAAGAAGGCAAACTGATCCAAACCTCTGTTTTATAAGTCTCATACAAGCAGACATGATAAATTCATCCTGACTGACTTTTATTTATTACAGTTGTTTTGTCCCTGCTTCCTTTAAAGCTGTGGTTGGAGCGGGAATCGGTGGAACAGCAGCAGCGTTTTACCTCAGGCAGGAGTTCGGACCTGCTGTCAAGATCGACGTGTTTGAACCCGACGCCGTCGGAGGCCGACTGGCAACGGTGAAGATCGGGGAGTTCGAGTACGAGACCGGAGGCTCGGTGATCCATCCGCTGAACCTCCACATGAAGCACTTCATTGAAAAACTAGGTACCGTCAACACCGACGTGGACAACACAATGTACGCACAATGCATTACTGAGCTGTGGAGTTAAAAATGGGCTAAAAGCTTGAACTTCTGTTTCCTGTTTGTCAGGTATTCCTTCAAGAAAAAACCTCCCCTCTAAAATGGCCATTTTTGACGGAAAGGAGCTCGTGTTTGAAGAGAGCGACTGGTTTATTGTTAACTTCTTTCGTATGCTCTGGCGGTATGGATTCAGTTTTCTTCGAATGCAGATGTGGGTGGAGAGCGTTTTAGACAAATTCATGAGGTGAGAATCCAATGCATCTTTAGGGCTGTGCAATAGAACCAGAAAGAGAGACAGTTGTTATTATCTCAAGGGGATGGAAATGTTTGTGAAGGCATATTTTTGTACTTGCTTGAGAGAAAGATGTACTTTAATTCAGGGTATAGGATTGTGGAATGGTCTGGAGGATGATCTTAAAAATGCCAGATCTATTTATATACTTAAGAGACCGATAAAAGCTAGTTTTTTAAAGGTATATATACAGTATATATA
>NW_013952422.1:1850144-1891123 GCF_001266775.1 Austrofundulus limnaeus
GGGGGGGGGGGGGGGGGGGCTCGGTTTTTGTCTACGCTGTAATATACACTCTAACAAGTTTTTACTTTTGCGTAAAACTCATGAAAAAGTTGCCTTAAGTAATTTCATACTGTGTATAACACAAACGCACACACACACCTACCTTTGTACCGGCTGCTGTGTTAGCTTCCTGCTAGCTGTCCTCTGGAGGAGGTCTTTCCTCTCTCCGTCTTGGCAGTGAAAGGGGAATGAATGCACATCTCCCTTTTGTAAACCCCTCTTCTCATTTCTGATGCTGGCTCTTGAATATCCTCAGGTTAGAAATGCTGATTACAAACGCAAGCATGAGCTTTTATAGCTAAGTTTTCCCTGTTACTATGATCCACTGCTGTCACCTTTACTCCTCATCAAGAGGAAAATGGAGAAAAACTAACTACTCTATCATACCTGCTGGTTAGTGGCCACAACGGCACACAACAGAACTCACGTTTTATACCAGAAGCTCACAGATGCTCTAACTTTTGTGACCTTTTCACAGACTAGTACTAGCAGCTAACGCTAAAAACAACAGGCAGTAGGCAGGAACTGGAAGGGAGGTGCGTGGCTGGAATTTCAATGGAAATACGTCATCAACGGCCGTGGCATATGGGCTATTTTATGCATTCACCAAATCTTTCCCGCTTTTCATTTTCAGGGAGTTCTGTCAGTCTCTACGAGGTTAACTACGTTGGAGACTCGGGCTCGGCGCACTCTCTGTACGACATCGTGGTCGTCGCGACGCCTCTTCATCAGGGAAAGTCCGACATCACGTTCTCAGGGTTTGCCCCTCCCATCCCGTCTCACTACCCGGGCCTCTACCACCAGACGGTCGCCACTTTGGTCCACGGCAAGCTGAACGTGTCCTACCTGGGTACCTCCGAGCCGGCCTCCGACTTCACCGTGTCAGAGATCCTCACCACGGACTCCAAGGGGTGTACCATCAACAGCCTGGGCTGCCTCGACCCCGTGCACATCCCCAATGGCTACAGACGACCCTCCGCCGGCCACAGCGCAGTCTGGAAGGTGTTCTCCCCGCAGCCTCTGAGCCCGGAGCAGCTGCGGGAGATGTTCCTCTCCTACGACTCCGTGTCCGAGGCCCGGTGGCTCGCCTACCCGACTTACCGCCCGCCGCACCGGAAGACCCCTCCTTTCATCCTGCACGACCGGCTGTACTACCTCAACGCCGTGGAGTGGGCGGCCAGCGCCATGGAGATGAGCGCCATCGCTGCCAGGAACGTGGCCCTGCTGGCGCACCACCGCTGGCACCAGCAGGTCACGAAGATCGACCAGGAAGACCTGCACACCCGACTCAGAGGAGAACTCTGAAAAACAGAAAAGAAAGAAACTAGAGGGGCTTGTGATCTGCACAAACGTCTAATTTCTAACTATTAATTACCATTCACTCAAAATGATGCTTATATTGAGGCGCTGTGCTCTCAGATCACAGCAGATTAGCTGCAGCAGTGCGACCAAATTGAAAGCTTGCGCTGAGCTGAAGAGTTTAAACACTGTGAGTCAAGCTGCACTGAGGGGCAGACCCACAAGTCTCCCTGTTTCTGTGTGAGTCTGTTGGTTTTCTGTTTTACAGTCGATCAAATCTGCTTCTTTTGCTTTTTAGCCAGATCTTTGCTCGTGGTCCACTATTTACAATAAGTCTCCAGTTCTGATTAAAGCATCTTCTAATAGCTTTCCAGGCTGGCCTCTCATCCGACTACTGAAAATGAGTGTTTTTTTAGAAACAGGGTTTCTGCCTGATCTTAAAGTCGAAAAAACGTCTAAATTTTAGGCCTTAAAAAGTCTAAAATTCACTAAAGTATTGTGTTCACCAAATCATTTTTAATAGGTCTTAATTTTCTAATGCCCATGTAATGCTACCTCAAATAATTAATAAAAAGCTCCTGCGACACTTATTTATCGATTGAATATGGTTAAAACTACAACCAGCCAATCAGCTTTGTTGTTACTAGCTGTCGCTAACATATAGGAAAAATGCTCATTTAACATTTATCTTCAAAGGAATGAGGTTAAAGCATCCATCCAGCTGGTGCTCATACCCAGCAGTCACTGTGTGAGGGGTGGGCTACACCCTGGATGGGTCTCCAGTCCATCACAGGGACACACAAACTACAGACAATTAGGAGTACTAATTAATCTTAAGAGGAAAACCATACATGCACAGAGACCTTCTTGCTGATAGGCAAGAGCTCTACCAACTGAACCACAGCTGCCTAGGTTTAAAAGTTTCATTTTGTAGTTTTCTGTCTTTAATGAAGTTCTTAATGGTCTTAAATTTGTGTTGGTGAAACCTGAAGGAACCCTGTAGAAATTGTGTGCATTAAACAGCGAGGAATAAGATGTCTTGTTTTCTAAATTTGTGTTAATTTTCAGATATTTACTAATCAATAATTGGGCGATCCCAACCCACATTCTGTGTAGAATTTCAGCTTTGTGGAGAAAAAGATGTGATTGTGCCTTAAAATGTGTCTTTAATAATTCCTAAATGTTTTCTTTGCTCTATTTTTTTTGTTTCACTTTTCAAGAACAATTAAAAGCCAGACCACACTGAGTGTTTTAAAGTGTTTACAATCACAATAAAGTGATAAAGAGTTCATCTGGTCTGTAGTCAAACTTGATTTTTCTCTTTAATTCTAATATTTTAATCCGGAGCTTCGGTTCTGTTTTACAGGTTTTCAAACTGCTTCATGGACATGCCTCGTGTTTCTTTTTTAATTCACATTTAGTCCTCATTTGTTCTTTTTTTCCCACTCTAGTACCGTAACACAATAATTTGCACTCTTTCATTAATGTTCTAATTAATATTTTCTCTTTAAAGAAAGTTTTCAGCTACTTCAATGAGCATTAATGGAGGAAGATGTTAAACCATTTCCAAAGTACCATAGTTTGTGTTTAGATTTGAAACATTAAAAAAAAACAGCTAAAATCAAGACGTTTTTTGCATCTGAAAACATAACTACAACATGGAAAACGGCAAACATCTGTTTTATGTTTTAGGTAACTGATGTTAGAAAACAACTGCTTTTATAGATGTTAAGCTGAAATGTGATGCGGTAGGTAGTAGCTGAGAGTAATTCACAACATTTGGTGAGTCTTAAATTGGGCTTGATGTTTTAATATTTAGCACAAAAAGTAAGGACATTACTTTTTGATAGATTATTTCTTTGTTTTTTCATGTGCACATACTCAGCTCTACTGCTCATCCCACAAATGCATGTTCCTTACAAATATAGCACCATTTAAAAATAAATTAACAGACTTTCCAACAATATCAGATTTATTGCCAAGATGCATTGTTACAAAAAAGAAATAATCTAACAAACGTTCTTACAATGACTAAACCCTCTTTTTTCATTTACCATCCTTAATAATCTTTGTGTTGGCAAAATGAATAAAAATGCTGTTTAGTTTTATTTTGCTGCATTACTTAATCTACTTTCCATCTTTCAGGTTGAAAAGAGACATCAGCGTCCGTCATTATTGCATTTTGCACGGATCGGATGGATGTGTCAATCAAACAGCTGCTTACAGGTGTGCACCCTCTCTATTGTTCTGGCTCACCAGAGGCAGATTTCTTCTTGTCTTAACATGATGCTCAAAGTTTAGAAGTGGCTCTCATGTATATTTTTAGTACATCCCCAATTCCAATGAAGTTGGGACGTTATATGAAATACAAATAAAAACAGAATACAGATTTGCAAATCCTTTTCAACCAATATTCAACTGAACACACAGACAAGATATTTAATATTTAAATTGATAAACTTTATTGGTTTATTTTTATGTAAATATTAACTCATTTTGAATTTGATGCTGCAACACATTCCAAAAAAAACTGGGACATGGTCATGTTTGTCACATCATCTTTCCTTTTAACAACACTCAGTAAGTGTTTGGGAACTGAGGACACTGTTGAAGCTTTGTTGGTGGAATTCTCCTGCATTGCTCGATGAAAAACTTCAGTTGCTCAACAGTCCGGGGTCTCCGTTGTCATATATTGCGCTTCATAATGCTCCAGACATTTTCAATGGGAGACAGGTCTGGACTGCAGAGATAGGCCGGTCTAGTACTCATTTACTACAAACCCACGCTGTTGTAACAGGTGCAGAATGTTGCTTGTCAATGTCTTGCTGAAATAAGCAGAACATCTCTAACAACATGGCTTGGATGGCAGCATATGTTGCTCCAAATCCTGTATGTAGCTTTCAGAATTAACGTTGTCTTCACATGTGCAGGTTACTCATGCCATGGGCACTAATACACCCCCATACCATCAGAGATGCTGGCCATTGAACTTTATGCTGATAACAATCCAGACAGTCTTTTTCCTGTTTGGCCCAGAGGATGCAACGTCCATGATTTCCATAAACAAATTGAAATGTGGACTCGTCAGACCACAGGACACTTTCCCACTTTGCATCAGTTCATCTCAGTTGAGCTCAGGCCCAGAGAAGCTGGCGGCGTTTAGGGCGTTGTTGATATCTGACTTTGGCTTTGCATTGTAGAGTTCTAACTTCCACTTGTAGATGTAGGGACGAACTGTATTCACTGGTTTTCTGAAGTGTTCCTGAGCCCATGGGTAATATCCATTACAGAATGATGTGGATTTTTAATGCAGCGCCATCGGAGAGATCAAAGGTCACGGGCATTTAATGTCAGTTTCCAGCCTTGTCGCTTACTTACAGAGATTTGTCCAAATTTTCTGAATCTTTTGATGATATTATGACCTATAGATGACGAAATCCCTAAATTCTTTGCAATTGTGTGTTAAGAATCATTCTTGAACTGTTGAACTATGTATGAACACAGTTGTTCACAAAGTGGTGAACCTCGCCCCATGCTTGCTTGTGAACAACTGAGCCGTTTGTGGATGCTCCCTTTGTACTCAGTCATGCAACTGACTTGTTTCCAATTAACCTGCTCACCTGTGGAATGCCCCAAACAGGTGTTTTATTCACAGTCTCTTGTTGCCCCTGTCCCACTTTTATTGGAAGTTTTATTGATTGCAGTCATCAAATTCAATATGAGTGGATATTTGAAAAAAAATGTTTGTTTGAACATTAAATATATTGTCTTTGTAGTGTACTCAATTGAATAAAGGTTCAAAAAGATTTGCAAATCGTTGCATTCTGTTTTTTTTACACAACACCCCAACTATATTGGAATTAGGGTTGTAATGTATTCGGATGAAACAGCGTTTTAGGTGCCAAAAATGTTTTAAAAAGGGCCAAAACTGGCCCAAGAGCCACTTGTTGATTCAGCCTCATTTAGATGATCGTTGATTTGTTTTGTTTTATCTACATTTTAGTATCCTGATGCTTTAGGAAATAAATCACCACCTCTTTATACTGTGCTCTATTTCTAAAAAGAAACAAACATTGTTCCAGCTCTGATGCATCCAGATTCTTGTTTTTCCTCTTTTTTTAAATTTATTTATTTATTAATCAGCGATACCAAATAAAGGCCCATGTGACCCATGGGGGGCAACAATGGGTGGCATTGATGGTCTGAATAAGGATGCGACTGTTTGGTCGTGTTTGTCCGTCAAGCTGTCCTCTCAGGTAGGGAGGGACAATGGTACCAGAGCCGCCTGTCAACACAGAGCATGTGACGAGACTGAAGGTTTTTAAACAGAGGCGACAAAGACCGCCACACAGTCCAGACGCCCCAAATCCTCCACAAACCAGACCAGCAGCCAGGATGAGATTCCTAGGACCACTTTTAGGTGTCTTTGCCGTGGCAGTGATTCACACTGGTAAGAGGAGCAGTTAAAAATGACAAAAGTCATGTTGGTAATCTGAATGACAGTAGACATGATTAATGTTAAATTTTCTGTCTGATCAAATAGTTTTTTTTATTTTACAGCCCTCTCAGCATCACTGCAGTCTTCAGAGGAAAAGGAAAAAGTCACTCAGTATGGTGAGAAAGTGTTTTTATTCATTAAAATAAATCATGGTTGTCTCAAGTGGAATAACTGAAAACGTTTCTTTCCAGATCGGCTGGCTGAGTTGCAGAAAATAGGTAAAAATACAGCAGATTTTGAAATAAAATGTCATATTTTATTAGGTTTTCCAGAACAAAGTGTGTCGCAAAGTGGTTTTGAATGTTTAGAATTTGACTTTAATATTGTAATTTGAATTTCTCTGTCACATTTTTCTAAATAATTTGTAAACTTTCTTTTGTTTTGCCTTTTTTTAAATTACTTTTCTCCTTTCAGATCAGATTGAGTTTGAGGCAGCTCAAAAAGAAAAGGCAGCTCAGGTCAATGGTGAGTTTAAAACTCTGAGAACCAATATTAAATTGAAGAGAACTCAATAAAAGAAAAAAAATGATCACAACTTTTGATATTTCCTCTCCAGTTACAGGAGAACAAAATGAAGACATCCGTAACCTTGGTAATATTATTAAAAATTATGATTTCATACAAAAGTATAAGTAATAAAATAACAATAAAAGTTTGATCACTTGGTGATGCAGATTTTAAACTTTTCCTTCATAGAGGCTGTTCAGGATGAATCTGGTAAGTTCATTATAAAGGAAAAAAAATTATTTTAGGTAAAAATTTGGTAATTTATTGCAAAAAGTTTGTTAAATAATGGTGCAAGAACAAATTATTTGCCATTCTACACACAAACACACACATATGTTCAAATTAAAGAAAATCATTTCATTTCTTGTTTTTGGCAGTGGAGGAGCACATTGAGAGTGAAGAAGAAAGTAAAGGTAAGAAAAACTATTAAAATTCAGTCAAATACATTTTCTGCAAAAATCTCATGTGAGCTGAGTCACTGCTGAAATTAGGCAAAGAAGGTGAAACTGCTAAAGCTAAAAGAAGCTGAATTAAGACAAAAGATGCAAAATTCTGGCTAAAAACCAAAAGTAGCAAAGTGCTAAACGCAGAAATACAGTATATCTTAAAGTAGCAAAAGGCTATTGGAAAGCTAAATATAGCAAAAATGTAGCTAAAAGCTAAATGTAGCAGACCATCTTGAAGTTTAATGTGGAAAATGCAAAAAGGCTAAATGCTAAAGAAGTTTCAAAATTCTAGTTTAAACCTAAACTATTAAAAAAGGTAGCTAAAAGTAGTAAAGCTCTAAATAAAGGCTAGTATAGCACAATGGAGCAGAATAGTACCTATATAAACGCTAAAAGTAGCGAAAAATAGAACTGTTAAAGGCTAGACTAAAAGAAGCAAAACAAAAACTAAATTAGCAACAACAAAAAATAGAAATGCAGCAAAAGATTAGTTAGATGCAAAAAGTAGAACGACTAAGCACAGAACAAAAGAGCCAGTATGGAGCAGATTTCAAAGAGGACAGTTTAATGTAATCAAATAATCTCTGTGTATACAGTACAGTTTATGGAGTAGATATTTGTAAAGAAAGTTAAATGTTTTAAGGGTAAAAACTAAAAGTTATCACAACCTTCTCCTGGACGAGATTAATATTTTTGATTTATGAATGGCTACAGTAACACAAAGTAACTTAGAATACAAATAAAATAGAAAAATAAAATAAAATAATTAAAAAGAAAATAAGTATTATATATTATATGTATTTGTCTTTTTGATTTTTCTACCTGGATTAATAAGATGAATCAGGACAAAATAAAACTATGTGAGTGTAAAATCAACGTTTTCACTGTTGGTATTTTTTCTTATTTAACCCAGTCTAACTGTGAAACTGTCCTCCAGCAGAACCAACAGGGAACTCTGATGCTGCAGCTCCTGCTGGTGAGTCAGGCTTTGTTGCAGTTCATGTTTCAGGCTGTAGGGGGCAGTAAAGGACGGTTTGAAAAAAGTTAAACATGATGAAATGCTGCATTGTGTTTCCCCATTCACACCCAGAATCAGAGTCTGACTCCTCTGAGGACACTGATGGTGAGTCATTGATTTTTTTTTTTTTTAAGAGTTAATATTAAACTTTTATCCAACTTTTCTTCTTTGTATTTATAATTTTCTGACAGGGAGACAAAGACGAGGTGAGATGTTCATTTTGTGATGTTCTGTTTTTAAAAATGTTGCATGTAACCTGCTCATTTGGTCTAATTTTAAACTAAGATAAATTTAAAGATAATAAAAGAGATAAGATATTTAAAAACTAACATAAATACATTATGTTTGCATATGCCTTTTTTAGAGCACCAAGACACGGTGACAGAGACTGTGAGCACTTTGGGTGAGTTAAAAATGCTTAAACAATCTTTTAAAAGTTTAACTAGTCTTATATTCACTGTTTTCTCCTGTTCCCCACAGATGAGGTCACTCAGGATTCATCCAAAGAAAAAGGTGAAAACCTCCGTCTGCAGTTTGCTTAAACACAATTATAGGGATGACCGAACCGGGCCCAGTTCAGAACAGAGATGGTGTTTAACATTCTTTGACTCAGAACTACCTGCAGAGGCACCATTGTGGGGAAATGTTTTGAGTAGAGAAGTAAAAGTCTCAATTGTGGGTTAGGCAATGAGGCAGACGGAGGAAAAACAGGACCGGCCACAGCCAGTCTCAGCTAGACTTTTTAAAAACATTTATGGTGTTGACGTCTGAATGAAGTCTGCTGTAAATAAAAAAAAGAAAAAAAAACCTCAAGCTAAACTTTACCCCTACTTTATGGCAGCAGAGGATTTTCCCTACTTTTAGTGCTGTTTATATGGGTCATTAAGTCACCACAGATATGAGTTAATCTGGTTTGACCTAAAAATGTGAGATTTGTTTGTTTGAGCACAGTCCATCTTTCTAAGAGTCGTTGTAGGACAAGAATCCAGGGCATTCAGAAGACATTAGTCCCCAGGTACTTATTGTGCCTGATTTATGCAGTTTCATTTGGTTATTTTGGGACTAAAGATGCAGAGCAGCTCTTCTGAAAGTTGAACTGGTTTTGGTTTAAGCTTGCTGATGAAATGAGTTCATCAAATTCTCAGGGCTGCATGCACACACACACACACACACACACACACACACACACACACACACACACACACACACAAATAAATAAAAATCAGCATTTTGCAGCAAATCCTGACCCTTCGGGGATACACTGCTTCTGGCGGTAGTCATAATTCATTCAGCCCCAGTCTGCAGTAATAGTGAATCATAAACACCTTTTTACTCAGAGCTCTGCTAAACAACTGCATTGTGATGTTTGTAAAGCTGGCGTTAAGGAATCCTGTCTGTCCCCGCTGCAGATATGTGAAAAGTAACAATGCAGCACGAGGACCCCAGCGCTTACTCATCACCCCGTGCCTGAGCTGAATCACCTCTCATCAATAAAAGGGAATTATCCCACCTGTCTCAATATCATGTCTCCTTTCTGTTTTGTCACACCTCACGTCCTGAAATCAGCACAACACAGCAGTAGCTATTTTTTCAATTTTTATTTCAACTTTTTTTTCATCCACAAGCGTGGAGCAAATTAGGACTTACAAAAACAAAATCTTTGGTACCTAATGAAAAACAAAAATAAGGCAACTACAGCTTCTATAGTCATGAAATGCATTTAATTCTGCAGTCAAGCAACCACACACTGGTGGCATGCACCATACTGTATATTTGCCCTCCTAAAGAACTCCACTCCAAAAACCCACTGCGTTAACTTCCAGTTTTAAAAGGTCCTGTTTGAAACACTCAAAAAGGGGGAAAAAAAAGATATCAAAAACCCAAATTTCAGATACTGGAAGTAGACGTTCTGAGGTGAGCGAAGGGAACACGAGGCTAAAGCAATCACCATCGAGGACAATGCAATCAAGTTTTAACAGATTTAAGGTTTTCTTTGAGTACATTAATTGTGCTGGCAGACATTCTGTTGCGCCTCTCAAACCGAGGAGACTGGCTTCAGGCAGATGGAAACTCAAATTTCCAGTTTGGTCTTTGTTGTTTCAATTCTTGCCTGAAAGTGTGCGGATCTTTAAATGTTTACAATACAGTGTGTTTAATTATTCTGCAGGCGCTCATCCAGTGTGTACAGTTCTACAAAGGCAAATGAAACTGCAGTAATCTAGATATATGATATGGTTGTATAATAAGATATAAAGCATTGAATCAACCTTAGCAGAAAGTTATTTTTTGTGTCTTTTATGGAGGAAAAACAATATCCAAATTGAAAAGATACAATGTGTGATGTAAAACAAAAAGAATTTTAAAAATACTTGGACTTGAGAATAAACATACTCAAATTTTTTTAAGTTCTCTAATACAGCATTTGCAGCTACATTACTTTCAGCATGTGCTATGACTGGAGAATTACATTTGTAAAGATCTAATACTGCATTTTTAAATGTGATGTGTAGATTAAAAGTAAAAACAGAATCACTGTATATACATAATTATAAAGTAAAAAACAACAACAGAAAAGGTAATGAATTAGTATTAACAATATACCATCAGATGATGTTTTTGAGAATAACTTTACAGAACGATATGAAAAAAAGTTTTGGAACAAACAGCTAGGTTGATTATGAACCACAGGCACGTCACAAGTCCTTTTCACGTTTCATTTTTTTGCCTCCATTTTCTTCCAAAGCTGCTGGCACAAGGTAAGCGATATAATTTGGCCTTCCAACTTGACTTTCTCTCTCTCTCTCTCGGTGTGCACTGAAGCGGTTTCTTTTCCCTCCCTTTCTTGGGATGCAGTCACGTGCTCACAGGATGCCGTAGATGAAGACAGCCATGATGGCAGCACTGATCAGACCAGATATGGGTACCGTCACGAACCACGCCATGAAGATATTTCTGAACAAACGCCAGTCTACCGCCTTCCTCGAACGAAGCCACCCTACTGCGACCACAGAGCCAACCTGGAAACACAGCGAAGGTTAGAAAAATCACATTAGGCTCATTTAAATGTATAAAATATTAAAGAACTAGTTCCATGGTATGAAGAGAGCAGACTTCCTGATGGAAAGTCTAGTGTCTCATTCAAATTTCCAAACCACAGTGTTTAACCAGCCTACCTTGCAGTGAGTGGTGGAGACAGGCAGACCAATGTTAGAAGCAACCACGACAGTCAGGGCTGAGGCCAACTCAATGCTGAAACCACTGCAGGAAAAACAAAACAAAACAACACTCATGTCTCGTGGATGTGTCAGAGTGGCCTGCTAAATTCAGAGACTGGTTAATGTCTGCCAAGGATGTGGCTTTAATGACTGGGAGCAACAGCTTCTGTGGTGTCTAGACTTTGTACCTTGAGGGTGTGATGGGGGTGAGGTCCTTGCCCATAGTCTGGATCACCCTGCGACCCCATACCCAGAGTCCAGTGCAGATCCCCACACCGCCATACAACAGAAGCCAAGTGGGTGTGACCATGTTTGAGGTCACGCTGCTTGTTGTGTAAACCAAATACAGAGCTATCAACGGTCCAATGGCATTGCTGCAGAAGAAAGAGCGAGGTTATTTCAATAGTGACCATAAAGTCACAAGTTAAAATGTCACCAACAACCCGACAAAGGCAAACGTTTTATCTTATCAGCCTGAAGACTACTAACACCGTGCACTTCATTACGGTCCTTACCTCACGTCGTTTCCACCATGGGCGAAAGATCCGAAGCAGGCCGTTAGGATTTGCAGAAACTGAAACAAGGTTGAGACTTCTGGCTTGTCTTCCTCAAGCCGGTCATCTATGGAGCTCTGGCTGCTGCCCGCATCTTCATTACTGATTTCTAATGCCACGTCGCCTTCTCCTAGACCCTCAGGAGTTGTATTCTCTGCCACAGCGTTGCAGTAGCTGGTGTAACTGTCCATGCGCACGCGTTTCTTTTCATGAACGCCAGATCCCGGGCCCTTGTCTCCTTCCTCAACGGCGCGGAAGTCTCCTTCTTTATGCCTGAAGTCTCCATGCATGCCGATGATGGCCATAGTGTATGAGGTGTAGCTGTTGTTCCGCCGGATGGGTCGGTCACCCGCTTCGCCCATGCAGTCGCCAACCTTGGCCAGGTGGAGCTTGTGGAGCAGGTCTTTGTAGAGGCCTGAATCCTTGTGGACCGTGTGGTACTGGGAGTAACCATTACTTGGAATATGTGCTGGTCTGTTATTGAACTGAGTTTGGTTGTTGAAGTGGACCTGATTGGCGGCATTTGCACAGCCGTTACTGTTCTGGACTTGGTTGTTAGTTTGAGGCTGTTTGGAGGCTTCAAGAAAAGAAAAGGAGAAAATACATCAAGTTTATTTATGCTTGGATTGTTTACCAGTTAAGCATTTAGCTACCACAATCTAATTTTATTAGCATACAACTTGTTTCTTTGCAAACATACCACTATTTTCATTGCTGTAGTCGGTGTCATCACAATCTCCAATGTCGAAGGCCACCCTGCGTTCCTTATTTTCCCCTTCGTCAGATTCTCCAATGTCAAATGTCACCTTGCGTTCCTCGGGGGCGGGCTGGGGTTCAGAAGCGGAGGTTTGATCGATAGCTGCCGCAGTAGGTGCAGACGTTTCCTTGGCAGTCTGCTTCAGGATAGGACAGTGGGCCTCTCTGAGTTCTCTCTTTTCCATCAGGGGGCTCTCAGAGGGGCTGGAAGACTTGTTATCTCCTGGTGGGAGAGAAGTTAAAATGAATCATGTCCAAACATACATGATCCAGCAGAGAAATTCTAGACGGGCATGTGTGCGTAGACTTTCAACTTAATCTGTAAGATTTCATAAGGATTGTGAAATTACAGGGTGAAGAGGCTATTGTCCCATTAAAGTAATATTACTCCTTTTCACAAGTTGCGCGGTTATTCACAGGATCACTTGAACAGGCAATATTTACATTACCGTTAGCAAGTAACCTTATAAATGACAGCAACAGACTGATTGAACTTTGTTGATAAAGAAAACGAGAAACACTGTTGCAGTGTTTTCTGGTAAATATTGAAGTGAGTTGACCGTAAAGCTACAGTACACCATTTCAACTCCTTTGAGGCTGGAGCTTAAGCAGACTACCTCCCCCACTCTCTTTCCATTACACGCCAAAAGCCAGGTTAACATCTTAAGTCAACAGAGGGTTATTTCGGTTAAGGAGCAGACGACCAAATATAGGATCACTTTGACCTAATTAACCAACTTGTGTACTGACAGAGGCTCACCCAGAAAGATTCAACTCCTGAATTTTTCTTACACTGAACTTATTTTAAGAGCATTTCTCATAAACACGTGGTGTTGTGGACTTAAAGAACTATATATTTTTTACATTTGTGCCTGTGTCTTACACGTCAGGTGCTTTTATGTAGCTGAGGGCCACTACCCTGCATGTTTTAGAGGTTTCTCTGCTTGAACACACCTGATATTACAGAATGGGTGATTGTCAGGCTTCCACAGAACATCAAGAGGTAATTTAATCATTGAATCAAGTGTGTTGGACAAGGGAAACAAGCAAAACATGCAGAATGGTGGCCATCATCGAGGGTTGAAAAGCATGATGGTGTTGCCCTAATAACATCAAAATCATACTTTGTCTCCTTTCTGACAAAAAGTTAATCCAGGATTATAAAGCAACAACAGGTGACAATATTTTCAGGTGACTGTCACGAGTGACTACATTACGAAGCAAAAAAATCCCCTTAAGCTCCATTTACTGGATTAACACAGGCCATCTTTGTTATAAGGTTGGAAGCACCGACTCATTTGCTCAATGACAAAAAGATTTTTTTTGAAAGTCAGAGGAAGCTGATGATGTTTATTTTTTGAAGGAGTCTTTTGCAATCACACAGACTCTAATGGTACTTACGTTCAATCTTCTTCTTGAGCAGAGGGCAGACAATAAACCAGACCACAATGGCGGTCAGCAGGGAACAGCCCAATGAGATGAGCAGGATGCCCCACCAAGGGATTTTGTCAGATCCCAGCACTGAGGGATCGCCAGGGTCCACACGAAGAAACACAAAAAGGCAAATAGAAAAAGGGCGGTTTATAAGACAAGGCAGCAGGTGCTACCTCTAGAGTACAAAGCCATGTTATATGTAAAACAGTAAAAACACAACTGTTCAGTTTGTAAAAGAAAATGTAAATCATTGTAAGAATTACAAGTCTACAAGATGTGGGATAAATATTAAAGAATATCCTTTTCCTACCTAAATAAAATACGAATGGCAGTAGTAATTAAAAATCACTTATAGGGCAAACTGTTACTATGACCTTGAGTTAATCTTAAACTTGGTGCTTATGGCTGCAATGCTGGATCATGTCACATGTAAAAGTGGGGAGCGTGCGTTCCCCAAAATGTGAACAGTTACGTAACACACAAGTGAAACAGCACAAAAGGCACCATGACTCCCAAATTCTGAGCCAAAAAAACTGCACATGGACAATGATTTCCTTAAAAGGAGCTCAAAAGGAAAATACAATGGGGTGAGTAAATTTATACACCGAGGCCGTTCGCTGTAAAGGCACCTTCCAGCCAAGACTGCAGCAAATTTGCTGCAGTAGACGTAAATGCAGCATAGTACATGCTGGGAGAAAGTAGCTTATGTGAATTTCCCTTTGGAGAAAGTTCATTTAATTTGTCATGCATTAAAGTTCATGGAAAAACAAAATAAGCTGTAATGTCCAGTACTGCTTCTGACGAGGTGACCTTGGCTGTGCCCAATTTCAAAACTTGACTGGGACTGTTTGGTTAGTTTAAGATAAACAAAAGGAAATGAGGGGTAAGGGTAAGAGATAAGTGTGTGCTTCCATGTTAATTTGAGGACAGAGTCCACTCTCTACACAGAGTCACGCCGCAGCACAAGACTGCAGAGCATCAAACTAATGTTTATTTTGTTACGCAATAAAAGCTCACTGCCTTCAGAACAGGCATTATAAAAAACAACAACGTGGCTTTTCTAAGAGTTGAGTTTCCCCATTACTAAAGTAGGAAACAAATATGTAGTCAGACATCTAGTTCTGGGTGTGGTTTCAGTCACAAAAAGCAAAGGTCACCTATACATAAAAAGGCTGCATCTAGCATTTTGATGAAAATTTTTAGAAACTGAGGGGAGTCATTTCTCATAACCATTACATGGGAATGAATGGGACTGCTCAGGAAATGAAATTTCACCACAACTGTGTTACAAATCACTTACTGGACTCAAACTATTATGTAGTCAACATCACTCAGCACCATGGTTTTATTTTTCCCTCCAAGTATGTGCTGCTTACTACAAAGTTTACTAACACAGGTAGTTAAACCCATTTTATGACTCACTTAGCAATAGTTATGTTGTCCCTTCCTATGGGCGTAACCATATCTGGCATAGACTGAACAATTATGTATCTGAGATAAAAACGTCCCTTTTAACGCTCACAACACCCAATAGCTGTGATGGGACTGCAGCAAAATGATTTATAAAGTGTGGGAGGAAAAATAAAATATAGACATCTGTAAATGATTATCAAATGACCCTTAAATTCTTTGGCTCGAACTGCTGTCATTTCTGTGCATGCCAACTTAAGCTCTTGGTCTGGGTTGTTTTTAAGTACAGGAATGTGCTGTAGGATGTCTGGTGTCCAGTCACACGGCTATGCTAACTGTTGATTTGATGAGCCAAGTCTTATGGGACACACTGTACTCTGTTCATTGCAGATATTGCTGCAGCTGCTGAATTAGAGTACACGGAGCAGCAGTAAGGAGTTGTCCTGTGACAGAGCAGGACAGAACCGGGATAAGGTTATTAACTGATGACAAGCTATTCATCTGCAAATCACGTTGAATTTCCATCGAGCTTATCCTGCAGGAATCGATGAGGATTTTCCCATGTGGTGACATTCTGGGTACAATTTAAATATGGACGCTTGATGTGAGTTTATGAATTCACATCTAAAATGTTTAATGTGCAAGTTCACACCTTTTGTAAGTGAGGTACCCATTTACTGGTCCTCACATTATGTGTTCATTCAGACTGTGTCTGACTAAGAAGGGCAATGGGCTATGCTGGAACTGCAAGTGATCTCCAGTGCACCAAATCTGGTGAAATTCTGGCCTGTAGCCGTCATTTAAAAAGGCCCAGGCCAGCTAACATCTTGAACTTTTAGGCCCTGCAGAGAGAAGAAAACACAGGAGCAAAAGTAGCTCGTTTAATAAGAATGTTTTTTGGAGAATTAAAACTAACAAAAATAATTATTTTTAAAAATTGAGCAATTATTACTAGAAACAGACAGTCACAACAATTTCAACATAAATTACTTCTCTTTTCCTTCTTCAAGTCAGATGACAGTGATGCAAAGAGTTAAGTCTTATTTCCATCACCCTGTGGTGCTCCATTCTAAAACTTGATTCCAGCTTTAACCCACACAAAACCACAAGCAAGAGAGCCCCAAAAACATGTTAAAATAAACACGGCGGCTGTGAAAACAGTAAACAGTCTGGTTCCATCTGGTATGTTTGAGTGGGCATCCGGCTGTCTGAAGGAGCCATTTATTCTAAGCTGTGGCTGCAGGAAGAGCAAAAAGACAAATGATACTCACTCGTAGCGCCACTGAACAGGATGGACAACAGGTTGATGCCCATGGTCAGAGCATAGAAGACAGGCAGGGCCTTCAAACCATTAGGTACAGGGTTTTTCTGCAACAAGCAGAAACAAGTCAATTACATCAAAATAACTGGACAATTCTGCTGTCAAGTGACTGGAGAGGATACTACATAGGAACTGTTACACAAACCACTTAAGATTTAAATGAAAATCACTTTTTTTGGCAAAATTCACCCAATTGCACATATCTATTGCATTTCACAATAGGTTAACACTCCTACACCCCTGCCCCCACACCACATTGTATGTAAATTAAATTTACCTTTTGTAAGATGAACTTGCGCACAAAGTAGAAAACGATGCCGGACATTATACCAGACAAAAGAGGACTCAGGAACCAGGAAGCAACTGAAAATAAATTGATTTACAGTTAGTGAGACATTACGTTTTATTACAATATAAAACATTGGGAAATAAAGATAACCTCCCCCTTTGATTTGTGACTAGTGTTATGTTATTGGTAATCCATGCAATCAAATTTGCAATAATATAAAACCCCAAATGATCTAATCACTGCAACAGTAGTTAAAAAGCTTTTGTGAAATCAGGTCATATGTTGCCTTCTGGAACTTTTCTGCAATGCCCTGATTTTAATACATTGCAGCTCATCGAATGTCCTATCCTCTTTATCTGTATACCTAATTCTAAAACAGACGGCTTTTATTTATTTCTGTTTTTAGCTACAATCTTTTGTGTTTAGTGAACTTAAATTGGTAATTAAATGCAATTTATGAGTGGATCACTTATAAATTCTCACTTTTTTTATTCAAACACTACAGCTCACAACATTTCTTTGCTTTTATCAGTGAAAAAAAACGACAGCTGTGGGTCAAAGTAAAACATCTTACCAATTCGGAGAAGTTCAAGCCATTTGACTCCCTGCTGGCCCTTGGCAACCAGTGAAAAACCAATAGTAGCACCAACAATGCAGTGTGTACCAGAGATGGGAAGCTTAAGGAAAGAAGCGGCCAGCTGCCACACAGCAGAACCTAAAACAAATTGGAAACAGTAAACAACATTTTAGCTGAACCTTTTAGGCAGTTTTAGCACTAAAACAACAATTGCAGGCCTTCTTTTTGTCTTTTCTACTAAAGAACAAGTACAAGTACACATAACTCTCCAATGTATGACCAATTTATTTCCAGGACACCGAAAGGAGTTTTAAATGCCAACATATTTGCTCAAAATTCAATAACACCACAACAAGATGCATCATACTCACCAAACATGGCACTGACAGACCCAGCCATCAGGACGTGCTCAGAGCCGTTGCTGTACATGTTCACATCGATGATACCTTTGCGGATGGTTTCACTCACTTTGGCCCCGATTAGTACTGAGCCCAGGGTCTCAAACACTGTAGCCAGAATGCATGCCTGTCGCAAGGTAACTACTCCAGAGCCGACAGCTGTGCCAAACGAGTTAGCAACATCATTTGCACCCACAGAAAAGGCCAAAACGAAGGCGATGATGAAACCAACAATCAGCAGCCACATGTAGTCTGTGAGAGCAGTGGGGGCTGCTACAGTTGTTGCCAGGATTATTGCAGCTGCAGTTGTTGCAGTTGTTGAAACCATGATTGCAGACTATAGTAACTCCTTCACAATCTTGAGGGAAAGTAATGCCTTCGAAAATATCTATACAACGCTACGTTTAAAAACAGTAGCTAAAATGAAGAGGTAATACGGTAAAAAATAAATAAACAGCTTTTACTTTAGGCCCACCTGTGTTAACAGTTCTGGGATTCAGCAGTGCAAATCTGTAAAATCTGGGTTTTTAACCAGAAAATGGTTAAACGAAAATATTTATTGCTATCCTGTAATTAAACTAAATCTTTTGCAGATTTGTTGGTGCTTGGCAATCAAGCAGAGTGTGCAACCGGCCATTGTGTGAATGTGACTGCAGGTGAGCAGGAGTGCATCCTGAAAAAAGAAAAAACACAGGAAGAGCTCACTTAATACGTTTTTACAGGGTGACTTAAAAAGGAGTAAGAAAGTTCAAACCCATCAAAAAAGGTGTTTTAGTTTTCAGCGGGGAGAAATTTATATAAAATGGTTAAGTATGAAACTCAGAAGTGAACGCTTTGGGCGGACGACACTCAGCCTTCCAGAAACCCAAACGGGAAGCCATTTTAAAGGAAATGGCGGACGAAGTGAGCCGCGATTATAAAACGCCTACCTTTATTTTTGACATAGACGTGTTGACTGGATCGTTAAGTAATAACTGATAAGTCTAGGACAACATCGTGTAAGGATATCAAGTGCTGATATGGAAAAAAGTAAATATGGTACTACATGCGCACGTGTCGTAATTCATTCATGCGACACTGCTTGTAAAAGCAGTGTGTTAAAGCGGGATCACTCTCTTATGGATCAGAAAAGGACACGGCTAAGACCCGAACAAGGATCCGATGATTTTTATTTATTTATTTTTGTATTGGCCATACTAGCGGTCGTTTTACCAATGTTTGACGTATTTTCTTCGTAAAAGCGGACGTAACCGGAAGTGACACAGATCGGGTTTTCTCAGCCTCATATGGTTGTACCCTAGAGACCAGCGGCGTCTCCAACACATTTTAATCGGTCAAGTGCGTATTAGACAGATGATCCATACTGCTAATGATGGCTTAGAAGACAAGGCACAGTTTTCACTAGCCGTCAATACGGACTCAGGTGACAGAACACAGCACAGTCCTATTAAAAGTATAATCGAAACAAACCTCGTGTCAAACTAGTGTTAAACCCCGAATAAATGATCGTCTTAAATGTTTTTCTCCCAGTAAATCACTCGTCGTTGGTAAAAACTGGGGTTGTAAACAACAGCGTGACATTCAGGGTGGACATAGCTTTACTCCAACCTCGACTTCATAAAAGCTTTGTTTTCCCCTGTTAGTTTAACACAATAAAATGTGCTCGTGGGTCTCAAAAGTATAAAAAGTATGAACTTACCACACGTTGCGACAGTCAGTCCTGAAGAAAATTGTGCCCTTTTTAGCCGGTAAGCTAATTAGCGCGCGCGCGCCCACAAGCCGTTAACGATAGCGCGCGCGGGATGATGACAAATTAAACGGGACTGGTATATCCCCCTCGAAGCTATCCTTAGTTTGAAAACAAAACAACTGCGTCGAAAACGATCTAAAGGATAACCTGTTCAAAGATCGTACAATACGCCTCTAAAGTTCCAGAAACGTCTAATGAAAGCTCCTCTACCGCGTGTGTAGAACTTGCTCGTGCCGGTTTGGACAACAGGGGTCCTTTTTTTATATTATTGGATACACCCTGAATGAAGCCACGCCCCCTTCTCCTCCCAGCTGTCAGCGACAGAAAGACACTCCTCTTCACGTGATCAGCGCGTGTACCGAGAAGAGTCCAGTCCTGTACCCGGCAGAGGAGGGTCCATTATTCAGCTGCTGTCATTTCTGGATCAGATTTCTTTGTAATTCAAGTCAGTGCAGTTAAATAGTCGTGACCTGGCACATAATAAATAAATTAATTTATATAAAAAATTGATAATAAGTAAACTCAACAGAAAGAAGGTTTCTCAAATAAATAAATAATTAAAAAATCAATGTCAAAGGCCCAGCTTTCTTTGAAGAAAGAATTGTTCATGCCAGAGTTTTACACTGTAATTTTATATTGAGAATGACAAGAGATGTATTTGTTTTAATCAAACATAAAAAAACAGTTTTGCAAAATCTCATGCAATGTTGCCAGACGTCAGTATAAGCTGTGAATGACTCTCAGCTACAACCACATCAAATTTGAGCTCTATCTGTGCAAATCTGTACTGCCAAATGTCAAGTAGGTGTGGCAGCCATCTTGATTTGACTCCATTAGTTGTAGTTGTATATATAACTAATTTCTCAAAGTTTCATTAAAAAGCACTGACCTATTAGGTCTTTGGGTTTTATTATTAATTTTATTATGAAAGCAGAAATGGGTTGTAATGGGTTAAGGGGCTTTATGGGATATTTTGTTGATAAACAAACCTAACTGTCGACTTAACAGTACATGCTAAGGTTTTAAGCAAGATCTTGCGCAATGAGCACGCAGTATGTGTTTGAATGCATTTCAGAGGTGTAACTTATGAAGTTGTTTCCCTTCAGGACATTTTATTCTGAAAATGTGTCTTCCTGGGACTCTTCTTACAAGAAACGCAAGACCTGCAGACAAACCAGAGGCTTTTGGTCTGAACAAGTTACATTTGGATTTTCTGCAGTCACATAAACTTGAAAATCAATACCTGTGCAATTAAGTAATCCTCGTGCACTGACGGGTTCCTGTGACGCTGAGTAAACTGTTTTTCTCTGAATTCTGTTGTAAAACTTCAACGCCACTCCTTGTTCTTATTCTCACATTGTGCCCGCTGCAATGTGTCCCCATCTGTCTGCAGAATTCATGCAAAGACATGTCCCATATACTGCATTACAATGACCCCCTGCTTTCACAAAGGAAGAAACGTGTCATCAGAACAAAGCAGAAAAACAGTTGGTGCTTCAAATGTTGTCTACATTAGAAAGGACTTGTCACTCATTGAAGAGCATTCTACCGGAAGTGATAACGTTCCCTCTAGCAAAGCTTTCCTTTGTTCACAGTGTCGTCAACAAAGATGCGTCACATGAAAATGGTGCTCAGAAAGTAAAGCATAGGGTGCAAAATAAAAAAGATCACGTGTTTGTGACTGCGAAGAGTTCAAGTAAGTTTTACTATGAAGTGTGTAATCCTTATTGTTTTTACTTTTTTGACGTCGTTAGAAATCATGGAAAATTTCCCCTGGGACATGTGATAAGTGTATTTCACCACAGTTACCTCGGCGTCTGAAAGGCCCACAGCTGGGAGTGCCGATTTGCACGTGAAATATCCTACTTTGGAATGTTTCCAGTGGCTTTTTCCATAAGTCCATCTCTGCTCGTTAGCTCTAAATATGTAATTTTCAGTTTTCCTCAAATCCCACTTCACCAAAACAGTCATTTTAAGTGTTTTATGTCTTGTTTGTTCCTTAATTATAGAGGTAATTTTTGCTATTTAAAAAAAAAAAGCAAACAATACTGGATGAAATGACAATTTACTGTAAGTAGTATTCATTCACAGAGGTGAAGCTAAACATTTATGCAAGAGGTGGACCAAGGGTAGCAAACACATTTTCAAGAAGGGCTTGTTTAAATGAAGGAAACGTCTAAAGTAGTGTTTCCCAAAGTTGGGGTCGGGACCCAAAGTGGGGTCCCGAAACATCAAGGTGGGGTCCTGACAAGATTTTCTGAATTAATTACATTTTTGCCTTAGTTGTTACAAAGGAGTGAGGTTAGTGTATTTAAAATGGATAAATTTAGTATAAAAATATTGTTACTATGCCCATGTTTTGTTAACCTGATACAAGTGTTTATCATCCAAAAATAGCTGGGGGCACAGGTCTCTGCTACTGTTATTTTGTGGGTCAGAAGCTGAAAAGTTTGGGAACCACTGAACTTTGGTTCCCAAAGTTGGGCTTAGGACCCAATTATGGGTCATGAAGCACCTTGGATAATCTGCAGAAATCAGTTTAAAGGGTAATAAAATAATTGCTGATGTAATATTTTCCCTATAATTATTACAAAAACACAAAATAAGTATAAATAAGTATTTATATTTGTGTACAAGCTGTTTAGATTGTCAAAAAGCCTGCGTTTAGGGTTATTAACAGAGTTTGTGTACTCAGACCGATATTACCAGACATATACAGTATTTGGGGTCACAAGTTTTTGCCATGGATATTTTGTGGGTCAGAAGATAAAAAGTTTGGGAACCACTGGTCTAAAGAACATTGACAATTTTCATAACTCTTATGTTTTTTGTATTTATCTAACTATCTTAGCCTTTTGTCTCTTACACACACACTAATGTTATCATATTAATTCAGAGGTTCAGAAAAGTTAGTGTTTTCTTTATTAGTCTGATAGGTCCTCTCCATGCAGACAAGACAGCCACTTCAGATATTTACTCTATACTTCTCATTTATTCTGATTGCATATCTTTCAGTGCCACATGCAGTGACTTGTCAATCAACTAGGGTGGCACCTGGGGTGGCCGATCAAGTCTCAGGGCTGGTAATCTGCCCCTCCGTCTCTGCCTCTGGGGATTATCCAGCATGAATGCAGGAAGAGGTACAATCACTGCCTTTAATAAAAACTTTGGTAATGGAGGTTCTTATTTATTTTCAGAAGATGTAGGAGACATAGCTCTTATGTTATCATCTGCCACTCTAAGGTGAAGAAGGCATTTAACATTTTTTATATTATCAAGAATTGACTTAAAGAGCTAGAACTTTGTCATCTCTCAACATAAAATGATGTTAGTTGGCATTTCTTCAAGTTGATTAATTTTAATCAAACCTTTTAGCTGTATGATGCTGAAATCCCTTCTTGTTTGTCCTGGTGTGGCAGTAGTGCTAAATTTAACCCTGCAGTGTTTTTGCTAATAACACCCACATCATCAAACTAATGGCCTTATTGTTAGATACACCCTGTATATAGGTTATTGAATTATCTCTGTCAAACCTTGTTTAGATTTTTCTTTTATGCACTGCTTCACAAAAGAACCACACAAATGTTTGCATGAATAATTCATTTAGCAGAGTTGGACTAAATTTAATAAGAGGAATAAGTAACAATGTGTGTCAGTGAGTGAAGTCAATTCAACTATTGTTTACCACCCAAAATCAATTATTTTCTTGGAACAGCCTTTCTAATTTGCAGCTTAATTTCCCCACTAAATTTAGGTCTTATGAAGAGTGGTTTACTGGTGTTGAGCTTCCCAACACGTTCATCTTTTGCAGGTAAACAGCGCCATCTGCCGCACAATCACATAATCATCCATTTGCTAACCTTGTTACTGCGGTCAACCAGATGTACCGATAATTGAACCAAACTGTAGCAAAGTGGCACTGTACAATCAAAATCAATATGTAAGATATAAATAAATATTCTTTTTTTTTACCTAGAACTTTTTAAAGTATACTTAGTCACTTAGAGTGCTGAGGCTTACTAACATTTTTGCTAATGTAGCGTTAGCAATGTCAACACTGTACACGATTGAGTTAGCTTACAAACGGAACCGCTAGGTGGCGATTCGGACTTCCTTCACTTGTTTCTCGATTCTGCTTTTGCGCAGATCGGATTTTAGCTTCCGCCTTTTGAATAACGGATTACATGAAATACAAAATCTGATCCCAGATCAGCCGAGAAACTGAATCCGGAAGGTGAAAAGCTTCGCCTTGGACGTACCGCACATGCTTGGTTTCTTAAACCGCTAAAGTTTTGACGGACACCTCTACGAGCCAATCGTGACTGGCCTGAGTTTTGAGTAGCCATACACGTACGAGTATCAAAACCTGTAAGGCGGGATTTGTGAGTGGGCGTGAAAGACCGGAGGAAGAGGAGGTCAAACCAAACGCGCTGCATGAGTCTGAAAAACGTGATGCAGATTTAAGGGACGGTAATCTGAAAAATACAGGTTCAGTAGTATTATATGGTTTTTTGCTGCATTTGTTAGGGTTACATTTTAGTAGCAGTGTTGAGGAGCACGTTTGTTTACAATTTGGTAAGAGCGCTAGCTAGCTAATGCTAATGTTAGCGTGTCCTGTCGCTGGGTGACAGGCGAAGTTAATACCAATAAAATTATGAGTTTTGCTTACTGAAAGTCAGTGTTATTCAATATTTAGGAGTAAAGAGTGGCGTTTCTCCATAGGGCATTAACTTTGGCTGTTGGAAAGCTCTTGCCTTAGGTAATTATCTCGTTTTGTGGAGCTTGTGTCACGGTCACGGTCATGTTTCACGCGGTGCCCCGTCGTCCTATCTGCGACATCGGACTGAATACAGTGAGGCTTCAGAGCAACAGGTTTTTTAGGAGGGCAGCAGAGGAGGGCAGGAGAAGGCTTGAGAGGCTTCCGTTGCTGGGCAGGAACGTGGGCCTGCTGCTGTCCTGGCTCCAGAGGACAGGTGTGGGTGCCGGTAAAAAGGCCGGTGGACAGAAAAGGAAAGGACTACTCTCCATATTTGCAGACCACTGTGGCTTTGTGACCGGTCAGAGGCTCAGGCGTGCCTGCCAGGTTGGCGAGTTTTACTCCAACCTGTACTCAGGGCGAACCAGGTGGACCCTGGTTGGCAACATATGGCGCAGGTTTCAGAGCAAGCATGCCCCTGGAGCTAGGAAACTCATGGCGGCTCTGGCTGTCTTCATGTGGGACAGCGAGAAGATCCAAGACGAGGAAATCCGCAGGTAATATGTCTGTAAAAACACACATTGGTTGCCTGTGCAGACATTTAGAGTGACAAACCTACTGATCCCACAGGTAGGCCAAGAGGGCACGCCATCACAAGTTACTAGACAAAAAATACAATTAACAAAAAAACAAAAATAAGTTAGAATAAAAAATGCACAGAGTCAAGTTTAAGAATGGCAGTTGCACTATTCAGTAGAGAAGACTTCATCAGCGTTTTAAATTCATCCTGCGACAAAGCATTAAGCGAGTGAAGATTATTCCATAACTAAGGCACAAAATATGATAACGCTGTTCAAGCAAGTACAGAAATAAATAAAATAAAATTCTGGGAAGTTTACTCAGCATAGCTCTGTACATAAAATATACCAATGCTGTTGGCTGCTTAGGCTGAAGGTGGAGAAAATACTCAAAGATGTGACCCAGGCTTATAAACTGCACGACAAACTAAACACATACGTTTGTTTGCCTCTGTCTCACAATAAGTCCTTCACTGGTTTGTTATATTTTGCGCATTTGCCATCAAAACACACCACAAATCCAGCCAATGATTTACTTCCTCATTAACCATTGAATCGGGTACCAAAGCAGTGACGTAAGTTCACCTCTTTCGAAGCTTCGGACGTCACTGATCACGTGACTTTTACCAAACGAATTAAGCTCCGTCACAGTGCTTCTGAAACTGTGTTGTTTTTTTTCAATACATGCACCGAAGCTTCAGCTTCAAACTGCCCATCACTAACCTTCAGCAATTTTTACAAAATACTGCACTTAAATGAAAGACAATCATCCTGCCAAATGCCAGTTTATTTGAATTAAAAATTTTCATAACCATTTATCTTTAACTTTAAACCTTTCTGTGATACAGACAACTTCATTACCAGATCACAATAGAGTTACCTTTAAAATAACTGCAGGGATTATAATATCTTTAAGCACCGTAGTCATTCCTTTTATCATGCTTTATAAAAACAGTAGAATTTATGTGTTTCAGCGTGTTGTACTGATTTGTCTGTGATGAGTGTCCTAACCTGTCCTGACACTGGGATCTGTTTTGCAGGTGTGTACTTGAACTACAGGCCCTGGAGACTGTGAAATGTCTGTGCACATCGTCGAGATCCATGGCTGGGCAGCAGGAAAGTGACTGGGAAACTGTGATGGAGAAGAGAGATTTCAGAGTGTGGAAGCGACCCATTCCCAACAGTCACCTTTATGAATACAGAGGTGTGTGGGTTTTATCAAAGCATTCTGCTGAGTCTGCATTTCTGAAAAGTGAAGTCACTTTATTTTGTTTGTCTTCCCTTCAGTATTAGGTTCCTACACTGATGTCACACCAAGACAGTTCTTCAATGTACAGGTAAAATCTCACTATGTACAGCTGCGTTTGTGTTTAAGTTCAGTTTGAGAAGAAATCTAGTGAAACGACTGCAAAACAGCTGATAAGGTCCACAATATCACTAATGGTGCGTTCACACTGAACGCGATTTCAGCTTCAAAATCGCAGCCAACGCTGAAGTTTGAAGCTTGTGCACTTTGAGGTCAGACGCAGGACAGCTGCGCTGCACGGCGACAGCCGCCCCGCCCCTCCCTCCTCTGTGGGGCTGTTTAATGTCGGACGAGGAAGTGGCTTTGCTTTATTTACAGACAGCCAGAACGTGTCACGTTCATCAGATAATTAATTCATAATTAATTCACCAGATAATTCAGAGAAGAGGCTCACAGCTCGCTTTCAGGACTATTTTTTTTCAGTCTGATGAGTCGCTGCCACGCATTGCTGCGGATCAGGACACGACTGCAGGCACTCATTTCAGCTAAAGAGCAGGAGCTCTGTCTGTTTCAGGTTAGTGGACATCATTCAGTAAACTGTCCCGTCGGGAAATATGTCGCTACGTCACACAGTGGAGTCTCTCTGATTGGTTGACGCTGCGCGTCGAGCTGCAAAAGTTCAGATTTCCCAACTTCAGCGATTTGGACGATCTGAGCGTCGAACGCTCAGATCGTCCAAATCGTCCAAATCGCGCTGCTCTCATCGCGCTTGAGGCGCCGCAGAACTTCCCGACGTTGCTTGAAGCGCGTCCACCATAGACTTTGCATGTAAACCTGCTGCTCCTGACGCTGAAATCGCGTTCGGTGTGAACGCACCATAAGAGGAAGGATGCACCTGCATCAGTCTTTTTAGCTTCTGAAACATCAAAACAATGTTACATATCAATCAGCAGATGCAGTTGGTGCTTTTGTGTTTTTTGACATTCAGTTATTATTCAGTTATGTTTTTGATTTGCTTTGTTTAGCTTTTTTTTAAATTATAAAGCTGCTCCCATGTATGTGTAGTTTAAAAGCCTTCTTATACATTGTTATATTTTTGGAAACTTTGCCCTTTCTCCCAGTTGGACACAGAGTACAGGAAGAAGTGGGACTCTTTGGTTATCAAGCTTGATGTGGTGGACAGAGATGCCAACACAGGCTCTGAAGTTGTGCACTGGGCAACACACTTTCCTGTAAGCTGCCAATGTTAAACAAAACTAAATGTCAATTTTATTGGGTTTCTGTTCACGTAGAAGTGACTAATTTGTAGTGTTGGGCATAATCATATTGTGTGCAGTTAATCGTCAGAAAAACATTAATCGATAATCTTTTGGCACTTGACGATCAGGGGGACTGACTCCACTCAGTGCTCCTCTCCACTTCAAATGTGATCAACATTAAAAAAAATTCTGGAATTTATTTGTCAACACAATTTAAAATTTAATGTATAACCTGAAGTCTGTAATTTTGACACAATTTGGAACAAGATTTTTACGAAGAGCAAATCTTTCCCACTAAATTGGTCATGTGACTACGACATAAGGGTGCCCAGGGACACCAGGGGATTAATCATCAAACTAATCATTATCGGCTAAATATCACAATTAATTGTGATTAATTTTTTGCCAATATTGCCCAACCTTACTACTTCATTAGAATTAAGTTGTTATATATTTGGTTTTTTTTGTGTGTTGTTTACAGTATCCTATGTATTCGCGGGATTACGTTTATGTGCGTCGCTATGATGTTGACATCGAAAATAACCTGATGATCTTAGTGTCCAGGTGGGAATTTAAATGTTTGACTCGAAACGATTTCTCTTTTCGAACAATTTAAGCATAAATACAAACTAAATGGTGTTTTTCCATCTTTTAGCTTCTTGTAATTGTTATTTTTTGTGTAGAGGTGTTCAGCATCCCAGAGTTCCAGAGACTCAAGAATTTGTAAGAGTCCACTCGTACCAGTCTAAGATGGTCATCCGCCCTCATAAGTCTTTCGATGAGGTTTGTCATAAATACAAAACAACCCCCAAAATATTCAGCTGTACGTGACGGTTTGTGTTCAAATCCTGGGATTGTTTTTGTGTTTCTCTCTGTAGAATGGTTTCGATTACCTGCTGACCTACAGCGATGATCCGCAGACTGTTTTTCCTCGTTACTGTGTGAGCTGGATGGTGTCAAGTGGTGAGCTCTCTTCTCCATCTGAAACTTGTCAAAACTGCATAGTGTTGCCTTCGTTACTGTTTTACTTTAATTTAAATTTGTGTATTCTAAAATGTACAAAAGTTCACTAAACTTTAATTTCCCTCCTAAATTTTTTTTTACCTGACTATAAAAGTTTCTTGTTTACCACCATGTCAGGTATGCCAAATTTTCTGGAGAAGCTTCATACCGCTGCCTTGCGGGCCAAGAACATGGAGGTAGGGATTCACGACTACACAGGCGTCATTAAGTCCAGCGACACCAACCGGCAGCCGAGCCAGGAGCGTATCAGTGGAGATAACCCACACACCGGGGGTTCTGGGCAGATCTATGCCTGAGATGGATTATTTATAGACCAGGGGTTAATACTGGCAGGTTTTCACTTGCACTTGAGTCCATATAAAGCCCTCCAACCCAACTTAAGGGTATAACTACAAATGAAGTGCACAACCTACTCAAGGGACTCGTGTCCATTGTAGCTGTGGTTCTCCTGGTTGCAAACGGGACATTTGAGAACTGAGGACTGCACTGTTGACAGTATTGCTGTCTTTGCGGAGAAAATGTTGCAACAAAATAAACATCCGTACTGTCAGCTGTAACTCTGTATTTTATTTTATTTTATTTTATTTTATTTTTTATTAGCCAGCCAAATTCTGTCTTCAACCTTTGACAGTTACACGTGTCCTGTTTGTAAGATTGAGCCATACTTCCTGTTTCTAGAGCCGCTTTTGTCAAAGCACAGGTTCTCTCATTGTAAAGCTCTGTAGTCGGTGACAAAACTTTACTTTAATCTCTGTTCAAACCGTCGGCACCCAAATAACTCAGTGATTTAGGTGTGGTTTTACCAAGGAGTCACACATTTGGAAGAGGATTATGACTGAAATCTGGTGGGCTGTATCACTGAAATGTAAGCTGCTGGCCTTGTTAGCCCAGCGTCACGTAAAGAACAGCGACCTCTGTGGGAAAACTTGTAACCGGTTCCTTCGTGTCATGGATGTAGAGCATGTTTCCTGTTTGCAGCATGAGAATTTTATATAACTGGATAAAGTGAATTAAAGAAAATGACACCATTTATTGTAGAAAAAAGTTGTCCAGATGATTTAATTGTTGCTATTGAAGTCATGCTCTGTCTTTGTCCGAGTGTTTAAACTGCCAGCCTACTGAAGCTAAAACAGCCCTTCAGCATTAGAGGCATAGTGTCTTATTACAGCCATAGAAATCCTCACATACAACGGTACTAAAGTGCTTATAGCATGAAAGAAACACAAAAACTAGTGCCACTTCTGGGTCTGATATATTTCATTTGAGTTCATGCTTGTCTCATTTCAGCTCAGATTATGGTATTTTTTCATGTTCTGTTTGTAATGATGGGTTTATGGGTGGTTTTTGTGTGTTTTACTGTACATTTTGTACATTTATATCCTAGCTCATGATTTGGTCATACACTTTTTTTTTCTAATCCAAGTCCTAGAGAATCCCCTTGTCTTCACACAATTCATTATTAATATTTTTCTAACAACTAATACGCAGAGGTTGTAATGAATGTACAAAAAGAACCACATTCTGTCTATAATACTGTTTACAGCCTGTCAAAGTGGCTCAAATGCCCTAATTAACTGTGCACAGTCCCTCATCTTGTATTAAATTTTATTATGATTTGTGGTACATCTGAATGAAGCATCTGTTTCATGATTGTGACGGAAGTCCCAATTTTATGACAAAACTGTTTAATTTTACGCGTATGTCCTGCTATTTAATAAATTGATAGTGTAGGAAGATTTTTGATATCCAAATGTAGCGTTTTTGATGCTATTTCATGGTCAGACAAAACTGTGACATGCATTAATTAAACATGTACTTCCTATTGTTAAGCTTGTATGCAATTATAAAATTTTAATGCATAATTTTAAGGTTTTTGGTCTCTTGCAGACTGTAAATCAGTTGTAGCTTCAGCATGTCATACAAACATTTGAACAACGATGAAAACGCAGATAAAATAAACGTCTTTGTGTGCATTTTACTGTGTTCAGCTGGTGACTGGAGAGCAGCTTTGACCCTCAGCCTGCCAGACAAATTGTATCTGTGCTAAACGAGTGTATAGTCCAGGTTAATGGGATAATCCGTAAAACCAGACTTCGCCGTCAGGGCCAAAGGTTTGCGACAGATTTGCAGAAAGGCCTCAGTTTAATAAAAGCACTGCTGAATCCATCTGTCTGGAAAAGCAAAGTCAAATCCAGGCTCTAAGAAGACAAGTTTATAACATTTAAAGGATCTTTCTACATTGATTTACCAGTTTAAACTTTAATTTGATTTTACTATTTGGAGCAAAGATAATGTTCACTATAAAATTTTAGGTAACAGAATGTTTATGGTGATATTTGCTAGCATTCAAAAGAACATTCAATTTAAAAAATGGGTAAAATTTAAATTTAAACTCCACTTCTATAAACAACAAGTTCACAATTTTGTTATTAGTTACACTTGAGCATTTTAGGGGCTTGTCCATCTTTTATTCCTCACTTTAAAGATATTGTTCTCGTAAAAATATTTTCTGAACATATAAAGGATTTCTATATTTATGGAATGGTTGAAGAAAATTGTTTCATGAGAAAAAGGAAAAACCTGATTCTACATCATGACATGCTTCATTGTTTTTATGCTGAGATAATCCAGTTTTACACATATAGCTTAAAGCTTCCTTTAAAACTGCTGCCTGTGAAATTGCATAAACATGTTTCGTACGTATATATATGTATACACTATATATATATATATATATATATATATATATATATATATATCCTATTTGTTATGTGGTTTTGATTTACCAAACTCTACTCAAAAACATGTTTTAATATTCATCTGTCTTGTCCGGACTTTAAAATCTGCTGTAGTTTTATTGATTCCCAGGTTTTTCACTGATAAAATGAATACAGCGATAATTTTTTTTCTCCAGAGGACAGAGAAACAGAGGCCTTTGCTGTCTCAGACTTCCAGCTGTTTTTGTGTACCTGCTGTTATTGTTCTCAGTAAGGCCTGAGCAGCTGTACAACTGATTGCCTTTACTTTAAATAATAATAGAATGTACATATAATGTAGACAGCAATTATATCTAAATAATTATAATCACGTCTTCAATGGTGTGAGAGGGTCTGAAAGCCTTAAAAATGTAAGGAAAACAAATTGGGATGAAATAAATACAGTATTTCTAACTCTGCTCTTACGTGATAAGAAAAAAATAAAACAACTTATACTGAAGATGGATTTTTATATCACACGTCTGATTAAATATTTTCTTACAGCTCACTCATTTAGTAGAGCATGACATGGCAGGGCCTTGCAGTTCACTTGATCTCAGTAATCATTAATGTGTGTAAATCATTATTTAACACCACCCACCACATGAAGTTGTGTTTTAAAAAAGCAATGATTAAATTTAGACACAAATAAAGGAGGAGTCTGGTTTTCACAAGTGAATTTTATTGGTTTAGTCCATTACGTAGGACCAGGCGACACCAAGTGAATGTTAAACAAGTAGCTGCAGTCTGTATGGAAACCAAAGTGATGCAATTTTATTATTTCAAGAACAAAAACTGGTTCTGAATGCTCTGTTTTAGGTTGCAGGCTTTATGCTGCACTGGCTCGATGTTCCAGTGACACAACTGTGTTTGCAGTCCTGACAGGCGACACATTGTTTTAATATATGACCTCTATGAGACAAGAGTTAAAAGCCACTGAGCACTTCCTGTAATTGATGTCTTCCATAAATTGGACATACTTTGGCCACCCAGTTAGTAGATAATGACAGCTTCATCTATATGAACCCAATGACACCAATTTGGTCTTTTAAAATGTTTTATTTTTTTTTTATTGAACATAAAAAGTAACACACACAGGAGGTTTAAATAGTATTTATTGGTCAGACCTTTACATTTTTACATTCATCATGATGTGAAACATACTTCATATTAAAAGTATTAAGGTTTTTAATACATAAAGTACTTATTGATGATGGCTTTCTTAGTTGTGCCCTGTTGAAGTGTTCAGATCCTAAAAAACTGAAATGTAAAAATAAAAATCGGTTAACTGTAGATTGTGCTCACAAGCCTCCAAAGTGCTTGGCACAACCATGGACAGAGGATGCACTGCATGGTTAGATCAAGCACAATGGAGTCCTGGGCAAAGATGGGGAAAACACAATTTTAAAACATTTAACTGGTCTTAATTAGTTTGAGGAACCTGAAGGACATTAAATAATGTTAACCAATGTATTAATGAAAGTCACTAAAAAGTCACTAAATGTATTTGTAAGCATCGTTACCTACCAAAATTATTTTGCAAAAGATACAGAATTTTCCATTTGTCTTGGGTTCTTTTGAAGGCTGGTCCACTTCAGTCATCTCCGCCACGTAAAAATTCAAAAAGTCCTAAACGTAATGCGAGAAGGGATCCTGACTCATAGCTGTGTTCTTAAAAAAATAACCAGTGGTCACACAAAGATAAGAGCTTCGGTGGTTCAGAACATCTGCAGAATAATTAAAAAAAAGGATTAGTCATAGGTCGTGCTCACTGCGGAAAAAAAGGGCTACACCCTTTCCTGCGCACGAACTGCGTCAAACCCCACCCTCTCGCCCGTCTCGCCCAACTCCTCTACATGCAACTGAAGGAAAAAAAAGTCTAAAAATCCTACCTCTATCTCATCGCACAAACATTAAAACATTCAAACGCTTTAAGAAAATATTTGCAGAAGGCCTGAGAAACGTTGTCCAGAGGGCATTCTACCAGTGATCAATGGAAACAGAATTTAGGTGATCTCGTTAAGAATCATCACATCTCGAAGAGACCGGACTTTGAGATTTTGCTTGTAATTGACTCGAAACAAACCTCGGCGACTCGTTGACCTCTCAGTATCGCTGCTGTCTATCTGAGGACATGTGCCATCTCCTCAACCTAAAGATACAACCACTTTGGGCATTTTAGTCCTAACCACGTTAACGGTCATTGAGTACAATGTCAAGAGTCATGATACCATCAGACTAAAGGAGCTGTTTTCCCCAAACCGTCTCACAATCTTGTTATCTTCTCAAGTCTCTTTCAGCTCCCAGGGGACATCTTACCAAAATGAGAACGCGGCGGTGCGATAATCAACTTAGAGCTCGGACAACTGAACCACTTTGTGTGATGAAATGACAACATAATGAATATCGATGCAAGAAAGAGAAACTCTGCGTTTCAAGGTACCTGATGTCATGGAAATGGGGATACTTTGGATGCAAATGCTAGGTGGTGGCGGCATAACGGGTGGCTGTTTTTCAGAATGAGGATGTTTTGTGGGGATGAATTGAGTTTGATGGGATGGTTTTAATGCACAGATGATTATGACACAATAATGTGCTTACTTACCTCGCTTTTGTTGAAGGTTTTCCTCCTTCAAGAGGCTCACCTTGTTAGAGAGCCTTCAAGAGCTGCCATCGAGTCATCTATGACTATCGGTTTGGAATATAATTGTAAATCTGGTCTAGGACAAACCAAATGTTAAGAAAATAATGACAATGTTTTTTAGTCTACAATCTCTCAACCAGTTTGACAAACTGGTAAACACTAGAAGAGTTAACTTACGCTTAATTTTACTGACATCTTCTGCAAATTTTCTTAACTTATTTGGTCTTTCCGAGAAACCCACCTTCCCAAGCATGCAGCCGGTTGATGGGTGAAGGCTGGATGATCTGAGCAGGTTCTTGGGGGTGAAGTCTTCCAGCTTGCCCTACTGGAGAAAGACTGTCCCGACTGCGTCCTCGGCACCCTTCAAGACCCCATCTCCTGCCCCTCCTTCAAGCTAGGAGGGGTTGGTGATGTTCTCTTGGGATAGGCGCTCTGGCAATGAAGACTTGGTCAGTCTGGGATTGGACAAGACTTGGGGAGTTTGGGGGGGCCTCTGGTTCCGCATTTCATAAATATTAATACAGAGTCCGCCCTCTCTAAATGGGTAGATTCTTTAATTTTGTTGGAGGGGGGAAGTGCTTTATTCACTTAATGGCTTTTATTAGTGCCCGGTCCTCAACTCTTTCATTAGCTAAAGTGCTGCTATAATTTACAGGGTAAAAGGGGTGGGGGTGGAGGCGGTGTCTGGGGAGGGTCGATGCTGCTGCTGCTGGACAGAAGGCGTTACCCTCAGCCACTGCAGCTTTTACTGAAAAGCAGCTGAGATGGGAAAGAACTTTCGACTAAAACATCAAATAACTCTTTTCAAAACTTTGTTGCTGTGAAAACTTTCTTCCACCTTGAATTTTAATCATTTGACTTCAATTAAATTACATTTGCACAATGAACCCAAACATAAAACGCTTTTATATTTTACCAAACGGCATCAAATATGTTAGTTAAACTAAATTATTTTTATTACCACATAATTTATTTTAGAAAACAGGAAATAGATTGATTTTGATTTAGAAACTGGTAACATAGTTTTGACAATAAAAAATGCAGTTGTGCATATTGTAGTTTGTTGAAGTGTTTTGCACATTGAAGCACATGACAAAAATCTTTATAATCCTATTTGATTGTGCTTTGGTCTATTTGTAGACATTTTCAGGAGAAAAACAAATCTATTCATTATTCTTCAATGTTCCAGTCTTACTCATACTTTTGCATGCACTGGTACCATCTTATTTCCCAACTACATGTCCAGACGTAAAATGGCTCCTCTGCTGAACGATGCCTGCTGCATACTAACATCTGCTTAAAACTACCCTGCAGAACTGCAACAAGCTTTGATGTATTAAAAAAAGGCAGCTTTATTTGGAGTTTTACTTGTGAACAGCTTGCATCCAATGACCCTGGGCTGCATCTGAGCGAATGAACTGATTAACCTGAGTGGCCGTCCCCACCAGAGAGAGGGAGCGGACCGCCAGTCTGAATAACTGGCTTCATCATCAATGTCACATAAATCATTGAGCTAAACAGTGCGTTCAAATGCAGCATTTTTCTCCTCCCTTTGGTTTGAATGTTTGCGGTGACATGAGTACATGATTCAAAAACGCTCCTTTTTTTGGGGTTACAAATTAAATTTAGCTACTAAAAGATTTATATACAAACAGCAGGTTATTTTTCTAAGTTTCTTTTACATTTACTGGTATATCATAATAAGAAACAAAAGACCAAAAACAGAAAAAGGATTCAATTAATTTTTATTGTACAGTTTTGTTTTAAATGCAAGCCTTAACCAACATTCAATATGAACTATTAATTATGTTAAGTACTGTTTTTTCCCCCCCAAATGTGATATATCACTTTTTTTTATTATTAAAGCCAGCCGATGAGAGACAGAGAGTTGTTTTGGACATGTTTGGTGATTTACAGAGCAACTTTTTGATGCACAGGTCATGCAGTGACTTAAAACTTCTTTTATTTTTTCACCAGCTGGATAACATCTTCATCCTCCATTACGTGGTCTTTGCCCACCTTCTGCGGGTTGTGTTTCACAGACGAGCCCCACACGAGAGCGCTGGAAGGGAGAAAAAAGAGGAGTTTAAATATTGCTGATACCATTCCACTCTTTGCTAAAATAATAAATGCACTATAAAATTAACCAGTTGAAGGGAATAGCGTCTTTTAGCTGAAGCCTTCTAACGGTTTGACTCATCTGCTCCCTTGAGAGTGTTTAATGCTCGGAGGCACTAACACAGACTGATTGATGACTTTGGCTCACCCATTTACTGGTGAAACATCATCTTGAGCAAAACTAAACTCTCCGATCCGTCTTCAAAGTACACTGCCATAAATTGATCAATTGCTTTTTTTAAATAGGGTGGGCTGGTACCTTTTTTTCACACCAGGTATTAGAAATGTAGCCAACAAAGAGCATAAATCAAAGCAATATCTTAGTTTTACCATGAGGAAAGATTTCTGCTCGAGGAGGCTGCAGCACATTTTCCACCATTTCTCACCGGATTTTTTTTTTTTTTAATGAAACCTGAGATGCAGTTTAATATCTTCCAGGCAGGCTAAGGCAGAATATCATTATGCAGCAAACCTCTTGGACTCAATTTCACTTCTCCAAATCAAAAGACCTTTGTTACAGAAAACAGGAAGGTCTATGTGACCAACAGTCCAGTTAGTCAAGTCTCGAGCACATCACAGAATGAACAGAACTTCCTTTAAAACCACACACAAAGTCCAACTACTACTGCCTGGCTAAAGACCAAATCCTGAAATCGGCCTTGCCATAAAACGCCTCTCTGCAGAGTACAGTGGTCAGTGTGCCAACACACTGTTCTGAGACACACTTTCAATAAAGATATCTATCTTTATCAATGCTGTGCATATTTAGAAGGATGATAAGTTATGATAAAAAGTGTCCATGTATCTTGTATCCACATTTCCCTTCAGCCAAGCAAATGTCCATAAACAGGTTTTCTGTTTTTAATCAAAAATCCCACACAAGCTACAAAAAATAATTATTTTTAAATACGGAATTAAAAACTGTCTACAATACTCACTACTTGAGTTCTTTGATGAGGTTTTTATGAATCTTTAAGCAGAAATCCTCCACAGAAGTCCGTCCGTTAGGGAGTACGACAGGAGATGTGTAATCAGGTAGCTGGCCTTTGGGTTTGGTGTAGCTGTGGACAAACAACAATATCTCAGATTTTACAACATCTTTTTCACCAAGTGTTTAAAATCTGTGATTGAGCTCCTGCAATAGATCAAAAAAGAAATAATAATAATAAAAAAAAATAAAAGAAAATCCTACATGCGCACAAGCTGCAAGTAGTCCCACATCTTCTCCAGCAGGTCGTCGAAGTTCCAGCGGTGGTGGGCTGAGATGGGCACGCAGTGGGGGACTTTGTAGATGACGTCAAGCTCCTCGATGGAGATCTGGTCGATCTTATTGAGCACATAAATGCACGGGATGTAGACCCTGTTGAGATGTGAAGAAAAGTCAGTTATTATCAGCATTATGTTACTCAGTTTAAAAACATTTCATTAGGAATTAGAACATGTTTTTCTGAGCATTTATGGTTCAAAGATGAATGATAAACTGAACCATACTTAGTTTAATAGAAAATATACAGTGCATTCAAACAGTATTCACCCCCTTAAAGGTTTAATACTTTTATTGCTGTCATAAATCAGTCAATAGAAAATTGGCCTTGTGACGAATCTGAAGGAGTTACAGGTTTCACCAGGTGAGATGGAAGAGACTGTTTATACAATTGTTGCCCAGGTTCTTCACCAGTAGGGCTGCACCGATTAGTTGAAATAATCGATGACGTCGATTATTTAAATTTGTCGACGCAGATTTTTTATTATCGACTCGCTGTATTACATAACCACCACGTGAATGTTCATGCAATTCCATTTCGGTACCTAAATGCATCATTGCGACTGTATTGGCATAAGAGTGGTGAGTTTTTCATGCTTGTCCTGAACGCAGCATCGCGCAAGTTCGTAATGATGTCAGCAGCCGCTGCTTCAGTTCAGTCTGAAGCTTGAAAACAAACCTCGCAGCTCCTGGAGTAAAATTTACCAAACAGAGCCCCTCTGAATTATCTGGTGGATTAATTATATTGTGAACATGACGTTCGCTTGCTCAAAATAAATAAAGTACCACCACTTTCTTTATTTCATCCACCATTAAACAGAGGCCGGTGTTAGGTTGAGCCACGTTCCCCCATCAGACGGTTCCCCCATCAGACGGTTCCCCCATCAGACGGTTCCCCCATCAGACGGTTCCCCCATCAGACGGTTCCCCCAGCGTCTCAAACAACAGAGGAGCTTCCCGACACACGTCTGACCTAAAGAGCACAAGCAGCCAACAAGTGTTGGACGTGTTCTGGATGTTCAAAACGTAGCTTAAATACCTTTTATTTATTTTAACTGCATCCTCTTTTGTTTATTTGATTTAAACTTATTTGTCTTCCATGGACCTCCATCACACATTTTTCTAGTGGGGAAATGACATCAATAGAAACACGTGGAGCTGGATTTTAATTTGTACAATAAGACAAAACAGTCTTATTGTTTTCAACAGTTTTCACCTTAAAGAAATAAGTTACACAACTGATGTTACAATACAAAGAGTTGGATGTTGTCTTGATATTTGTTAAATTTTATATATTGAGAAATATGTTAAATAAAAAATAATAAAAAAATGTTTATTATATGTTTATTATAGTTTTTCCAGAGTGACTTGAATTTTGCATGATTTAGTTCATTTGTTAGATTGTTAACATCTTGCACTATATTTCTTTTAGTTGAATTTTATATGCTTTGGTTGAGATTTTATGTTGATGTTAAATATTTTAAGCTTTTTTTGTTAAAGAATTGACTCTAGAGTGCATATTTTGTGTCCATGAAAAAAATTATTACAGAAAATATTACAATATTAAAGAACTGTTCTTGTTGATGAAAACATTTTAAATTTCCAGTGCACTCACATCAGAATAACTTTTAGATTTGTTGTTAGAATAATCGATTAATCGATTAGAAAATAATCGTTTGGTGCAGCACTATTCACCAGTATAAGCTTTATGGGAGAGTTAAAAGTCCAGTCCAGAAGCTTACCGGTTTCCTTCCACCACATCAATAAGGTCATCGGCTGTGCAATCACTGCGCAAAGTTATGTCGGCGTTGTGGATCTTGTACTCTGAAAGGATGCTCTTAACCGTCTCAGCATCCAGCTCACTTTGTGCACACTAAGGAAAAACAAACAAATAAAACCTGTCACAATGCAATTATCCTGTGCAGCGACCGATTCTGAGGTAAATGTAATATTTGCATTCAACGTTTTTGAGTTATGTGAGACGCACCGTGGCAGTGAAATTGATACCTCCTTTGTCCTTCTTCTTGAACCCGATGTTTGGTGGCTGCTTGTTGAGTCGGATGCCAAAGCCCTCCAGCTCGTGCTCAATTAGCTTCTTGTGAAGAAGAGGCTTCAACACATCAAGCACTATCAGGATTAGATTGCAGGTTCGAGCCACTGAGGAAAAGCAAGAAAGGAGGAAAGATAGCAGTCATTAGCTTTGTGTAGGAGAATGCAGAATGTGAGTAATGGTAAATGGACTGTACTTATATAGTGCCTTTCTCCAACCAGAATACTCAAAGCACTTTACACTAAACTCTGTGCCCTCATTCAAACAGCACTCTACTACATCAAGCCAATCTGTATAAATCATTCTCTAGAGATGAATCAGTGCCTAAATCACATTTATACACTGATGGGACACACATCAGAGGCAGTGGAGGTGTAGTGTCTTGCCCAAGGACACTTCGACATGTGACTGAATAGCCGTAGAATCAGACCCCCCACTCTCATTGGAGGACGACTCCCCTAATCACTCACTCAGCCACAGTCACTCCGAAGTTAAACAAAGTGAAAGACATGACTGAAAAATGTGCTGTAACACGTCATGTTTTAGGTTATAGACAAGTCTAAAAGGAAGTTGTTTATTTATTAATCTATTTTTTTAAAAGTAGTTTATGACAGCATCAAAACAGTTGGACTTTGACTCCCCATGCACATCAGCACCAAGATATTTGAATGAAATCAGTTCTTTTCACTGTGTTTTGTAGGGCTGTGTATTGGCAAGAATTTGGCGATACGATACATATCATGACAAAGGGGTCACGATACGATATATCCCGATATATAGCGATGCTATAAGCAAGGCGATATATATCGCGATATATTGCAATTTTTTTGTCCAAAAANATATATCGCGATATATTGCAATTTTTTTGTCCAAAAAATTCTGTTAAATAAAAACCTCTTACAGGGGGAAAAAAATGAAAAACCAAAATTCATTGTCTCAGAAAATTCTAATATTACACAGACATGCTTTTGATACATTTAGCTGTGTTCTGCTTTGCATGTATTTTATTTTATTTGTTTCATATTTCTTATTTCATCCATGTTTTCAATTATTAGACTAAATTTGACAATAAATAATTTGAAAATATATATTTTTTGCAGCTTTTTGTTTTTAATATTAATTTACAATATGGTCACCCAACACTTAACAATAGCGGTAGAGGAGCCAAATGTCTGGCTCACTGCTGCCAACTAGTGGTCAGAGGCTGAACTTCAACATAAAAATGAACGGCTGGCAGGAAAGTTGACATTTTAAACCTTAATAAAAAAAATAGATACAGGGCTTTCAAATATCGATACAGTATCGGGAAATGAAATATCGCGATATTTCAGTGTATCGATATTTTCTTACACCCCTAGTGTTTTGCAGAAATATTAGTGACTACAACTGTACCTGCGATGACCTGTCTGCCTCTTCCCTTGCCATCCTTGGCTCCCTCAATGATTCCTGGGAGATCCAAGAGCTAGGGGGAAAAAAACAATCAATGGATAAATTATCTATGCACTGAAAACTAAAACCTTTTACCAGGTCATGAAGAAATGAAAGAAAAAATATTTGCACCTGAATCTTGGCGCCTTTATACCGAATAACTCCAGGCACTGTTGTAAGAGTTGTGAACTCGTAGGCTGCAACCTCAGAGTACACACCTGCAAGGTTACTGAGCAGGGTGGACTTTCCTACCGAGGGAAAACCAACAAATCCAACTCGAGCATCACCAGTTTTTGCCACATCGAAGCCTGAAAGCCCAAAAAAATAATGTGAGAATTTGTGTGAATGGTGATAAAATAACACATGGGTTTTAATGCATCATGGAAAACTAGAATATATATATATA
>NW_013952422.1:1900427-1903259 GCF_001266775.1 Austrofundulus limnaeus
ATAAAATAAAGCAAACATTGAAGCACATAGTGGATTAAATCTGAAATATTGTAACCTCACCTTCCCCTGGTCCACCCCCACTGCCGCCTTTCGGTGTGATGAGTTCCCTCCTCAGTTTGGCTAGACGTGCTTTGAGCAGACCCAAGTGGTGAGCTGTGGCCTTGTTCTTTTGAGTCCTGGTCATCTACAATAAAATGTAACAGTGGAGTGCATGACAGTGTTGTAATAAGTAACTTAAACTGTCTGATTTATTTCACAACAAAAGGCTGGTAGCTTGTTCGATCATTTTTATTGTATGCTGAATCATTTTAAAGCCAACAACTAGAAAGGTTGTTTAAAGTTTCCAATTGATTAAATACACTTTTTATGTATTTAAGTTCATAATAACGAAGACTATGTTACACTCACAATACATGCCCTTAATTAAATGAGAACAGATTTGACTGACGACTACTTTTTCAAGGATTTTGGAAATTTAAGAATGATTAAAGATAGGACAGAGATTATTGAAGATAAAGTGGTCAAGACCTGCCTATTCTCATGACTGGAATAATGGCAGCAGACTTAAAAGCCTTGGGAATAATTTCAGAGGAAAGAGAGAAGTGGATATATCAGCGATGACAGCGACAGAAAGGAGAGACAAGATTTTACAGAGATTGTGGGAAAAGAATCGAGCTGACAGGCGAATAGGATGGAGAAGATGGAGCAGACGGAAAAGGGGATAATACAGTATTTCACAAAACATGACCATAATTAACAGCGTTCGTTTGTGTTTTATGTTGTGCACCTCTAAGCTACCATAGTTTTTCCAGCCCTGTCTACACTACAGCAGTGGTTCCCAAACTTTTTGTCTTCTGACCCACAAAATATCCATGGCAAAAACTTGTGTCCCCAAATATTACTGGTCCGAGTACATGAATTCATTAATAACCCTAAAAACACACACTTTTTGACAATCTAAACAACTTGTACACAAATATAAATACTTATTGTTACTTAGTTTGTGTTTTTGTAATAATTTTAGGGAAAATATTACATCAGCAATTATTTTATTACCCTTTAAATTGATTTCTGGAGATTATTCAAGGCACTTCACGACCCATAATTGGGTCCCAAGCCCAACTTTGGGAACCAAAGTGCAGTGGTTCCCTAACTTTTCAGCTTTTGACCCACAAAATAACAGTAGCAGAGACCTGTGCCCACAAATATTTTTGTATGATAAACATTTGTATCAGGTCAACTAAACATGGGCATAGTAACAATATTTTTATACTACATTTATCCATTTTAAATATACTAACCTCACTCCTTTGTCACAAATAAGGCAAAAATGTAATTAATTCAGAAAATCTTTTCTGGACCCCACCTTGATGTTTTGGGACCCCACTTTGGGTCCCGACCCAAACTTTGGGAAACACTGCACTACAGGATTATTATAAACTAGAGTTTGCATTTTCCCTCAGATTAACAACCATTTAGCTCTAACTCACTATGAAAACAGATAACTGTCAGTCAAACTAAGTTACAGATTGACATCCATTGTTTCATTCAAAAAAGATCTACATTTAAATAAATTCACAAAACGTAGTTCTTATAACATTTTTACGAGTCGAAAAGCTAGCTGGTCCTTAACATGCAGAGCAAACATATTTTTGCTGTGGTGGATGGATGTTTAGCTAGCGTTTCATGTAGCCTTAGCTGTGTTAGCTAAAACGTGACAAACTCAACGGGTTCACAAAGCGTCAATTTTCGACTCACCTCATTTTCGATTTCTGCTATTTTCGCCAGTATACTCATTGTGACGATTGTTCCGGTGCACACTTCACGTTAAGAATTATTTCTGGGCAGATTTTACATGAATATGGCAAAAGTCTAGCCACCTAGCATGAGCCCGCACCACACCGACGCGGCTACTTCCAGTGAAATCTCGCGAGATCAGAGATTAGTCTCTCACTGTGCTTTGCCCGACGCTTTGACTCGCAGGGAAAATAGGGTTGTTTTTATCTGAAACAAAATTCTATTTAATGGGAAATGTTTTTACTTAATGAATGTTTTAGACGTAAAATAAATGTTATTTGTTTGTATTTTAATGAAATTACTTTTATTGAAGTACATATAATTATTATTTCATTATATGCAAGAAAAATCCAGTATCTAATTATTTGATGATCACATTGTATATAGGCTACAGCAATATTTTTGTATTTAGAAGACATAATTTCTTGTTGTAGAAGTCAGCTGACCAGGTTAGAAGTCAGCCGACAAACCTCCAGAGTAACATGGCTTCTGGACCTGACTGTGTACCACCCAGGGTGCATCCCAGCTTTGTGGAGTACTGCAATAAGTCTTCAGTAGGAGCCTGAGTCTCCAGAGAGTCCCAGACATCTGCATTGTTCCTGTTCCAAAAATGTTGCGACCCAGTGACATCACATAGACTACAGGCCAGTGGCTCTTACATCCCACGTCATGATGGAGACAGCTCCTGCCCATTGTCCAGCCACTTCTAGACTCCATTCAGTTTTCATATCAGTCCCGGCTAGGAGTAGACGATGCCATCATCTACTTGCTGAACTGAGTTTATGCCCACCTGGACAAGCCCAGCACGGTGAGAGTTCCCTTTCAGTCAATTCACTCGGTACAACATCATGTATGGGAACCACGCCCCTGCGTGTCCTGGCTGAAGCCACCTCTAATCACGCCTTTAGGCAGGTGACGTGATGACGACAGATGTCAGGCTCCGCCTGCACATATAAATATTGCGTTTTGCCGCCTGCTTCGACGCTCAACTCTGGAGAGACGGGTTAAGTTCTTGGAGAAAGTGCTGGGCGAGGC